>NC_081288.1:85072654-85414898 GCF_030490865.1 Poecile atricapillus
TCTCCAATTTTTCTCCTTGTGGGGTATTACCAACTGTTGGATGTTAAGTGTCCTCCTTTTAGTTCTAGCACACCTGTAGAATTTTTACCCATTAGTTACGGGAAAACCTGACTGCAGGTACTTGCCACATATCCAGTAAATGCTGTCGGGAGCTTCCCAACCTTTGTTTGTTCTTGCCGGATCATCCCAATATTCTTTTAGGCCTTCTAGGGCATGGAAGGGATTGGCCCCGGAGCTTTTGTACCAACATAGTTCAATTATCTTAACCCATTCGCAGTGATTACCCCGGGTGCGACTCCAATAGCCCGCGGGTGGTTCAGGTTGCCAAATTTTCGACTTAATGTCAGAATTCACTGTGAGTGTGTTTATACACGGGGTATAACCTACTAAGTCAGTGAACTCTTTTCCCTCTCTGCTAATGCAGACGGTACCAATTATTCTTTGATCTACCACCCATCCCTCAGGCCTTCGTGTTGTTTTTGATATTTTTGAACCCTCCCATTTTAGGAGTTGCTCTGGGGTGAGTCCCTCTCCCTTCCAAGGCCACCTTTCAGCCGGTTTTAAACCGCCACAGATCTAACAGTTAGACCTAATTCTGTGGCTATTTCTTGCATCAGGTCTATGAAGAGATTCTGGTTGGGGGCTGGTAATCCCCAATTGCTGTATTCTTTCTAATTGCTCATAGTGCTCACTCAGAGAGTTAAGTCTCTCTTGTTCTAGTCTCCTTTTCCGAATTTCTACCTCTCTCCTCTTTAACTCTTGGGTTAGTTGTTTAATTTTGCTTTCAGGGTTCACCCCTTCCTCATCTCTGGAGAAGCAGAACACTTGATCGAATTGTAAACATACTCGGTCATCGTCACTTTTTAACAAATCAAGAATTATCGGTTCATTACTAAAGGAGGCTTTTTCCTCATGTTTTAAATTTTTACCTTCCCAATACAATTTCCCTCCTATGGTACATGTTTTTAAGTTTGCTTTATTGTAACACAAAGGGTTGACTTTATAATATGCTAAAAAGGTGGATTGTCTTTTTCCTCCTATCCAGACAGTTTTATTACATTGGCTACAGGTTGGAATCGGAGGAAGCATTCCCACTTCTCTCTTATACCTGAAGTGGGTAGCTTTGGTTTTTCTTATCATAGGAGTCTTTGACTGCTCTTCCTTAAAACCTGCCCCTGAGCGGTAACACCAGACCTCCCCCTTTAGTTCACAGAGATTATACTGAGTGCCGTTAGACAAACAAAACCCCTTTTGTCGTTCTGGAGGACAGTCAATTATTCGTCTGGTATCTGTGGCAGTCCGACACTGCTCACACTTCCCCAGGAGACGCTCCCCCGGAGGTACCTCGGGACTCATTCCCTCGGCCAAGCACACGGCTAGACTCAGGACTGTCAGGATTCTTCACCGTTGTATCCTTCTGCCTTGCCCTTCGCCCGTACAAGAATATACGGCGGGGATTACCATCTTCTCGGCAGCAAGGATATTCTTCAGGGGCCCTTGTAGTCCTAATGGCATACCTTCTTTTGAAAGTAGCCCACCGAGACGACTTAATGGTGTCTGTCCTGCACGGTACCTTAACTGTCTTTCGACACTCGATTTCCAAAGCTTCTGCCTTGGAGTCTAGTTTACTTCTTATCCCTTTTTGAAAAAGCAGGAACCACTCAGGAGAGTCTAGTTCCAAAAACCCCGCTCGGGTGGCAAGTATTAAGAGATGGCTAGTCTCCTCTTGTTCTTTTTCCAGACACTTGGTACACAATCCTTTAGGTTTGTACCCTCCCCAACAGTGGGTTACCCAAATCTGTTTACAATAAGCGCACTTAAAATGTATAAACGGAAAACAATCACATTCAGGGTTGATACAACTTATCTGGTCGTCACTGGTCATTTGTGATGACGCTGAAGTTTAATTTTCAGCTCTCCCGGAGGGGTGGTGACTTTCCACTCGGAGGCGTCGTAATCCTTTACTTTTTTTTACTCGAGATGAATGTGTCCAGCCCCTTTCAGCAGTCCGGACAGTAGTGTCTGTAGTCAGGAGAACGAGGAACGGTCCTTCCCAGTGGGGAGCGAGGGGGAGCTCCTTCCAAGTTTTGATGAGGACTTTATCCCCAGGCTGTATCTGGTGTATTGTGAATCCCAGAGTGGTGCTTTGGGGGATAAGTCCTTGCTTTCGCAGGTCCTGTAAATTTTTGTTGATAGCAATGAGATATGGCTGTATTTTCACATCCTCCACTTGAGGGTGTCCCACCGGCATTCCATGTTTGTATGGCATCCCATATAACATTTCAAAGGGAGACAGACCTGTCTCAGAGTGGGGCATAGTTCTAATATTTAGCAGAGCAAGGGGAAGACATTTGATCCATGACATCTTTGTTTCTATCATGAGTTTAGATAATTGGGATTTTAGTGTTTGGTTCATCTTTTCTACCTGTCCCGAGCTCTGAGGATGCCAAGGGGTGTGGTATTGCCATCTAATACCCAGAGCCTCTGAAATTTGTTTAATAATTTTTGAAGTGAAATGGGTTCCTTGGTCTGAGTCAATATAATCCACTATCCCATATCTAGGAATGATTTCCTCTAATAAAATTTTAGACACCGTTTGGGCTGTGGCCCTTGCTCTGGGAAAGGCTTCTACGCAATGTGTTAATTTATCCACTATTACTAATAAAAATTTGTATCTACCGATTTTCGGTAGTTCGGTGAAGTCCACTTGGATCCTTTCAAATGGCCTGTATGAGAGAGGACGACCTCCCCAAGCCGTCTGTTTAAATTTGGACCGGTTCACTTTTTGGCAAACCACACACCCTTGTACCTCTTGTTTAGCAAGTTCAAAGATCCCCTTGCACCCGAAAAACTTCAGGAACTGTTCAGCTAATGCTCGAGTTTCCCAATGGGTGTGCTTGTGTAACCTTTGCAATATCCCCTTTGCCGTTCCTCTTGGAATTAATTCTCTCCCATCAGGTAACCACCATTTTCCCCGTTCCAGGACTCCCCCTACCTTCCTGAATTCTTCTATCTCCCTCTCTGAAGGGAGCATGGGGATTTCCAGCGATTCTTCCGGGATTACTTCGGGAATACTTACGGTGAGCAAGGCTGCTCGTTTTGCTTCTTTATCAGCTAGGTTGTTACCTCGGGTTTGAAACTGCCATCCTGTCTGATGTCCTTTTACGTGAACAACTGATATTTCTTCCGGTTCTCGGACAGCTTCTAGAATTTGTCGAATTATTTCCCCATGGATTAGGCCTTTTCCCTTCGTATTTATCAGTCCTCTTTCTTCCCAAATCTTTCCAAAAGTGTGTACTACCCCGAAGGCATACCGTGAGTCTGTATAAATGGTCCCCTTTTTCCCTTTCAGTCCCCGGAGGGCTCTTAGGAGAGCATAGAGCTCGCAAGCTTGTGCAGACCAGCTTGCTTTCAAGGGGCCCGATTCTACAATTTCTCCTGATGTGCCATTTATTATTGCATAACCTGACTTTCTTTTTCCTTCAACCACCCTCGAAGATCCATCTATAAACTACTTCTCTCCCCCTTCTAACTCTTGATCTTCTAAATCTGGTCTAATTTTAGTCTGCAGCTCCACAGCTTCAATGCAGTCGTGTAACAATTTTTCTGGAGGTTCACCGAACAGGAACTGAGCAGGATTTTGTGCAGAAGTGGTTTTTAATTCTAAACCAGGTGAGCTGATTAAAATGGCTTCATATTTCAGAAGCCTAGAATCAGTCAACCACTTCTCCGCCTTCTGCTGTAAGATGTTTCTCACATCATGTGGAGTGTAAACTACCAAGGGAGCTCCGAAAGTTACCTTTTTAGCTTCTCCCACCAACAAAGCTACTGCCACAATTGCCTGCAAACATGTAGGCCAGCCCCGACTAACAGGATCTAAGATTTTTGAGAGAAACCCTATAGGCTTCTTCTTTTCTGCCCACTCCTGGGTTAGAACTCCCTGTGCTGTTTGTCCACTCACATCCACGAATAACTGAAATTCTTTATTTGTATCCAGTAAAGTTAGTACGGGGGCGGTTATAAGGGTATTCTTTAATTTCTGGAAATCAAACTCATCCTGTTCAGTCCACTTCAATCTGTCAGTGTTTAACTTCTCATACAAAAACTTCACTTTCTCACTGAAACCTTCAATCCACTGCCTGCAATATCCCAAGAGCCCTAAAAATTGCCTGATTTGTCTTTTTGTTTTTGGTGCAGGTAACGCCAGGATTCCTGCTACTCTCTCAGGGTCTAATTTCTTTTTCCCCTGAGATATCCAATGTCCAAGGTATTTTATTTCAGGCCCTGTGAATTGCAGCTTGGATTTTGATACTTTTAACCTCTTCTTCCCTAAAAAGTTCAATAAGGCAATCGTGCTTTTCCTCACATTCTCCTCAGTTGTTCCAGCTATCAATAGGTCATCAACATATTGCAAAAGCTTTGTCCCACTTTCAGGAACAAATTGTGTTAGCAATTGTTCCAATGCCTGCCCGAAAAGGTTCGGAGACTCCACGAACCCCTGGGGGAGGACCGTCCACCTTAGCTGTTGCTTTCAGTTTGTATCAGGGTCCTCCCACTGAAATGTAAAATAATTTCTACTCCTTTCATCCAGAGGGCAAGTCCAAAAAGCATCTTTTAAATCAATTACACAGTACCACACATCTTCAGGTGAGAGTCTATTTAGTAGGGTATAGGGATTGGCCACCACCGGGAACCTCGTTCGGGTCCTAGCGTTTACAGCTCTTAGGTCCTGAACCAATCGGAAACTGCCATCCGCCTTTCTTACAGCCAGGATGGGGGTGTTATGCTGAGACATGCAGGGTTCCAGAGTACCCCCTTTTAGGAGGTCGTTGATTACTTGTTTCAACCCCCTTCTCCCTTCCATCGGGATGGGGTATTGTTTGACCCTTATAGGGTCCTCAGGGTCTTCAATTTCTATATTGATGGGCTTGATATCCAGCTTTCCTACCTCCCCCTGTGAGTGCCACACTTTAGGGTTAATTTCTTCCTCGTCTTTGGGAGTCAGCTTAAATATTTTCACTACTAATTCAGAATTTTTAATCATTATATTAATTCCTAAAGCGACAATCATGTCCCTTCCCAACAAATTGTAATCAGCTTCTTCCACTAATAGCAAATTCCCTAAGCAAATTTTATTTTCAGACTCTATTTTGACATATTTTATTACAGGCACTTCGAAGGGGTCTCCCTTTGCACCGATTACAAAAACTTTTTCTCTGCTGGCCACACATCCGTACGGCAGTTTCTGCAGGGTACTTTTCTCTGCACCAGTATCCACAAGAAAACTTACCTCCTGTCGTTGGGGGCCCACTTTTAATTTTATCAAGGGCTCTTTGGATGTTCTCGTCCCCAAGGTAAAAAGCCCCCGACATCCCTAATCTTCCTGAAAAATTTTCTCGTCTTTTATTCTTTGTCTACAGTCCCGTTGAATGTGTCCTACCTTTTTACAGTAGTAGCATTCAGGGAGTTCTTTCCTTGGAGTTGGGGTTGCCCTGTGAGGACCTCCCGGTTTTCTAGGTAGCGTTTTAAACTTACCTTGTGCTTGCTCCTGTTTCTGGACTTCCTTGACTGCAGCTACCAAAACCTTAGCTTGCAGTCTTTGTTTCTCATCCTCTCTCCTCATGTATACCTTTTGAGCTTCCCTTAGGAGCTCCTGGAGGCTTTTATCCTGCCACCCCTCAATCTTTTCTAATTTTCTTCTGATGTCCTCCCAGGATTTGGCAACGAATTGTGTTTTTAGCAGAGCCTCCCCCACAGGAGAGTTGGGGTCAGTTCCAGAGTAAATCTGAAAACTTCGCCGCAATCTCTCTATCCATTCTGTGGGTGATTCCTCTTTCCCTTGACATTCTCCGAAAACTTTACTAATATTCTGGCCCCTGGGAACCGCTTCTCTTATTCCCTGAATAATCATGCTCCTCAAATCTATCATGTTTCGTCTGCCCTCCTCCGTCTGGGCATTCCAGCTCGGGCTTACACTAGGCCATTTCTGGTTGCCTGGTGTCCCCTGTGGATTGCGTCTGTCCCAGTCCCTGATACCAGCTTGTTTAATCATTTCTCTCTCCTCTTGGTTAAACAATGATCTTAGGATTGCCATAAGATCGTCAAAGGTATAAATGCTACTCCCTAGAAATTCGTCCAACCTGTCAGCCACACCGAAAGGATCATCCAGCAATCATCCCATCTCATTCTTAAACGCTCGTACGTCTCCGGAGTTGAGGGGAACATTCACAAATCCAATCACTCCTGGAGCTGTCGGTACTTCCCTGAGGGGGAATAACTGGTGCTCATTCTCACTCTCCCTCCACTCCTCGCCTCCTCCTCTCACTTTTAAACGGGTTCTACTTGCGGGAGGGGAACTGGGGGCTGTAGGTGGTCTCCCCTTTGTCAATTGTGGGAACTCTGCCGCCACCCGGTTAACGGGAGGGATCCCTTCTGTTATATGGGAAGGTCCCGGCTGTGGCGACCGGACTGGCAAGGGCGGATAGAGTGGCCCCCAGCCTTGCGCAGGAAAAACCTCTGGAGAGGTTTCTGTGACTATGTTGTCCGCAGGCGGGGGTAAGGGGAGGGCTGCCGGCACAGCTGCCGACGCCGATTCTCCCGCTCTGGATGTATACATCTCAGCGGGTTGTCCTTGGGAGCCCGAAGGTGCTGAAGGCACTACTTGATCTATAGAAGAAGGCTCCGCCAGTCCATGATATGGGGGTGGTAAATGGTCGAGAGGTTCCCAGGATTCAGCTCTCGACCCACGTTTTTCTTTTTGTTTTATCGGGAATAGCCCTACTCTGGCTGTTAACCAGAGTCTAGCATATTCCCTCTCCTCGGAGTCCGAGGGGACTTTGCCCTCCACATAGGAGAGCAATTCCTTACATGTCCATCTTTCGAATGTGCCTAACACCGGCCAAGTGAGGTGACTTCTCAATTCTTGTACTCCCCAAATCTCTACACAATAATGGATCATTTTTGTCTTAGACTTACCTTTTCTCTGGGGACAATCTTCCCAGTATTTTAGCATCCATCCCAAAGGGCTTTCCAGTGGGATGTCTAGCGACCTCTCCGCCTGATCGGAGGGGCCTTTCCCGGTGGTCTTTTTCTGCATTTTACTCTTTTTCTGCCCCATATTTAGTATGTAAAAAATTTCTTACCCGTCTGTTTTTTTTTTTTGTTTCTGCGTTGTGACCTTTTCGCGTTTTACTCGAGAAATCAAAGTTTGCCAATACTCACCCTTCAGTGAGCTGAGCTGAGGTTTCTTGTAATCGGCACTCCGATCCTCTTCTGGACCTTTACCTTGGTCCGTTGACTGAAAGGGTTTACCAATTCCCGAGCCCGACAGGACATATCCTTCCCCTTTTAGCCTCTCGTGATCAGTCCCCCAAGACACCCTTTCGTCTCAGGTTTTTACAAGTGTGTGTAGAGAGAACTTTTTCACAACAAATCACTTCCTTCACGGCCAGCCAATTCCCTCGCGGGAGGATGGAAACGCGACCTTGAAGTCCACACTCGCTCCGTGATCAGATCACGTCTCACACACTCGCCCGATCACCTCGCTCAACCAGCAGTACTTACAGCTATTTTCCTGCGTGGATGTCTTCGTGCACAACAGACGTTTTATGAGCAAAACAAGCCGCGGCTTCCCGAAGGCTCCGTGCCTTCCCGAGCTCTCTCCTCTGGATCCGTTTCCCTTTTATTGTGGTTTTTCTCAGCCTAAATTTAGTTCGGATGTCGGAACGAGCTACGGAGGCTCTCAACTCACCAGGCCGCCGAAATCAGCGGGGGTACCCGTCCTGGGAAGTGAGGTTCCCCGCAGTTTTCTCCGAATCCGAGTCACGGCACCAATCTGTTATAAATGCAATGGCAAAATAAGGTTAATAAAAAGCGATTTATTATAAAACAATTTAAGCACCAGCAACGAGAGAAAAAACCACAATAAATAGGTCAGCGCAGCGCCGGGTGGACAGGGGTCTGTACTCAGAGGTACCGAGTTCCCAAATCCACGCTGTATGTGCTGCAGTCCGGGGTTCTTATAGGGGTTTTCATATCCTGGGGCAAAATCCGGAGTAAGCACCGTCCAACAAAGGTGTTTGAATAGACTTTCCGGATCCGTTGAGCTGAGTCAATGGTCGGTGGAGCAGAGTCCTTTCACATGCGAGAGGCTCTGAATGTCCTCTGATTGCATTTCCCGGAATGGAGCGTCCAGTTTGGGTGCGGGAGCAGATGGATATCTCGACGGAGCAGAGTCCCTTTCACATGCGGAATAGCTCCGAGTGTTTTCTGATTGCACCTACCGGGGTGGAGTGGCCAGTTTGGGTGCAAAGGAGATGGATATCTCGACCGGGCCACTCTCATTGTCTGATTTGATGGCTTGTGTCCTGCCTTTTGTTTTGTGTTGGTAAGCGTTGCTGTCGATCGTTACTGCCCGACTTGGGAAGAAATCTCTGGGTTATTTTACATTTTGTATCTTTACAGTATTACAAATATAACATATAATTCTTTATTTTCTTTCACGAATTTTTATCCAATGTTATATTTATCACATGCCCATCTCGTTCTTGTTTTTACATTTATTGAGAGTCCGCCAGCTATTCACCACTCTTCACAGAAGTAAACATGAACGCCGTTTATTTCTATCTTTAGCACACCTTTTATAGGGTTCTACAGGGTCCGCGGGCTAAGCAAGTTACCATTGGCTAACACACACAGGTTTACATTCTTTCTCTTATACACAAAGATATTGTTTTGCTTTACTCTCTCTTCTGCAGGAAGGTTTCAAGGACTTTAGCCTTTAATATCACGACTTATTTCAAAGACTGGTTTGTGTAGACAGGCCTTTACTAATATATAAAATATATCAACATTTCTTGATGTTTTTCTGAAGTTTCTGGCAACTCTTGAGAACCAAAATGCCTCATTTACTTAACGTTTTACACTTATTTAAATCTATTTTTCCCATAGAATATGAAAAATGCTGAGTGATTTTGTTGTTTTCCCCTGTGTTATCTGTATTGCTTTAGTGTTTTTCCCCCCCCCTCTGCTCTTTCTTTTATCTATTCTACTTCTTGCTTTCTTTATTCCTTACGACATTCCAACACTTAAAACAGTGAGTAAAATAATGTAAATCTGGGCTATTTGTGCAAAGTTTGACATTTACAAAGCTGGTAACTAGGCTTAGCTTTAAACGAAGTAGTAACTTTTTACTTTGTCCCACAACTTATCTTTGTGAAACAATATGAATAAAAACAAGGTAAAAACGAGGCGGGGGGAGGGAAGGGATGCCTCTATGTTTACGTATCCAAAGAACCATTAATACCAGTCTCCTAAGGTTTCTTCTTTGGAGCCATTTTGTTTGTCCCATCTAGTTGCCGGAACGCCCCGGCAGCCACTGGGCGCCTTTCGGCCCCGCGGAGAAGAAGCGTCGGGTCCTCGGCGCTCCTCTCTAAAAGGCGGAGTGGCTGTGTCCCCTTATGTGCCCTGCCGCGCTGCTGCACTGACCCGGGACAGCCTGTAGGTGAAGGCTGAGGACAAAGGCCAAAAGGCTGCTCCTGCCTTTAGCACCACCCCCCGCGCCGCAGGGTTCAGGACGGCATTTTAGGGCAGAAATTACTTTGCCTGGTTTTGCGGACTGAGGGCTGGCTTGCGCTTCTCTGAGGGTGTTGCACTGCTTGATCTGATCTGCGTGGGGTCCTCACGTTGATTAATCCTTTTCCCGGAGCACCAATAGGACGCAGCCAGCATTATGAGGCTCCGCAGGTGCTCAGTAGATCCCGCCCAGCACGGCCTTGTGCGCCTCCGTCAGGGGTCAGTAGCGCCGCACTGTATCTCGCCTTTCCCCTCACATTCCACTTCCCCCTTCCTTTTCCCGTTCGCGCGCTCACCGCTTCTCGCTCAAACTAGAATTTCTGTAATTAAGGCTGCGACTGTTTTTGAATTCGTGTAGCTTAAGTGAGCTAGATCCTGGTGCGTGCGTGTTTCAGCATACACCACTTGCTACAGCCCACCACACCCTGCAAAATGGGAGGCGCGGACCTGAGTGATCGGGGCCTGCCTACGTCTCCTCAGAGTCGCGGCGGGGGAGACCGGCCTGGACCCCGACCCTGGCAAGGGGGAATCGCCCTTCCTAGCCTTAGAACTATTCACGGCTTGGCAGAATCCCCGCGGCCCGGCGTGGTGTCCAGGGCCCGCCCAAGGACTCCGGGGGCAGACCGGGCCAGCGGAGAGGCAGTGTTTCACCGAGTGCATGCTGATATGGTGGGTGCTTGTGTGTGCAGTATTCCTGAACTCTTGGGGGCCTCGGTGAGAGATTTAATCCGTTTGTACTCAGGCAGCTGTCAAAAAAAGCGTCTTAACGTTGGTCCGGGAGGAAGCTCTCCTGCTCGTAGGGGCCGTGTGAGTAGAGGAAGCGGTAATGACAGCCTCGGCGTGGTGCCGCTTCCCAAGCCCGAGCAGGTAATTTTGTGACGATCAGGAGTTCAACCTTTTCGGGAATGATTTGTACTTCAGGGTCAGAGAAAAGGCTCAGTACGGGGCAGGCTCACAACTGAGTGTGGAGAGTAGGGGAGGGGAAGGCCCTTACCCTGTCCCACCGGGTGGCTCCGCAGAGCGTGCTCAGACCCCTGCGTCTCTTCTCCCTCCCTCCTCCTCTTCCCCCAGCTCTGCGACTGCAAGCCCGCTCCCCATAAAGTCAGTCGTGTTGCTTGTCTCCTGTCCTTCTCGGCAGCCAGGTACAGGGCTGGTTTTGACTGTCATCTAAGAGAGAAGTCTGATTGGTTTGACCGGTTTGTTTATTTTTTCCTCTCCTTTCTTTAATAAGTGCATTGATCTCTTCACTTCTTCAGGAGCTGGCTGGCATTTAATAGAATTATGTGAGGTTTTCATAAAGTAAAATTCCCTGTCTGAGCAGATAATTATTTAACTGCCCCAAAGAAAGAGACATGTTTAGATGGGTCAAACACTGATTTTGTCTTGGGAACTCAAAATCAGATAGAAACACTCTTGCATAAGAATTTAAAAAGTAGCATTAACCCAGCTTTTAAAACCTTTCCTCTTTCCTCTTTCCTCTTTCCCCTTTCCCCTTTCCTCTTTCCTTTCCTCTTTCCTTTCCTCTTTCCTTTCCTCTTTCCTCTTTCCTTTCCTCTTTCCTCTTTCCTTTCCTCTTTCCTTTCCTCTTTCCTCTTTCCTTTCCTCTTTCCTTTCCTCTTTCCTTTACTCTTTCCTTTACTCTTTCCTCTTTCCTTTCCTCTTTCCTCTTTCCTTTCCTCTTTCCTCTTTCCTTTCCTCTTTCCTTTCCTCTTTCCTCTTTCCTTTCCTCTTTCCTTTCCTCTTTCCTTTCCTCTTTCCTTTCCTCTTTCCTCTTTCCTTTCCTCTTTCCTCTTTCCTCTTTCCTCTTTCCTCTTTCCTCTTTCCTTTCCTCTTTCCTTTCCTCTTTCCTCTTTCCATTCCTCTTTCCTTTCCTCTTTCCTTTACTCTTTCCTTTACTCTTTCCTCTTTCCTTTTTCCTTTCCTCTTTCCTCTTTCCTTTCCTCTTTCCTTTTTCCTTTCCTCTTTCCTTTTTCCTTTCCTCTTTCCTCTTTTCTTTCCTCTTTCCTTTCCTCTTTCCTTTCCTCTTTCCTCTTTCCTTTCCTCTTTCCTCTTTCCTTTCCTCTTTCCTTTCCTCTTTCCTTTCATCTTTCCTCTTTCCTTTCCTCTTTCCTCTTTCCTTTCCTCTTTCCTCTTTTCTTTCCTCTTTCCTTTCCTCTTTCCTTTCCTCTTTCCTCTTTCCTTTCCTCTTTCCTCTTTCCTTTCCTCTTTCCTTTCCTCTTTCCTTTCCTCTTTCCTTTCCTCTTTCCTCTTTCCTTTCCTCTTTCCTCTTTCCTTTCCTCTTTCCTTTCCTCTTTCCTTTCCTCTTTCCTCTTTCCTTTCCTCTTTCCTCTTTCCTTTCCTATTTCCTCTTTCCTTTCCTCTTTCCTTTCCTCTTTCCTCTTTCCTTTCCTCTTTCCTTTCCTCTTTCCTTTCATCTTTCCTCTTTCCTTTCCTCTTTCCTCTTTCCTCTTTCCTCTTTCCTCTTTCCTTTCCTCTTTCCTCTTTCCTCTTTCCTCTTTCCTCTTTCCTCTTTCCTTTCCTCTTTCCTTTCCTCTTTCCTTTACTCTTTCCTCTTTCCTTTCCTCTTTCCTCTTTCCTTTCCTCTTTCCTTTCCTCTTTCCTTTCATCTTTCCTCTTTCCTTTCCTCTTTCCTCTTTCCTTTCCTCTTTCCTCTTTCCTTTCCTCTTTCCTCTTTTCTTTCCTCTTTCCTTTCCTCTTTCCTTTCCTCTTTCCTCTTTCCTTTCCTCTTTCCTCTTTCCTTTCCTCTTTCCTTTCCTCTTTCCTTTCCTCTTTCCTTTCCTCTTTCCTCTTTCCTTTCCTCTTTCCTCTTTCCTTTCCTCTTTCCTTTCCTCTTTCCTTTCCTCTTTCCTCTTTCCTTTCCTCTTTCCTCTTTCCTTTCCTCTTTCCTTTCCTCTTTCCTTTCCTCTTTCCTCTTTCCTTTCCTCTTTCCTCTTTCCTTTCCTCTTTCCTTTCCTCTTTCCTCTTTCCTTTCCTCTTTCCTTTCCTCTTTCCTCTTTCCTTTCCTCTTTCCTCTTTCCTCTTTCCTCTTTCCTCTTTCCTCTTTCCTCTTTCCTCTTTCCTTTCCTCTTTCCTCTTTCCTCTTTCCTCTTTCCTCTTTCCTTTCCTCTTTCCTTTCCTCTTTCCTTTCCTCTTTCCTTTACTCTTTCCTCTTTCCTTTCCTCTTTCCTCTTTCCTTTCCTCTTTCCTTTCCTCTTTCCTCTTTCCTTTCCTCTTTCCTTTCCTCTTTCCTCTTTCCTTTCCTCTTTCCTTTCCTCTTTCCTTTCCTCTTTCCTTTCCTCTTTCCTCTTTCCTTTCCGCTTTCCTTTCCTCTTTCCGCTTTCCTTTCCTCTTTCCTTTCCTCTTTCCTCTTTCCTCTTTCCTTTCCTCTTTCCTTTCCTCTTTCCTTTCCTCTTTCCTTTCCTCTTTCCTCTTTCCTTTCCTCTTTCCTCTTTCCTTTCCTCTTTCCTTTCCTCTTTCCTTTCCTCTTTCCTCTTTCCTTTCCTCTTTCCTCTTTCCTTTCCTATTTCCTCTTTCCTTTCCTCTTTCCTTTCCTCTTTCCTCTTTCCTTTCCTCTTTCCTTTCCTCTTTCCTTTCATCTTTCCTCTTTCCTTTCCTCTTTCCTCTTTCCTCTTTCCTCTTTCCTCTTTCCTTTCCTCTTTCCTCTTTCCTCTTTCCTCTTTCCTCTTTCCTCTTTCCTTTCCTCTTTCCTTTCCTCTTTCCTTTACTCTTTCCTCTTTCCTTTCCTCTTTCCTCTTTCCTTTCCTCTTTCCTTTCCTCTTTCCTTTCATCTTTCCTCTTTCCTTTCCTCTTTCCTCTTTCCTTTCCTCTTTCCTCTTTCCTTTCCTCTTTCCTCTTTTCTTTCCTCTTTCCTTTCCTCTTTCCTTTCCTCTTTCCTCTTTCCTTTCCTCTTTCCTCTTTCCTTTCCTCTTTCCTTTCCTCTTTCCTTTCCTCTTTCCTTTCCTCTTTCCTCTTTCCTTTCCTCTTTCCTCTTTCCTTTCCTCTTTCCTTTCCTCTTTCCTTTCCTCTTTCCTCTTTCCTTTCCTCTTTCCTCTTTCCTTTCCTCTTTCCTTTCCTCTTTCCTTTCCTCTTTCCTCTTTCCTTTCCTCTTTCCTCTTTCCTTTCCTCTTTCCTTTCCTCTTTCCTCTTTCCTTTCCTCTTTCCTTTCCTCTTTCCTCTTTCCTTTCCTCTTTCCTCTTTCCTCTTTCCTCTTTCCTCTTTCCTCTTTCCTCTTTCCTTTCCTCTTTCCTCTTTCCTCTTTCCTCTTTCCTCTTTCCTTTCCTCTTTCCTTTCCTCTTTCCTTTCCTCTTTCCTTTACTCTTTCCTCTTTCCTTTCCTCTTTCCTCTTTCCTTTCCTCTTTCCTTTCCTCTTTCCTCTTTCCTTTCCTCTTTCCTTTCCTCTTTCCTCTTTCCTTTCCTCTTTCCTTTCCTCTTTCCTTTCCTCTTTCCTTTCCTCTTTCCTCTTTCCTTTCCGCTTTCCTTTCCTCTTTCCGCTTTCCTTTCCTCTTTCCTTTCCTCTTTCCTCTTTCCTCTTTCCTTTCCTCTTTCCTTTCCTCTTTCCTTTCCTCTTTCCTTTCCTCTTTCCTTTCCTCTTTCCTCTTTCCTTTCCTCTTTCCTTTCCTTTCCTTTCCCTAAAGATTCCAAAGCTAAGCCTTACTGATACCTCTGCCTCTCAGTCTTGGAGGCAGTGAGACAGAGGTATAAATACATAGGTATAAACGGCTTGACAATAACACCTAACAAGCTCTTTGCAGTGTGTATGTATGGAGATGGATGCACTGAACATGCACAGGCAGCTTGGTTAAATGATCTTTTCTCTGTTTCAGATCTGCCTCACAGACTCAGCACATCCAAGTGAAAGCCAAGGGCAAAAGGAGCTGGATGCTCTTTGCACAAATGTTTGCACTGGATGACACTGTCCTGTATTTGCCACTCCAAGCTCTTACCAAATGAACCAAATGGTACTATCCCCTGGAACTTATGCACATAATTTTCAGCAGTGTATTTTGCAGTCCTTCCCATCAGAGATGCTTGGGAACCTGTGTGTGAGAAAAAGAGCCTTTTCTTGGACCAGGAATAAATAAGCAAGCTCTGACTTCTGATACAGTGTATCTCAAGAGAAGTTCAAAATGCAGAATGTATGACTTTCTTTAGTGACCAGGAACTTCCACAAGGAAGTGTTTGGAGTCCTTTCTCAATATAGCTTTGCATTTTATTATCCAGGTGCTCCATTTTTATTATATATTTTCACATTTCTTTGATAGCATCTATGTTTAATAATATGTAATAATAGAGATTATAAGCATACTATGTCACTGTTGGACACGAAATGATTCACATGGACGCAGCTTGAGGTGTGGTGAAAGAAAGAGTTCTCATTTATTTGTTCTTTCAGTATTTATAAGTTTCCGACCATGACCAGGGATTGGATGGTCAGGTTAACACCTTCCCAACCGCACTGGCCGTGAGAGACGTCCATCAAAAGGCATATCTTTAATGGAATGTATAAACGCTTATGTTTATAGTTACTTTCCTGAGAAAGTAGCTAGAACTTGTAAAAAACAATATTGAAGGCCTGATTCTCAGGGCGACAATACTATATTGCATATTACACATTATATGGGTATCTGCAGATCTATAGACACACATGAAATTCCTGCAGTTTCATATAACATCTAAATGTGGGTTTGCAGACTCAATCCTCCAAATTGTTAATTACATCCTCCAGGTGGATTACTGCCCTCAGGTCCAAGTTTGATACATCAAAAGGCTTTAAATCTGTTTAAGATAAAAATTGATTCCTTTGATGTTTAATAAGTCTGCTTGTTCATTTGGGGAAGGAAAAAAAACATGCAGAAAAATAGTGGACTATCTTTTGAAAATTGCTCCTGTCATTTCTGCACCACTTGGGAGAAATAATCCCTTTTAAATGTGTCCAGAGAGTGCCATCACCCCAAAAAACAAACAACTCCTCCCCTCCTCCCCAAAACAAACCCACCTCCATTATGTCAATTCATACAATTATTCATTTTCCTCCTGTAAGAATAATAATCTTGGTTAAAATAGGACAGTAATGAAGTTCATGAAAGAATCATTTGATACTTATATTTTTGCTTAGAAGGAGTTGGTTGATACCATTTTAGTTGGAAAAATGCACATTCATTTTTGAAGCTAGTTAAGCTCACTGCTCTCCTACTTCATTTATACGGAAAATCTAAATATAACATAATGTCTTTTCTGATGTAGAGATCCCATATGAATCAATACACATATCTTAGCCCTGATTTTCAAGTGTGCCTCGAACAGATACACAAATGAGATCCAAATTGTGTGTGTAAACAAAAGTAATTTAAGGACCCTTCCTACTATAACTGAAAACAATAGGATTTTGTATTTTACTTCAGTGGAAACAGAATCTTGCCTAATTTTGCAGAGTTTTAGAAAGCCAAACATGTATAGTCAAGGCATGTTCAGAAGTTCTCATTTTATTACTTAAATACATTTTTATAATGGTATCACGTTCAAACTTTTTAAAACTTAACTTCCAAAGAACACATCAAACTTTCTGTCTTGGTTTTTGAGACTATTCAGTTCTTCCCTTGGAAAAGCACCCTCTGACCTAATGAAAGTTTCATGAAAGTTTGAATTAAGCAGTAGAATTCTTTCTTAAATTATTCAAACAACTAACACAAAAATAATATATCTCGCAGTTATCATGAATTTCAAGCAATTTAATCTTGTGAAGAAGATAAAGTATGGTGGGGTTTTTTCAATATGAATTTTACAATATTGAGTTTTATAGACATCTCTCCTATGGCAAGGCATGTACTGACTGAGGACTGTGATTCTGGCTTTGGTACTTTTATTGCTTGGCCAGATAATTTTCAGTGGCCTACTTTCTGCTCACAAATGCAAGTATACTATTTGCACATAGAGTTCTGAGGAGAGAAAGTCATTAGAGAAAAGATGGGAAAATAGAATTAAAGCATTATATCTTGCCAGAATAATTAAAAAAAAAATGTTTTATCTTCCTTTTTTTATCCAGTAGTTGCAGTTGTATGAAAGATACTTTTTAGTAGAAGTTGTCTTGCCAAGTGGCTGGTGCTATAAAATCTAATGTATTTTGGGAGTAATTAATTTTAAATTCAGTAGTATGTGTGTCCCCTTCTTAAATTCCTGTGAACTCTACTGAATATCTTGCTTTCACATGTAAGCCTGTACTGTTAACAAGAGATGGGCTTAAGAATTTCATTTTTATATCAATAGCTACACATCCTTATAACCTGATCAACTGGGCCAAACTCTGCCACTTTGAAATAAATTTAATAAATAAATAAATGTGGAGATTATTCCCTACTTCATAATCCACTATTTTTCTCCACTTGAATTATTTGAGCTCAACAGCAATTCATGCCTAACATCACTGGAACTGACTTGCCCAGAGGGCTTAGCTGATTTCTGAAGGTCAAAAGTAATTTTCATGTATATCCATATGCATGTTGGCATTATTGTAAATCTAGTAACTGCTTTAAGATTAAACCTGAGTATGAATACATTCTGAAAGATGTAGACACCAGATAATGGATAGTCCATACAAGAAAGTGAGTACATGTAATCTCATAGCAATGTTTATAGACAGTGTAAAAAAAATTAAAATTTCAATTTCCAGAGCTAAGTCTTTGTATTTATGTGCTTCAAGTAATGGCATGTTAAGAAAAATATGCAGACAATTGTTCTAATAACTTTTCTGATTTGAAAGAAAAAACATTCTAACATATTTTAATGTCTGTTTTGAAAATAAGTAAGTTAGCAGAGAAACATTTCCATGCTCATTAGAATGGAAAACAATATTTGATGGATTTTATTTTAATAATTTAAATAATAGTAGCTTTCTACTTAGTCTGACTCAGCTGCTTCTACTTATTATGTTAACCATTATACAAAACCAAAATCGATACAAAATCAAAGATCATGTTATGCTTCTGAACAAAATATAGGATTTTTACAACATATATTATGGGGGACTGTTTATCCTAAAGTATCAGACATTTTTATTGTAGTGAGACCTATTTTTAAAATATAATTTAATTGTTATTTATTAATTTTATTTCAAAATCATTAGTATGATTTCTCTTTTTTTTTATTAGGATATAGTATGTATCAGATAATGGCATCTTAAAATACATTGTCAAATTCACCATAATTAATTAATGTTTGCTATTTTTCACTGATTGAACATTAAATTTACATAATCCAGAGTCTTTCTGTTGTACTGTTCTTTGCTCCAATTAGTTAAATAGCAAATCATATTTTGCCATCATGTGCCTTACAAAGGAAAGAAGGCTTAGAATTATGCCATTTCTGGTGAGCAAATTGTTAATTATTTGTTGTATATTGTAACTATTACAAATGTGGGGATTCGATTTCAGATGAGGTCTACTTAGACATTTTTATTCTGCACCATCTCTGGCAGATATAGATGCAAGCATATTTTTCTGCATCAGTGAGTCTTTTAGAAAAATTTGCAATTCATCCAATAAAATTTTAACTATGAAAATCAGGACAATTACTGTGTCTGCAATATTGAAACTTTTGACTGGGTCCACTGACAGCACCCTACCAACTCCAGTCTCTCACAAATATAGGTGTGCTGCAAGTATGTCTGTGAAAGAGCAAGGGAGGGATCACAATTCATAAAGCTTCTTGTATTAATCACGAGAACCTGTGTTACTGTATTTAGTCGGGGACCGAAGATGTTACTGTACTAATAAGCAGACAGCAAACCTCACCTTTGGCGAATCAAAAAGTCTCCATTCCCTGCGGAGACACTTCCTAGTGTTTCTAATATATTGTTTAAAACAGCTACTCTTGCTTCTCAGCTCCAGCTGTCATTTTACATTTGCAAAGATCTTTAAAATTAATTATTGGTATAATTAGGAATAACATTAAAAATAGCAACAAGGGGGAGGCGGGGGGAGGCCCGCCGGAGCCGGCAGCCCATTTGTATTCCGTGCAGTAGCTTCGCACCTCGGAGCTCTGCGCGCCCCACGTATGGTATGTGATCCCCATCTGGGCAGGCGGGCGGGCATGCCTCGGGCCGTCCTTCAGCCCCTTCCTCCTTTTCTCTTCAAACGCTGCGCCCCACAAGCAAAGTCCCTAGGGCGCCGCAGAATGGCCGAGGCTCAGAGGCCAGTATGCGGGTGCTGAGGGAGCGCCTCAGCGGAGCCCCAGCAGATAACACGGATCCGTCTGTCGTCCCTCTTTCCCGTGGCTTTCTGATTCGGGGCGGGAGGAAGGAGGTGAGTGGGTGGGAAATGTCAAGAAGAAGGGGAGGGGGGAGCCACGTTGCAGTTCAGTGTGAGGCAGCACCCGTGGCTGCCCCTCTTCTTTCATCACTCTATGTTTTCCTCTCCTGCCTACCGTTGAATGAACAGGGCTAAACTCGAAAAGTCACAACTGATCTCTGTGAGGATGTATGTGACGTATGTGTCTTGCTGAGGGGGCTGCGGAGGGGAGCGAATCAGTGGCAGGCATCGCCGCGGTAAGTACTGGGGCACAGAGCAGCCCTGCCACCCTGCGCCGCGGCAGCCTCGCCGCTCCCACACACGCACTCTTGCGGGGGTCTTGGCTTTACTGAGGGCTTGGTAAGACCAGACAGCGCACCGCTGGGCTCCGGAGGAGGCCACGCTGTGTCACCCACGAGGCAGGAAGAGTGGAGAGGGCGACCCTGCCCGCAGTCTCCCGAGGGCTCGGGGGGAAAAGGCAGGGCATCACCTCCCACTCCCCCGCCGGCCTCCTTACCGCCCTTCGATTCCTCAGATCCCTTGTTTGCTTTCTATGGCACTTCAGTCTTCTGAAAGTTTATGCTGGGCTGACTGGGCTGCGACGGGCGCAGTAACCCCAGACAGCAGCAGATCCTGGGAGAGCAGGGAGAGATTTCTGTGCCTCCTCCCCCGCCCCCCTGCTTTGTTAACTTACTACCATTTCCTTAATTTTTGGTTCTTAATGATAAATCTTATTTAACCGAACAAAGACTATTGGATTACAAGCCTGATCACCTGATAGCGATTTACCTATTGGTTTGTTAACACACACAAGCACACCCGCGCGAACACATCTATCGGAGGCTGCATTGAGCTGGAAGTGGTAACACTTGTCGGAAATTGGTATTCACACTGTTTCGGGTCGAGCTGATACACATAAGGCAATACGTACACACACACACGCTCATATCAGAGGGTAAATTGTCATGTTCCCATCTGGCTGCCTTTTAACAAGTAGTCAAAATAAATAAGACCTTGCTGCTGGTTAGGGTGAGGTGGAAGGGTTTGGGTTTTTTTATTGCCCTGGGTGTATAAAGCTGACAATTGCTTTTCCTAGTACCGTCTCTCCATTAGTTGAAAAAAAAAAAAATGCTATTGGGAAGCTGTCTATGTGAGGGAGATAAGTGGAAGAAAATAAATAAAACTTCTGCTTAGTTAGGTTGGCAAAGTAGGTGAGCTTCAGAAAGCCTTTTATACTGACTATGCAGGTTTTAAAGTCCGTATATACACTTCTTTCTACTCTCGTGGAGTTCAGGTTTTGGGGTGTGAGGGGAGGTGCCCTGGAAAGGTAAGTGACCGTTTTATCCTACTCTATGAGTCTGTTAATCGGCTGCAAACTGCACTCCTTTGCCAACCATTCCCAGGTTTTCTGCAATATGCCTACTATTTATAGGCTGCCGTCTCAGCCTTGACGATTCTTCAACTTGACGACTAAAGATGATAGGTTTATATGTTCTGATTAATTTGTATTTGAACATGCTACTCTAGCTTTTGATTCATTCATTGCTACTGAAAAGCTGGGAAAGAAACGGGAAGGGAGGGAGGGGTCGGACGTACACGCTTTTAGGGCAAAGGACTATAATGATTTTGTTAATTTGAACTGTCAGTACTCTATGGTGTTTTATTAAATAAGTAGTCCTAGTGTTATCAGACAAAAGAAATGTATTAGGAGATGTCTGACACTTTTTGCCAAATAGGCATGCACACAGCTCTCAGCAAAATGGCAAGGTTTTAATGAAGGTGCTGCAATTCTCTTCCAGGGGGTTCTAAGAGCGTGGGAATGTGTCAGAGCAGTGGCGTCAGTCAGCCGCAGGGCCAGTGCCCCGTCGATCTGCTCGTGCGTCCTGCCAGCACGGTACGGAGGTGCGCGACTGCCAGCCTTGGCCACTGGGTTTGCGGGATGAGTCAGGATGGGATTGGGAGGATGTCGGCGTGTCTAGGGCAAAACGAGAGACACACATTACTATTATTTTAGCGTAAAAATTATTATCAGCAGTTCCTGGAGTTAGTAAAAAAAGAGAACAGTGTTCTTCGGAGAAAAAGAGCCAGGAAAATGTTAGCGATTGTTCTTGATTTTGGACTAGGTATGATCAATCGATATTTAGAGACCTCCTCAGTACTTGAGGATATAAGCTGATTTTTCGTTGATTTTAATATTATATTGGTTCCTTTAAGTAGACATACATTTTCTAAGACCGAATTCTCCTCAGTCTTGTGATACTACTAGTGACAAACTCATTCTCAAGACTAGGGTTATTTAGCAAAATTTTTCTCCTGCAGGTGCACAAAAATGTAATTCAAAACAGACAAGTTATTTTCTCCAACTATAGCCCGTTGAGGAAAGCCTATTGAGATACAAAACAACCAAAATTCCTAGAATGAGATCTCAGTAATTAATTATCAAAATACACCTGGCTAATGAACTACTAGAATAAAAACAACAGAAAGGGGCAGTTAATCCAATCAAAAGTAGCTTCCATCTTCTCGGATGCATCTCACCCTCCTAAAAACCACGATTAGTGCTCCTTCATTGCCATTTGTACTTATAAAAACTGCCTTTTAGTAACATAAATCTGTCCCTTTCATTTTAATTTTTTTAATTATTAAAAAGAGGAAAAGAGAATATGGATAAGGTAAAGAGTAATACGATCAGATAGAAAGTGTTTCCAATAAAAAGTTCTTTCCCCACAGCATCAGCACAAAATTTAAATAAATAGGGCCATTCCGCTAGGGAAAATAGTAAAATTTTACTCTTGCTTCGCATAATATTGTCATTCCCCTTCTTATGGTTTATAAGCCATCCTTTTCTTCAAACAGGAATACACAAAGTGATCCCTTTTTTTATCCTGGCAATTAAAATGCAAAGCACTGAGAGGGCAGCGATTGTTCCTGCTGAAATGTGTTTGTGGAATATTGCTTTACCACATGTATATAAGACAATACAAATAAGGGGAGAGATGCTGGGGTGAGATAGCAGCAGGGAAAACACACAGGTGCTGCCCCTCCCTCTGCTTTCAGTGCGTCCTTCTCGAGCTTCTCTGGGAAGACTTTGCTCGCATTGAGGCATTTATCATCCCGATCAGGTCTCTAATGTTTGTGGGATACAGCCCAGATCTAGAGTCAGGAGTGCGTGTATGCGGAGGTGTGCCCAATGAAATGGTCTCTCTAGTAGGGCTGAATTCTTGCTTTGCAGCGGGTCACGCAGACACGATCGTTGCCTTGATGTCTTCTCCCCAGGCTGCGCTAGGTTGGGCAAAGGAGTGTGGTGCGGTGTGGCCCCTCCTCTCGCCCTAAACCCGCCGATCGACGGCGCTCTCCAGGGCCGTGCCGAACACCGGTAGATGTCGCTGTCTCTCTGCCGGACGCAGCCTCCGTGGGGGCTGGAAAGCTGCGCCTACTGGGACACCCCGACCTGGCTCGTGTCTCCTGGACTCCTTTTCTTAAAAAAAAAAAAACAAATATCATTTTAAGGTTGGGTTATTCTACCTAAAATTACATGGTTGTAATTTTTCAAATTTTCCTTCAGAGGTTTAAATTTAGCAAAAAATAAAAAAATACTTTTTCTTTGCCTATGTCTCCCTTCTTCTAACCCAATCTGTAAATAATGCCTAAACATGAATGTTCATACATAGAGCATATTGGCACAGATCTGATTATGATTAAAAGATAGACATGGCTGAAGAGAAGGAAAATATAAGTTTAAAATATTGACTATTTAGATTATTTTAGCCATTAAAAGTATTGCAAAAAAGATGAGGGAGGGGATCGATTTCATCAATGTCCATGGTGTCAACTTGACGCCCTCTCTCATCTGTAACGATCAGCAGTAACGATTACCCCAAATTGGAATATTATTAATGCTACCTTTTTTTTTTCTATCTGAAATCCATGAAATCGTCACTTTGGTGGCATTTTGAAATAATATGTGAATTTTACGCACCTTTATTTTTAGGTTTAAAAGGCTAAGTATCAGGTAACAAGTTAGGAGAGTATTGTTCGTATTCTACCCGTAAAATTAGCGCTAAAGTGGCAAGTGACTGAGGCAAGACAGTTGTCCCCACCATGTCTGGGGCACATGCAGGGGAGGGGGGGAGCAGACGGGCAGAGGAAACTGCCCGCGCAGAGCGCTGTCGTTGCAGCAGCCGGTGCTGCTGCCGGCTACGAGGCTTATTCAAATGTCGCCTGCTGCCTCTGTGATTCGCGGGGACCCAGCCCCCGTATGGTAATTTGGGGGGGGGGGAGGGGGGGCAGGTGTGTGGCTGTAGCGACGAGGGTAGAGGTGAAGGGGAGCTGGAAGGGAGGGGGCTCAGGCACTGCTCCTGAGTCAGATCAACTGGGCCAGAGAACTGGCATCGGCGCCTTACGTCCCGTCCCGCCGGGTGCGGTGCCATCAGGGGCAACAGCGGTGCGCAGAGAGGCGGCCACGGGGGTAAGCAGCAGCAGCAGCACGGGGAGTGACGAACGTGGGGCCATTGCCCTGCGCCACTAAGGCAGCCGGGGCAGGGAGGTGGCCAGGGCCGTGCTTCCACGGGAGACAGACGCACCGCCACCCATTTGTGCCGTGGGCAGAGGGGATGTAACATACCAATATATCCCTGCTCACCAAAACCTACACACACTTCCCGCTCTCCTTCTGCCATCTGCTACCCGTGCACACACCTGCACTTCGGCTAGACACTCACTTGTGTGGGTCTGTCTGCATATATTACTACAAATTTATAAGGGAACATGATGCATGTGAGCTAATTAAAAGCAGTGAAAATAATAAATTTTGCAGACTGAGTCCCCAGCATCACTTGTAAATGGGCACTTCTAGATACATGTGTTGCCCTACCATTATTTATGGAGGCTAGCTTTGGAGCAGGCTGTAGGCCCATGGCCTGCCAGCCCTGCCTGAGAAGCTAGCCTGGGAAATTCATGGGAGGATTCAAAACAATCCTCAAAGACACAAAACAGCCTGCAGGTGCTGTTTTCTGATTCCCGTGTTTTCCTTGCAGGAGAAGGTCAGGGGGTGGTAAACCCCACTGACCAATGATGGTAATGTAGCACTTTACTAACCAATAAGAGTTTCCTTTCTGTACTTTCGACGAACTAGTCTATATAACATGGCTGTAGCAATAAACTAGAGATTCTCTCCTGTTCTGACTCCCTTGAGAGTCCGTGTCGTTCTTCCTGCCGTTCATAATTAGAACGACATCTGGTGACCCCTCGTGATGACGGACCGACCCTCCGAGGTCTGATAACCCGACGTGATATGCAGCCGACCCCCGAGGTCAGAAAACAACCGACGTGAAGACATCTGCTAATCCCCTGAGGGTAAGCAGCGAGCGGGAAAAACACCAGCCCTTCCCCCTAGAGGGGAAAGTGGAATTCTCCCGGGCTTTCCAAGAGGAAGCTGGTTTCTAACCAACGGGATAGTGGAGCCTGCCGGAGAGCGGGCTTGGAACGGCTTATCTTGGTGAAGCAGAGCTTGAAATCCCGGGTCCAAGCCGATAGCGTTTGCATAACTGCATTCGCGGAGCCGCCAAGATAAAAAATTTTTTCATAATGGAGAACTGTGATTTAGCTGATGAGCAACTTGTCAGCTTTGCATGGCAAGACGCCTTGCTGAGCATGGGACTCTGTATTCCTGAAAAAGATATACGCGCTTTGTTCCACTGGGTGAAAGCGCAGGAGTTTGCTGTGACTGTGAATGATGTGTTTAACCTTGAGATTTGGTGGTCAGTGGGAGACCACCTGTGGACTAAGCTAGATGCGGGAGATACCAGTGCGTGCAGCTTAGCAGCAACTTGGGGAGTGATTTTTAAGGCACTGGAACAGTGCCAGCCTAAAAACAGTGAAACCGAACTGTGTAGCAGTCCTTCAGCTCTGCCCGGACCCTTAGAGAACTTTAGCAGCGGGCAGGAGCAATCCGTGAGCCAGAGATCTCCGTCTCCAGAAAAATTTGAGCGCCCGCCCTCCATGGAGCTTGGCGCGCAAGTTTTACCAGCAGAAAAACAACAGAAGAGCGAAAATCGCTCGGCTCTGCCTTTACCGCATCCGCAGACGCCGCCATCGCCAGCGCCGCGAGAACCGCCTTTGCCTGCGCCCTCCGCGGAGCCTCCGCCGGCCCCTCCAGGACCAGCGCTGCAAGCACTGCTGCCAGCGGCCCCCGTGGAGCCTCCGCCGGTGCCCCGAGTCACCACAGCGGCAGCAGCAGCAGCGAGAAAAAAACAAGAGAAAAGGTGGAAAAGAAGGAAAAAAAAGCTAACTCAAGACGCCGCCTGCCACCACCGGCCGCAGGCCGGGCGGCCAGCCGGGCCCCCTAGCTCCGGTCGGCTGCAAAAACCCCCTAAAAGCCGAGCCGAAGCCCGGATCTGGAGCCGGGGCCGGGGCCGTGGCGAGCATTCCCCCCCCCCACACCCATCCAAAGTGCCGGCTGAAAAGGGGCGGGAGAGGGGGGGGGAGAGCCCAGGCCCCCCTTTCGCTCGCGCACGCGCGCCCTATGAGCTCCTTTCTTCTGTGCCGCGAGAAGCGGCCCGAAACCGCGGAACCCGCGCGGACGCCCCTGCTCCCCCCGCGCGTGCGCGCCCCGCGCGGAGCGAGCCGCGAGGGTCGGCGCGGAGCCGCGGGACCTGCACAACACCCCCGCTGCCCCGCGCTCACTCGCGCTCCAGCGGGGAAGCGGCGGGGAGGACGGGGAGCGGGCTTCGCTCCCCCCCGCGCCCGTCAGCGCGGCCCGCGCGCGCACGGACCGTGCTACAGGCGCCGGGCCGGTTTCTGCCAGCCTTGTGCTGCCAGGTTAGCAGTGCCCCGGCCAGCACGCGTTCCCCCCCGCCTTGCAGGGGGTGAACCGCACCAAAGTCCTGACCACTTTAGTGTTCTTTTAAACTACTATATTGACAAGTTAAACTGTCAGTTTGAACAGACTAACAATGTTTTGTATTAGTTCACTGAGTTAAGGATATTTGACTCAACCGTCAAATCCTTGCAAGGAAAACAATCTTTAAACATCATCATAAACCAAAATTCCAAATTAGTATCCATTCTAATATCTAGTAAAAGAAACCACTTGTGCCGTGTTTGTTCTCCCTCCTGCAAGAGCCCAGCAGGATGTTACAAACACTGTACATTTTTTATTTTTTTCCTAAACCGAAAGGGTGAATTATGGAGGCTAGCTTTGGAGCAGGCTGTAGGCCCATGGCCTGCCAGCCCTGCCTGAGAAGCTAGCCTGGGAAATTCATGGGAGGATTCAAAACAATCCTCAAAGACACAAAACAGCCTGCAGGTGCTGTTTTCTGATTCCCGTGTTTTCCTTGCAGGAGAAGGTCAGGGGGTGGTAAACCCCACTGACCAATGATGGTAATGTAGCACTTTACTAACCAATAAGAGTTTCCTTTCTGTACTTTCGACGAACTAGTCTATATAACATGGCTGTAGCAATAAACTAGAGATTCTCTCCTGTTCTGACTCCTTTGAGAGTCCGTGTCGTTCTTTCCGCCGTTCCTAATTAGAACGACAATTATTCATAAAAATGTGCCAAAAAAGGTACCTACTTATATAAACTATTGCTATATATGATAAGGTAAGAACTAATATAATGGATTATAGTATCTGTTTCCGTGATTTTTTAATGTTTTATGGGTAGGCATCTGACCACTTTTTCTTGGGTGACATATATGAGCACTTTAGTGTAGGTCTTGTGCAGCTGGAGCTAGAGGTATGCTGGAAATACCATAAGAAATGCAAAGAAAGTATACATGTTGTGAAATAGGTACTGAGCAATACAAATCGAATATGACATTCTGATCTTTATTTTTTTTAAAAAAAATATATGCCTGGAAGTCTTGAGATAAGGAAGGTAATTTTCACCTTATACATTTATGCAGGTGAGTACTCCATGGTGTAATTAATTATCTATGCATGTACTTAGATTTATTTTTTGTGAGAAAAAAATGTGTATATGGTTGGGCATTGTTCTTATGGAAAACATTGCTCATTTAAAATATAATATTTCTGGAATTTAAAAGTAAAGTAATCTAGTTTTAATCATGTTTAAACTACTCTCTTTTTAAAATTAAGATTTTCCCCATAAAGGTAAATAGAAATGAGCTAGTATTGTTTTTAAATGTAATTCAAAACCTGTGGATTTTCAGATGAAGATATTGTAATGATACCAGCAATATTTTAAAATAAACTTTAAAAATAAATTTTCAGTAGAGACTTAAGTAGTTCCTTTAAAATGACACGTTAACATGAATTGTAATGCATTTAATAAAGTAAGCAGTTAAGATAGAACGTACAAAATGTCTTCCTTAGAAAAAGCACCCCATACCTGGGTCTACACTGTCCTAGTTTAGGGCAAATTAGGAAGGAAAACTCTAAATGGGGATTTCCCCAGGGAAATGCCCCTCCTCACTCTCTGGTCCGGGAAAAGAAAAAAAAAATCCTTTGGAGAGAAGTGGAAAAAGCTGTTTATTTAACAGAAATTGAGTAATATTAAATAATAAAACCTCTTGTTGTTCGATGGGATGGCAAATCTAGGAAGAAAAGTCCTTTTCATGTGGTGAACGGCTCGCTCAGTTTCTTATCAGTCCCTCCGGCGCTGGAAAGTGCCGAGGCCCAGGCCCCGGTGGGCCACAGGCGTGAGCTCCCGGGGTTTGGCTGGGTGTTCAGTCCAGAGCAGGCTTGCACAGATCCAAGAAAATTGGAAAAAAAACAAAGGTCCAGGGAACTCCTCTGCCTCAGCTAGCTAAAACTAACTAAAAGCCAGAGAGAAGCTCTGTCCCGCTGTCTGTCCGTGCTGCAGACACCACAGTCCAGGAGCGAGATGTGTGGGAGTGATGTTTTCTTTAACACAAACTGCGCGCTTCTTCTTCCCCCTCTCTTGCTCTCAAAGCCAGTCTTAAAGGTGCAGAACTTAATATATAACATAAACCAGACGATTGGGGATACCAGTATCATAAAGTCACCCCAGGACATTACTTTTTAAGATAATATTCTGAAATAAAACATTCCTGAAATCCAGAGATATATAAGTGCATTTACAGGTCGCAATTCTGCAATGAAATATTATAAATAATTTGGATCAGTTCCCATTACATGCATTATCTATATTGGCTCATACTTTAAAACAGTAATTTTTTTGTTTCCTAATATGGAATTAATTAGGTGGTCAAATTTCCAGGTTCGACCTATTGGTATTATTGCATAACATGACAATGATATGTGTCTCTCCTTTTAAGACCTGATAAGTATGTTGTAGACCTTTATTTGCTTTATTAGCTTTGTGCGTATTTTGTAACCTTATACAAATAGAAGTGGGGAGGAAACTATGTATAAAGGCACATACACATCAGTCATGCCAAAAGGGAAAGGGAAGGGGAGAAAAGAAGGGACAAAAAAAGGAAGGAAAGTTCAGAGAAAAAGCAATAACATTTAACTTTCGGTTAATTTAAAAATGCAAATATAACTTTACATGCACATCAGTATTAAAAATAATACACGGTGGAACCAACAAGATGAGGAGGAGGGGAAGGGAATGGTGGAGAATGGCGGAGAATGGCACAGCGGTGAAGCCCTGATTATGCATAGGGAGCCGTCTGGAGCAGCTTGCTCTGAGACGGGCTCTTTTTCATGCTGCGTCGCCTCCAGTCCCAGCTGGTACACCCCAGGCTTCTGTGCCTAACTTATATTTGTTTCTTCAGGGTTTTTATTGTTGTTGTTTATGATGTTTGGTGGAGGGGAGGATGGGAGAATGGATTGTTTCATTAATTGCAATCTTCATTAATAGGGACAATTGTTCCAGGAATCTTCAGTCTCTTCTCCAAGCAGTAGGATTTGCATATTTATTTAATGCCCTAATTTCTTTGATGTATGCAAATGTAGCCGGATGTACAGTAAACTTCAAGCTGACGTCAATTAATATGACCTTGCTGTTAAACCTTGAACGTGAAGCTAGGATGGGGGACGCGACGGCGGTGCATAGCCAGAGCAGCTTTGAGCCGAGCCTCATCAGACCATGCCGGGTCACTCCAGAGCAGCAGCCGTAGCGGGGAGGTGGCCGGACTGATGGTAGGCACTGTCCGCAACAGCGCTGGCTGTTTGGCTCCGCTCATCGCCTTGCCGTACTGATCGGAGCCCCTGCCCAATAAAATAAATATATATATATTAAAAAAAAATAGCCTACCTGGCCCGCCGTCTCTCCTTACACAGAGGCAAAATAAAGCCCACTCTCTCGGTGCCCTATCACCGTCCCCGGGAATGCCGCCACTCCTCTTCATCAGGTGGTGAGTGGGAGATAGAAAACACCGATCAAGACACAAAACCTCCCACCCTCCCAGTATTGCACAACACACGCAGTGCAGGTAAATCACAATTTTGAATGACTATCGATACAGTGTTAGCAGTTTTGTGTAAGGGGTTCACTGATATCAGTGCCGGTTTAAGGAAGAAGAGGCAGAAAATGAAAAAAGTTGCTAGGCTGTGGACAAACCATTCCCTCCTACAGACGATCTGATCTACAAGTCAAAACTACTCTCCTGTGTTTCTACTGATTTCTCCCATTTGGCAAGAGAAGTGGTACTAAAGGGCTTTTGGATATCTGACTATAGAAAGTTTGCTTTGTTACCAAGGTAGAAAAGGGTAGATGTGAGCAATTTTCTAAAGATGTCTCATCTATATCTTTCCCTGCACACTTTTTCCCTTTAGAAACACCTCTGTTTATAATGATTTGAGAACTTTTAGCTCTAGGGGAATTTTCACTGGTGAGGCTGTAGAATTAAATGCAATTGACGTTTTGAAAATGAATGGTAGTCTTTGATAGGATCTAAGTTTTTCGTGTTTGTTTGTTTTGTTACCATTCCAGAGCATCTCTTTAGAACTTGACACAGTCACTCTTAGAGCAAAACAGCTGTAAGCCAGCAGCTGCACACGTGCACACACACGCTTATACCCACACACACTCGTGCACTGTTTCTTTATTCAAACATCTTGACTAAACTTAAATGGCCAAGCAGGGGAATGGAAACATGAGTGTATTTCTGATTGAAAGACTGATCCAGGCTTTTATAAGTCCTCTCAGCAGTTTTGTGTAGCCAGGGTTTGCCCTGAACTTTGTTATTTTAGTCTGAGATTGCATTTTTATTCTTAGAGAGTTCTGTTGGTCTGCCTTGTCCCCAGGAGCTGCGTTGACAGGAGAATCCATGGGTGCTGTGCGTGTCTGGGCTGTGACAGGGGCTGTGAAGGGCCATGGCCAGGACAGGATGGCTGGACTGTTGTCCTTGGTAATAGCTGGTAGGAAATCCATGCCTCTGCAGACTGACTACTTTCTCTCTGGACTCACACTCTGTATGGGATTCCCATATATTTATATATATGCACCATGCACATATGACATAATATGTATCTATATATATATGCACATTTTTTAGTATTGTCCCTGCCCCAATACCTTCCCTGACATATTCTTCACATATGCTCACACTCCTTGATGCCTGTCCACATGACTACAACACAGCACATGGAAAAAACGCCATGTGTGGATGTCATGCAGTCACCTCAGGCAGGGACAGGCTGTCTGGCAGACTCCCAAACCCCTAGCCCTCCCCAAATCCTCTCTGAGGCTCATCCGTCAGCACCTCTGCCCTGTAACCACCCCTGCCAACCCATCAAACATTGAGCACAACTCCATTACTGTGTCTTCCCGGGCACATACCAGAGAGCCATCCTGCCTCCCTCTCTTGTGCACCCCATCTCTGTCCCATCACCTTCTGTGATCAGACACACCCAAACTTCTCTGAAGGCACCATGCAGCTCTTTGCCTAGTTCCTGCACTCTAAAAAGAGCTGGTGTTTTCATGGGCAAGGTGTTGGTTCTGTGCCACTGGTTTTGAACCTGAAGCACTGAATGAGAAGGAAAAGAAGGAAACCACAAAAAATTTAAGAAAGTCTCCTTCCAGAAATCACTGTGTTGATGATAGGTCACACTACAAGTTTCATGATAACAAATTGAAAGGGATTCTTTTTGTGGTTGTTATTGTTATTGACTGGTTGATCACTTTTGACAAGCTACACAAAATGGTAATATTTCCAAAACCAGGACCCAGAAGAATCACTTCTTCAGAAGTAGGCTGGAGGAGAACACCTTAGAAAAACTAAACCATTTGGTGTTTCCAAAGAAATGTGTGTTCCTTATCTAGGAATATGTATCTATTGCTTTTCTTTAGACGAGGCGTTTCTAATTTGTTCTGTCTGACAAAATGGGACTATGAGAGATTTTGGTGTAAATTCATTATCTCTGGCAATGCATAAGCATATAGTAGGAATTGGAAAAAAACATGGCAATGGATAAACAAAAGGACTTCAGTTCATCAGCAACAAAAGTGTTGGGAAAACTGGTTGAATTTTCAGAGCACATCCTCCTCAGCAGAGAGGGCTAGACTAGACCTTGGCCAACCTGTCTCCCCTTCACCAAAAGAAAACCTTGTAGAGCCTCACATGCAACACTTCACTTTCTACTCCAGGGCTTAGGAAGCAATATGAAAAAAGAAAAAAAAAAAAGAAAAAAACCACCCCAAAACCACACCCTTTTGCCTCCCCTTCCTTTTCCTTTATGGAAGTTTTCTAATTATTTTAGAACTAATCGTGCAAGAATTACGCCATGGAAATAAGTGGCACTTTTAAATAGAGATCACAAGGAGAAATATCTGAATTTCTGGAGATATGGAAGGAACTGCTTTCTGTGCTTTAAAGGGGTCTTTACCATGGTGGAAATCTTTGTTTTCTATTAGAGATTCATTTAGATCTGGGGTCAAATATTTATTTTATAAAGAACAAATGTAAGTATTGTGAGGGAGGTTTACAGAACCTGAATTCCCTATAGAAGGAAGAGAGAGCAACTTCACTGCACTTCCACATTTTCCAATTGAGGGAATGGGTATATGGGAACCTGAGCTCAGCTGGCAGCTCTGTGACAGGTTCAGGGGTAGGGGCTGCCTCACCCAGCATCAGACAAAACAGGTGATCTTAGAGTAGGGCTCCAGAAACTTACACTGGTGACCACAAGGGAAATTTGATTAACAAGGCACAGTTTTATGAGTGAACATGGTGGCTTATATTGGTTAGCTGATTTTGTATGTCATATGCTAAACTTGTTGGTCTTGTGTGTGGTTAGGTGTGGGAACTCTTAGTTATCAAGCATATTGCCTGTAAAAGCAGAGTTATAATGTTTAAGTATGCAGTGAATAAGCTTTTTAGCAGTACCCTGGTACCTTTTAAGGTGTATAGACATAGGAACAATCATTCACTGGGTTTTAAACTAGAATAATGGAACTAACTTCTGTTGACTCTACATTTTCAAAGGGTTTTCTAAAAAACGAAATGGAAAAAAATTAAAAAGTTGAACTCATATTTTTGAGATTGTCAAAGTGGTGGACATTATTCACTGTAGTTAATAAATCCATATGCTTCTGTGTTTTGTGGGCCACTTAATTGTAAGCAGGCATTACTGGGTTGTCCAAAATGTAGCTTGATTAAAATATGTATCCCTTTGAGGAGGGGTGATTTAATAAATGCTTCATGAGGTTATACTTATTCTCATCTTGTCCGGGGTGGCAGGGCCAGGTGCGATGTGTCCGGCATAGCTCAGCCCAACTAAAATGTACACATTTTTGAGGGGGGGAGGTGGCAGAGGTGGCGGTCTGCGCCATGCCGCGGCTATAGGTGCCGCTGCCCCGAGAGTCCGGAAATGGCTGCTGGGGCACGGCACAGTCCCGGCCGCTGCTGCCTCCAGCCCTGGCGTGGGCTCTCCGGGACGCCGGTAGGCAGAGAGCGTAATTGAAGAAAGCGATTTATACAATGGTGCTTTTAGTCCTCCATCTCACCCACCCACCAAAACACCCATCCACCAATTAGCATACCTCTCCAAGAACAATTTTAGCCCAGGATTCATGAAATGGGGGAAAAAACTTACCATAAAATAGAACTCAGTTACTTTGTAATAAATAATATGCTTTAAAACTAGAGCTGATGTAATCAACATGATGCAAAAACAGTGTTATAATTATTTACACATACAACTCTTGATATACTAAGAGTTTTGTAAATATAGATAATGCCTTTATAATGATCCTGATTTCAGGACATCAGTGATGTAAAAGACATGGAAATTCTATCAAGAACATACTGGTTTAAATGTGTTTAACATGTTTTGAACTGAAGGGTAGATGGACCCTCCATCTCTTTTTCATGAGACTGAAGTATTAAAGTAACTGGCAGCTTACAGTATGCAAATATCATATTTGCTCTGTAGCTTTCAGCATCTATATTCAGAAGTCCCAAATATTCTTAATTTATTTTTCATGATAGGTGTCCACAAATAATTATGGAATCGGGTTTTTTTTGTTAATAATTAAGTCCTGCCAATATAAATTACCACATTTAACCCTGCAGATACTGGAGTACATTACTCGTATCTGTTTTATGTCAGATCATCTGTGGGAAATGTGGCTAGCTATTTCCCTGTTTAATCTACAGTCAAGCATTTTAGTAATTTATTCAATAATCTCCAAATATTGGTATACACACCACCTCCTGAACACACATACATTTATATATTTACATACATTTCATGAACAAGAACAGTGAAATAATTTAAATTATGAACCTTTGCCTTTTTCATAGCTATTTTTCAGATTTAATCAATGCAGGAAGACCACAGGAAATGACAATCAGGATAAAGAATGGTATTTTTATTTTTTTGTATAATAATAAATGTCAGGTGATAGAACATGTTCTTTAACAGTGCATAGTGTATTCATGTGAAATTACTGAATGTGGGTTTTTTTTCTTTTCAAAAATTTTGCATTCTTGATAGTCCACCTAATCTTATTTTGTACTATGGATATCCCTTTACATACCATATGCTCAGCAAAACAGAAATGTAGTCTGCAGCTGCCTGTAAAATTCAGTTGTGGTCACAAAATAATCTATAAGACACCTTAATTAGAAGGTAAGCCAGTCAAATGACTTACCTGGCTGAAAGGAAAGGGATATTATGCAGGAAATTCTTGCCTGTATTGTATTGGTGTGATATTTTAAATTTGAGTCCTATTCTAATTTAGTAGGAAAAGAGTATTCATATAATGCTATACAGTTATGTACTTCATAGCAGTTTAAATAGGGCTCCTATGAATATTCCATACAGAAGATGAGGATACCATCATTGGAACAAGTATCTGTAGTAATTACAAAATCATAACTATTAATGTTTAAAATAAATAGAGACTGCTTGTTCTTTAAAAATACATGGAGGATGTTTCTTTACATCATGGCCATCTGGAGACCAATAAAAAATTACAAAAGCATGGCAATCACATACCAATTTAAAGGCCACTAATGGGCATTTATTTGGAAGGCAGGAAGAAAAAATAAATGATTGAATTCCATATCTTCCAATATGCAGATCACTCTAAAGCGATTTTGGAAAAAAATAGCAATTTTTGTATAGATTTTTTTTTAATATTCACAATAAACAAATATTTTTTGTGCAGTCTTACTGGGCACCATTTGATCTCAAGGCCCTTCTAGATGACTGAAAGTTAAAAAATTTAATTTTCAGTATGGCTAATGAACAGTTAGGTTATAATTTTCATGTTGGCACTTTTGTCTTTCTGAGGGTCTAATGATTATTCAACAAAATGTATATTGCAGTTACTTCTTAAGTCAGCATGTGAGCAAGGTGGTTGTGAGAACAGAGCTTGATGTTTTAAAGGCATATTTTGCATCTTTGAAACATAGCAATGCCTTGCATTTAACTGGAAATTCTGACATGGTAACATGCTTTAATGTATGCATTAATGTGTACATGTGTCTGTGTTAATATGTATTATATATAGAAATATCTGTATAAGCATAGACATACACACACATACACAAGGAATACCTGAATCTTCATGCCTCTGAAAATGCAATGCATAAATTCACAATCCTATTGGATGTAACATGACTAAACCACTAATACTGCTGCCTTTAGCTATTGCAAGAAAAAGCATCTTTCAAAAAACCAGCTTCCGATTTAGAGAAGCTCATTAGAATTTTACATATTAAAATGATCATGTGCCTTTAGATATATCAGATGTCTAATTGTCAAGCACAGTAATAAATAGTATAGTGTTATAAGAATTCTAACCATTTTATGCCAAACTGTATAATCTGTAAAGAGCACTGGCATAATTAGCTCATACATGTGGATACTAAATGCAAAAAGCAAGCAGGGAACAGAGCCTGTGTGAAGCTATGTCACACAGGCTTCTCACTCTGGCCTGGGAAAGCATAAGAAGGAATCCAAACAGTCCTTGGTAAAGGACAACAATCTTTGCTGGTGTTGTTTAGGAAAACAGTCAAGGGGTGGTGTTCCACTTAACCAATGATGGTGGATGTGTTGCTTTAATGACCAATGAGAGTTTTAACTCTCAGACCTTCTCAAACGTGTATAAAAGAAGATTAAGAATAATAAACTTTGCTCTCTTGGACAATGCAGCTAAAGGAGTCAGTGTCATACTTCTCACTGTTCCTAACATAGTGCGACACATACATCTCTCATATACCAAGCACTGGTGGGAAATTGTAGTGTTTCCTTATACCAGAGTATCTAACACACATTTAAAAAAAATGCTCAATTTCAGAGGCTGATAATCTGAAAGTACAAATAAACGGTCTTATTAGTAAAATGACTACCGATTTCAGGATTTGACACATTAATAATATTTGTGTGTTACTTCTTGGTAGCAGTATTAATTTTGGACCTTGTCTGATAAATTGATTTCTCTTTTTCATGCTTTTGTATCATTAATCTATGATAAAAAATGGACTGGTTTATGCAGATGTAATTTTACAGTGTAGCCACATATTATATATATATATGTATTTAAACACAAATACCTATACACATGTACTTAATCCTACATATGTATACACAGTTCCCTTGTGTACATACAAGCACACATATGCTTTATTATGTGAGCAGGCTATACAGTCAGTACAGAACAAGAATTTCAGTTCAACTTCATGCATTTAAATATTTCTCCTTAAAAATAGCAATAACGCAAACAGGTTAATTTACAAAGAAATCTATTTAAATGCAGTGAAATGTATTCACTATAACTGTACAGGAACATAAAGCATGATGCATTACATTTTATTTTACACATTAAAAGAATAGTAGCAGCATGAATTTCAAGCAAGAATTCCTTTAGAAGTGTAGAGTAGTTCATATTCTCTGTGCTGAATTCTTCAACATGCATCTTATATTGACCACAGTATGTATGAGCTTTTGAAATACATTTATTAATTTCAACAGTAAATACTGTGGATCTCAGGCTGGAGTTTAATTGTATCATGTATAGTTGAGAGATCTTTATTTTTTTGCACTTTGGACTTAGAAAAATTCTATACAAATAATAATGTTAAATAATTTAAAGTATAATGTGGAGGAGAGGTGAATTGAGAGACTTAAATCTTTAAACGGTACATAATTCATTCTAACGGTTTAGAAAGACTTGCCTTCATCAATTTCTTGAGTAATATAAGCAGCATTCCAAATAAACACGGAGGAAAATGTGTTGCACAGTTGTCCTGGTGTAAATACCTGCAAATCACTATAGACACAAAACATAACCGAGTTGTGAAGCCATTAAAAACACATCACAGCAGGGCAAATTGTCAAAGTAGTTATACACTGACTACTGTGTAATGCAGATCGGATCCCCAGTCTCAGAAAGCAAGGCACCACTTTAATATATAACAAAGTGCCTCACATCTCTCTGCAGAAGCAGAGGCTACCAAAAGAGAAGTGCAGGCAAAGACGTTCCACAGATCTGAAGTGCTTTTATCTATCCTTAAGAGAGAGGATTCTTCCAGTCTTTGGATATTAGAGCAATCTATACTAGCAAGAAAGAAGGTAAAGGCAGCAGATGGATTTTCCTGCAGTTGGGAGCAACAGAGGGCTTAGTCCCAGGCTGCTTCTGCTTCTGCTGTGGCTGGCAGGGGCAGATCACTGATCACTCATGCATATCAATAACCATGCATACTTGAAATTTCTCATGACATCATCATTACCTTTGTCTCCTGCAGTCCAGGACCTCTGATCTTGCTGGGCTGGTTCACATTTTGGCACTAAAGGTCCTCAAATTATGACACTTTTCTCCTTTTTTCAGACCAGAGGCAGCAGCAAGCCAGCAAGACTGCTTCCCAGTTCTAGCAGTCCTGAGAAAGCAAGGCTCTCCCCCCCGCATAACACACATACATTCAAGATATTTACAGTCAAGTTGCCAACATTTGGTAAAAATCTCTATACCATGCATAATCTGAAGGGATCAGGAGCTGGATCCTCAAATCATCTTGTCACTTTTTACTGAAATGCAATTTTTTTTTTCTTCCTTACACTGCACTGAAAATTGCTGATGGTTTTACATCTTTATAGAGTCTAAAGAGTTTTTCATGAGGCTGAAGCAATTTATAATGCAAATAGAAGCTTGTGAAGGGATGAATGCTTTTTCAGTCTTATCACATCTTGATACACCTTAATAGCTGGGTTGTTCTGATATTAACAGATGAATTGTTGGCTATCCCTGCTGGAAATTACTGACTGAAAGAAAAAGTTTGGAATAAACTTTGAAGACAACAGACCTCTTTTGGATGTTATTAACTGAGCATGCACATGTGCACACATGTCGTTCTAATTGGGAACGGCGGGAAGAACGACACGGACTCTCAAGGGAGTCAGATCAGGAGAGAATCTCTAGTTTATTGTTACAGCCATGTTATATAGACTAGTTCGTCAAGAGTACAGAAAGGAAACTCTTATTGGTTAGTAAAGTATTACATTACCATCATTGGTCAGTGGGGTTCACCACCCCCTGACCTTCTCAAGCAAGGAAAACACAGGAATCAGAAAAACAGCACCTGCAGGCTGTTTTGTGTCTTTGAGGATTGTTTTGAATCCTCCCATGAATTTCCCAGGCTAGCTTCTCAGGCAGGCCTGTCAGGCCATGGGCCTACAGCCTGCTCCAAAGCTAGCATCCACAACTCACCTTTTCGGTTTAGGAAAAAAATAAAAAATGTACAGTGTTTGTAACATCCTGCTGGGCCCTTGCAGGAGGGAGAACAAACACGGCACAAGTGGTTTCTTTTACTAGATATTGGAATGGATACTAATTTGGAATTTTGGTTTATGATTTTGATGTTTAAAGATTGTTTTCTTTGCAAGGATTTGATGGTTGAGTCAAATATTCTTAACTTAGTGAACTAATACAAAACATTGTTAGTCTGTTCAAACTGACAGTCTAACTTGTCAATATAGTAGTTTAAAAGAACACTAAAGTGGTCAGGGTGAGCAAATTTGGGTCTCGCAGGGATTGCAGGACTTTGGTGCGGCTCACCCCCTGCAAGGCGGGGTGGAACGCGTGCTGGCCGGGGCACTGCTCGAGCTCCGGCACCGTCTCGCGGGGCGGCTCGGGTTCGCAGGAGAACCTGGCAGCACAAGGCTGGCAGAACCTGGCTTGGCGCCTGTAGCATGGTCTGCGCGCGCGGGCCGCGCTGACGGGCGCGGGGGGAGGCGAAGTTCGCTCCCCATCCTCTCCGCCGCTTCCCCGCTGGAGCGCGAGTGAGCGCGGGGCAGCGGGGGTGTGGTGCAGGTCCCGCGGCTCCGCGCCGCCCCTCGCGGCTCGCTCCGCGCGGCTCGCTCCGCGCGGCTCGCTCCGCGCGGCTCGCACACGCGCGGGGCGCACACGCGCGGGGCAGCGGCGGGCGTCCGCGCGGGCTCTGCGGTCTCGCGCCGCTTCCGGCGGCACAGAAGAAAGGAGCTCAGGGGGCGCGCGCGCGCGAGCGAAAGGGGTGCCTGGGCTCTCCCCCCCCCTCCCCCGCCGCTTTTCGGCCGGCACTTTGGATGGGTGTGTGGGGGGGGAATGCTCGCCACGGCTCCGGCCCCGGCTCCAGATCCGGGCTTCGGCTCGGCTTTTAGGGGGTTTTTGCAGCCGGCCGGAGCCAGGGGGCCCGGCCGGCCACCCGGCCCGCGGCCGGTGGCGGCGGGCGGCGTCCTGAGTTAGCTTTTTCTTCCTTCTTTTCCACTTTTTCTCTCGTTTTTTTCTCGCCGCTGCTGCTGCTGCTGTGGGGACTCGGGGCACCGGCGGAGGCTCTACGGCGGCCGCTGGCAGCAGTGCTCGCAGCGGGGGCTCCGCGGAGGGCGCAGGCGGAGGCGGTTCTCGCGGCGCTGGCGATGGCGGCGCTTGTGGGTGCGGTAAAGGCAGAGCCGAGCGATTTTCGCTCTTCTGTTGTTTTTCTGCTGGTAAAACTTGCGCGCCGAACTCCATGGAGGGCGGGCGCTCAAATTTTCCTGGAGAGGAAGATCTCCGGCTCACGGACTGCTCTTGCCCGCTGCTAAAGTTCTTTAAAGGTCCGGGCAGAGCTGAAGGACTGCTACACAGCTCGGTTTCACTGTTTTTAGGCTGGCACTGTTCCAGTGCCTTAAAAATCACTCCCCAAGTTGCTGCTAAGCTGTACGCACTGGTATCTCCCGCAGCTAGCTTAGTCCACAGGTGGTCTCCCACTGACCACCAAATCTCAAGGTTAAACACATCATTCACAGTCACAGCAAATTCCTGCGCTTTCACCCAGTGGAACAAAGCGCGTATATCTTCTTCAGGAATACAGAGTCCCATGCTCAGCAAGGCGTCTTGCCATGCAAAGCTGACAAGTTGCTCATCAGCTAAATCACAGTTCTCCATTATGAAAAAATTTTTTATCTTGGCGGCTCCGCGAATGCAATTATGCAAACGCTATCGGCTTGGACCCGGGATTTCAAGCTCTGCTTCACCAAGATAGCCGTTCCAAGCCCGCTCTCCGGCAGGCTCCACTATCCTGTTGGTTAAAAACCAGCTTCCTCTTGGAAAGCCCGGGAGAATTCCACTTTCCCCTCTAGGGGGAAGGGCTGGTGTTTTTCCCGCTCGCTGCTTACCCTCAGGGGATTAGCAGATGTCTTCACGTCGGTTACTTTCTGACCTTGGGGGTCGGCTGCATATCACGTCGGGTTGCCAGACCTCGGAGGGTCGGTCCGTCATCACGAGGGGTCACCAGATGTCGTTCTAATTGGGAACGGCGGGAAGAACGACACGGACTCTCAAGGGAGTCAGATCAGGAGAGAATCTCTAGTTTATTGTTACAGCCATGTTATATAGACTAGTTCATCAAGAGTACAGAAAGGAAACTCTTATTGGTTAGTAAAGTATTACATTACCATCATTGGTCAGTGGGGTTCACCACCCCCTGACCTTCTCAAGCAAGGAAAACACAGGAATCAGAAAAACAGCACCTGCAGGCTGTTTTGTGTCTTTGAGGATTGTTTTGAATCCTCCCATGAATTTTCCAGGCTAGCTTCTCAGGCAGGCCTGTCAGGCCATGGGCCTACAGCCTGCTCCAAAGCTAGCATCCACACACACACATACACATCAGGTCACAATTGCATAAAAGGATGACTATTTTGAAGCAGCAGTTGTACTATTGGAGGAAACTGCACATCTATCAAAAAAATTTGGATTCCAGCAAGGAAAGGTAGAGGGAAGTGAGTTGCTATCTTTGGTTATCTAGCTGTATGAGTGTTTTGGTCTTCATAAAGCTAGATAACCGAAAGTAAAAACTCCTTCAAGATCATCATACACCGTGTGAAGATGAAAGACTACTGCAAGACACAGTAAAAAATAACCCAAACAAACAAACAAAAAAAAATCAAGCAAGAAAGGTCAGCAATTCTATTGAATCAATATTTTTATAGCTAAAGGTGAGAGTGAAGGGAATTAATAGCATACTTAGTCCAAAATATGAAATTGTCAGATTCTAAATGCTGCAACAAGGAAATGGTACCAATGGTAAACATTGCATGTGCAACTATTGATGTTAAATAAATAAAGAGAAACCTAGACCAGTTGATGTTTAACTGAGCTGAGATTATTATTTTTTTTTAAGTTATTTGGAAATGCTGTTTCATTTTGCAAAATTATTCATTGCAATTAAATGGCTTTAAAAATAAAGCTGGTTGTTGGTTAGGGTGATGATGATAGTTGCTGGTGGTGGTGATGATACAGTGTGGACTGAACTGGAAAAATCAGTCTGCATTAATCTTAGACAAAACATTGAGGGATTTATTTCAAATAACATGAAACCAGGCTTTCAAAAAAAGTTTACATCGAAGTGTAGGCAAGCTTAACAATTTATAGCTACTGAGAACTTAGTGCAACTGCACAAGGATGAAAAAAGTGATAGCTGATTTTTATTCTTCTGTTCAAAATGCAAACACAGATGCTTCTCAGTTCTGAGAACGTTTCCTTGAGGAGGCTATTGAAGCAGAAGGACATGATGGAGATAAGATCCCCTCCTCCCTTGTCAAAGTCTTTAAAATGTTCTGTCTTACTCTGTGCCTAGCATTGGAAATGAAAGTGACATTTACTCAAAAAATCCACGTGTGCCTCCTCTCTTTTTGTTTAAGGATGATCAGATCTATCTAGGAAACAGTTCTGGCATCCCAAACTGAAATAATTAGGACGTATATAGACCTGACAGAAACGGGAAGGGGGTGGGGAAGCTGACGGTCTATCTTGCCTAATTGATTCTGTTAAACGACATGCAGGAGATGTGAACGGCTGGGCACTCCCATTCCCACGCTCAGGGCAAGTGGCAATTCCATGCCTCGATAGCTGGTGACAGCTCTGCTAGGGGCTGCAGAATGAAAAAACTCTCAAGTGCACTGTACCGAACTCATCTCCATTGCTTCCATAAGTAGAGGTATTTCCCACCCACAGCCATCTACAGGCTCCCAAGTGAGAACATTAGCTGCTCTGTGGCTGCACACTGTCTCTGTTAATTCTGGAACCTCAGTACAAGCTCCTTGGGAACAAGTTTCACTTTTCTTCCTTGGCCCAAGTATTGCAGATGATTTAGGAGAGGCAAGGCAGAATCAAGGCAACCTGGGAGGTGCAGCTATGGAGACTGTGCCTCTTCCCTGACGGAAAAAAATAGCAGACATAATGTGTTGACCTTGGAAATATCTGATGGGTTTTAATAAACACTTATTTGGGTGCTATTCATATTTATTATTATTGCAGTTTAGGCACCTTTTACAGTGAAATTGAGCAGGTTTATTTTTTAAGGGCAACATTTTCCTTTGAATTCAACCTAAACATCTTTCCAGAGGCAGACTAGTGTCTAATACTACTTAGAAATTGAACATCTCTAAGGTAGATTAAAATAAGATCAGAGATAAGGAAACAATTCTCAGCGTTCTTCATAAATTAAAGGGTTGACTTTGTACAGGATGTTTGTTTGTGGGTTTGGTGTTTTGAGAGGTTTTTATGATTTTTTGATTTTTTCAATTTTTACTTATGAATAGGATGACACATAAAATATTGTTTGGGTGTTTATAATGGAAATACCTTTACATCACATACTTTAAGAGGAAGGAAGCCGAGAACCATCAAACAGGTCCTAGGAACAAGACATGCACTGTTGATTTAAAATAAATAATTAGCCTTCAAAGTCATCTTATATTCCCTGTAGTTCCAAACACATTCTATAGGATTTTTAAGGCTTACTTGGTGGCTTTTTTACTGAGATTCAGCTAGTACCCCAGCCAATCTGTATTTACATGAATTCCCCCTTTATCTGCTGTACACATGCCAAAGTTTTACTACTGCAGTGACCGATGAGAAGCCCCTTATTTATTTACATCTGAAACACTGTATGTGCAACTAGTCTTTCATTTTGAGTGCCTGTACGCCTTTCACTTACTTCTATCCAGAGTTGCTATTTACCTAGAGCGATTGTCTACAACAATTAACATTTACGTTACAAAGTATGTAGTTTTCTTTCTGAAAGACCTTCAGTTAAGTCAATAAACTCTTTTCTGGGGAAACCTATTGTTTACTCAGGCATCCAATGGAGTCAATTAACTTAAGCTTTTGCTTGCATCTCAGTATTTTATGCAAATTTGTTAAGAGAAACACCCAGAAGAAACACAAATATTATAATTGTTTCCCATTGTAATATTAAATTGATTTGTACCATATTGAAGTTACATGACTATAAATTAATAAAACACTACTACTACTATTACTACTACTAATTATATAATTGTTATTGTTATTATTTTTCCTTCATTGCTTAGAAGCAAAATGCCCCATCTCCTGCAAATCTGACTTGAGAAAAGAGCATGTTAAAATGTAGCATTGTCTAAAAGTTTATGCTACTCTCATGTAGCAAATAATGTTATGCAAAATTATCTATCTGTAAATTGCTGTTTCTTTAGAACTTGTAAAAAACGAAACAATATACCTCTTTAAATAAAAAGAAGTGTAAATATCAGTTGAGCGGACCTATGAAGGCTAGTTTTAGCACTAGGAAAAACCAGAACAAATTTATTTAGCATGCCACTCTGTCATAAAACAGTTGTAGTTGCAGGTTGTGTGAGTATATATATTAACTAGCAGGAATCCAGGCTTATTCTTGGTGAAAAGGGATCAGCAGTTGCTGTGGAAGGCCAGTGTTAGAAAGGCAGCTGAATTTAACACCATCTGGAAGAAAAGATCCTTTCTCAACATTCTCACACCATCAGACAAAACTAGCATCTCCTGTTCTGGGCCCTTGTCTATGCAGCCATACAATACCGAGTCATTATACTTTTGCTGAGAGAAAATTTGAGAACACAATATGGGTAACCAGTGAATGACCAAGTTTCATTGTGCCTGCTTAAGTCAATTGAAATTTAGGTCTAGAGCTATGAATGGCAGTATTGTTTTCCTCACTGGGGCTGTACTAAATGTCAGCAGAGTATAAAGAAAAACTTGAAATTTGTAAATAACTTAGCAGATTTCAGTTATGATATTTTCCCACACTAGAACTAATATCATTGCTGAGATATACAATGCCCAAAATACAAAAAGAATCAGAGAAAAATGAGTTAATTTACAAGTTATTTTATTCAGATAAACTTATTCATTTTCTTAAGAGAACTTGAATTCAGCATATAAAGAAGGCTTATTGTTTCCTGAGTTCAAGTTATAAAAAAAGCTTTTTATGTAATTAAGAGAATAAACTATGTCAGCAAGCTTGTATCTTGCAACTATTCCAACTCTAACTTGGAACTGATAAAACATAATTACATAATCCATATTACACAGGTTGTTTCTGAGTTGAGTCTAGGGAAAGATTTATGCTTGAATAATTAGAAGAAATAAGGCTGAAGTCGACAAAGAAAGTAATAGGCAATATATTTCTGTAGGTTTTAATGAAATATATTAATAGATCTCAATGTAGAAATGTTTCCAGTTCTCTCAGTTTTTATTACCTTTTTGTTCTTGCTTGATAATAGTTTCTATTATAGATGCTATTCAGTTCAGTCCTCTGTTTAGGATTCATATATCAATTGTCACAATGCAGACTAAGAAAAAGAAACTGTTCAAATATATTACAAGGAGTTAGTTACATATTTTATTAGAATATCTTTGCTTTTAATCTAATTGACTGTGATTTTGTTAGTTTCATTAAATGTCATACAGTTCTTAGCATAAAACTGCAAAGCAATGAGTAACTACACTTTTGATGAATAATGCATCTGTGCCAACCACATCAACTATCAAATTTCTAAGCAGGAACAATATCTGCAGCATTTGTCATTTGTAGTTCTATTGTGTAATACTGACAGAGACCACTCAGAGTGGCTTGTGAAAAAATAGTGCTAGAAAAGTTGTATTTTCTTAAATTCTTTTGTAACAAATTGTAAGTTTAGAACAATAACAGGAATTAGGATAACCCAGACTTGAAGTATAAAGAGCAGAATGACACTAGCACACATTTAAATTCAATTCATAGCAGGTAGAAAGAAAAGGTCAAACTGTAAGCCGTAGTGCTAGTGGGGCTGGTGCATTGACAGTAATAAAAGCTAAATATTGAACAAAATTTGGCAGTGAGGGAAACTATATTTGCCTGTCCATAAATTGGTTGTATGCATGGACATATTCATGAGGGCATCTTTGCCTTCCTGAAGTTGCCATTAATATACATTAACATAGAAAAAATTCATTATTTGTTTCAACTGAAATGGAAATACTTCAATTTCAATATGTGGAATATTTAATTTTATAAAGAACTTGAGTGTGCTGTCTTTTAGGGCAGATTTGGTCTTTCCTGTGTGAATTATAAGTTGTTTTCTCATTTCTGTTGACAAGCTCCAGAAGTGATGGTGAAGTAGCAGTCCCACAGAGACACAATGAAAAAGTCCATTTAGATTTTTAAAATGCACAACACTTGCAAAGATTGCATACTCTGGGATGAGCCCAATAATTATCTCTTACCTCCTTCATTAATTTAATTTAAAGGAAAGAAAATGCCAGGCTTCCACCATGTCCAGCAGAGCCAATGGCTGATGGGTCTGAAGATAGACGTGTGATTTGCTTTTGGATAAGATGGAAAATAGGTCAATGAAAAAGCTATCATTAGTCTTCATAGATTTGGGTCTTGATCTTGTGTCAGATCTGACTATTAATTGGGGAAATCTATTATTAAAGTGTAGCTTGCAAAGAAGGAGCTCTGGCTGTCTACAGTGAACAAATATATAGGTCAGGGAGAAGAAAGAGTCTTTGGGACCACCCCAATGAAGGAAAAGCTCTGTGCTTTGGCCCTGTAGGGTCCATGCATGAGGATTCCCTTCCAGAAAATGAGGAAGCTGCAGGCAGAGCTGACAGGGGCCTGTGCCTGCTACCCTCCTACCCAAGCTCACCCAGTGTGGGTCCTGGCCATCCTTGGCAAGCTTGAGGGTTACCCAGGCTGCTAGCTTCCCAGAGAAGGGGCACATCACCCTTTAACAGCTTTTTCAACTGAATTCAACTGAATTAAACCAAGGATAAGCAGAAACCTTGGTGTTGGAAACTGCTTGCTGCCCTGGTGTGGTAATTTGGCATTTAGGGAAAGAAGTGGGAAACACCCACAGAAGTGATTTCTCTGAGACAGGCTGCTGGGAGTTTTTTCTCTGCTTGAGATCAGGCCAATAGCTGGCCAGTTCTGAGAACTGAAAGCATTTTGCACCACTGAAAAGTGAGTTCACTTTTGTGAATAGCACCTTTAAAAAACCTAGGCCCAGGAACTTCTCTGTTTTTCTTTCCTGCCTTGAAAAGTAGCAGAACTCTGGTGTGGTTGGCCTGCTCCCCCACAGCCTGTGTGGCCTGGGGGGGGGGGGGGGCTGAGCCAGAGCCCAGCGGCTTCCAGGTGGGGGATGGAGACTGTGGGGAGCCCGGCCCCAGGCCTGGCCATATGGATGCTAACTATGAGCAAAGGCAGAGAGCACAGTGCTTGTGGAAAAGCAGGCCACATAACTTTCTCAGTCTCGCCTGAGAAAGTGGCCTGGGAAATCATAAGGAGGAATTAAAACAATCCTCAGAGATAGAAGACAGCCTTGCAGGTGCTGTTAGTCAGTTTCTTGTTTTCTTGCAAGAGAAGGTTGAGGGGTGGTGTACACCACTGACCAATGATGGTGATGTGTTAGTTTACTAACCAATAAGAGTTTTACTTTTCTGTACTTTCACGTATCAGTCTATAAAAGACCTGAGGTAATAAACCGTGGAGGAACTCTCCTGTTCAACTCACAAGAGAGTGTGTCGTTCTTCTTGCTGTTCCCAATAGAGTGACACGGCCAGGCTGTTCTGTGGCACTGGCTTCTCCCGTGAACCCCTCAGGGTCCCGTTCTGGCGGGGTGGCCAAAAGTCTTCCCGGGGGAGGCCCCCAAACAGCTGTTGACACTCACTGACAACCCCGGGCTTTGGCCCACACAGACAGCTCCAGGCCGAAAACCATCTGCTCCCTCCCTGTGTCTGCTGGGTTGAGAGAGACACCTGAAATCTGACACCGACTGCCTGCCATGGCTTGGGCCAGATTTAACCCCTTCACTACACAGATGAGACCTGCAGACCTTGTCCCTCTCTCCAAGGAGAGAAAAAGACGGGAGTGATTGATATGTAAAAGACAACATGAAACATCAAGGTCAGTAAGAGCGTAGTGGTTTAGACTTGTCAATTCTGTTTCCCGGCCAATGCACCAAATAAATATCGTGGTTTTAAAGCAGTAACTAAAAAATTAGTAGAAAACTTACTTATTTCTTGCTATGAGATGTGGATTAGAACAAGAGCAAAACAGGCTTAAAACTTAAAAGGAATAAAGAAAGTTTATTAACAAAACTACAAGAATAAGAACACCAGAATAAAACATCCAGAAAACCCCTTTTTCTCCCACTACCCAACCATTCCCTTGTTTACTTGACAACATAGAGACAAAAAACTTTGGAACTTTGGTGTTTAAACAGTCCCCAATTCCTGCTAGAGTCTTTTCATCAGTCTCTGTAGAGAAACAGAAGTCTTTTTCTGCTAATCTATGGAGTTTCTCACAAGAAAACTATTTCTGTTATAGCTTTCTATTTCTCTGATGCCAGCTGCCCGAAAATCTGTCATCAGTCCTCTCCTCCCATTTCACATCACTTTGAGGTGTGTATGGGTCAATGAGTCTAGGGATGTCATTTTTAAGGATGAGTTATTCAAAGGCAAAAGTTCTCTTCATCTGTCTTTGTGAGCCTCTCTGGAAACAGAAGTTTTCTCTTTGCCTCTACAAAGCTACAAATATTCAACTATTACTTCTCTCTCTCTGTTCCAGCACCTCACTGTATCACAACTACTTTACTTTTTACTCAAAATCCACACTTTGAATTACTCTATTCCTCCCTATATACTCTGTCATGAATTAAAGTTTTTTTTCAGAACATTATTGTCCATCTCCATAGCTTTAACAGAAAAATATTTCAGCTTAATTAAAGCATCTCTTTATTCTCTACCTCTTCTGAAGCTTAATTCTTTTCTTTACTGTCTCTGATAGTTTATGATGTCTCTTTACATGTTGATTACTCTCTTTTTCTTTTGCTGGAAAAAAGGATTAATCTGCAAGTCTCATCTGGGTAATAAAAGGGTTAAAATCTTGCCCAGGCTTTGTAGATGGTTCTGTGATCTCTGCCGGAGCAGCAGCTGGAGTTGTCTGCGATGGATGATTCTTCATGGCTGCTCTGGAGAGTGTGGTCACTGTCTCAGCCCGCTGCAGGTCAAGAGCTTTTTTCCTTTCTTTACTCGACAGTCTCTAGTGAATTCAGTCACAGCAAAAACTGCAGCTGAGCCAGGGACCGGCCTGGCCCGGCCAGAGCCTGGGGTAAGCCCCGCAGGCCCCATCTCCCAGCTGGGAGCTGTGGCAGGCCCAGCCCAGCTCCTGCCCGGGCTGCATGGCCTGGGCAGGGGATGGGAAGCCAGCTAAAGCTCTGTTACCTTTTACAGCCAGGAAACCAAGAGACCAAGAAATTCCCAGGCTTAGGTCTTAAGGTGGTGTTCACAGCTTGATCTCACTTTTCAATGGTCAAAACTGCTGTCAATTCTTAGAAATGGCCAGTAGCTGGCCAGGAGAAAAACTCCCATCAGCCTCCAGCGGTTTTAACTTCCTTAGGTGTTTCTCTTTGTTTTCTTAAATGCCAATCTATCACAAAGAGTCAAGCCTCAGATGGAAGGAGAATGAGGAGATGCTCTAATAGGCTTAAATATTCTTTTGATAAGGCCATGGAGATGGACAATAAAACTCCTTTAATTCATGAAAGAGTATTGGGGGAATGAAGTATTCAAGCTGTAGGTCTGAGCAAAGGTATCCATTGATGACACTAAGCAGATAGTGGAGTAGCTGTGATCCCATGAGACACTTGAACAAAGGAAAGAGAAGTGAGAGCTAATGAAGACCCTTTGCCTCCAGGGAGAGAAGAAGAAAACCTCTGTTCCCAGAGATGATCACAGAGACAGATGGAGAGAACGTTTGCCTTTGAATAACTCATCTTTAAAATAATACCCCTTGAGTTCATGGCCCATAGACACACCTCTGGGAGAGCTGAGAAAATGAGAAGAAATGGCAGAATTTCTGCCCGGGTGGCTGCCATTCGTAGAAAAGAAAAACCATGAGAAAACTGTTTCCTGTGGAGCAGTCTCCATGGCATGACAAAAAAAAAACCTCCTCTCCCTACAAAGACTGATGAAAAGACTATTCTATAGTTAGTACTGTTTTATAGTCCCAAATTTTGTCTCTATGTTGTCAGTTGGGGGAAAAAAAATTAGGTGGGGGCAGAAAAAGTTTCTGGAGATTTTATTCTGGTTTCTTATTCTTGTAGTTTTGTTAATAAACTTTCTTTATTCCTTTTAAGTTTTAAGCCTGTTTTTCCCTTTCTTCTAATCCATATCTCACAGCAAGAAATGAGTAAGTACTCTAGTGATTTTAGCTAGAGCTAAAACCCGCCACACCTGGTCTCAGCCTGAAGCAAGGGACATGGAGGAGGCACCCCTGCAAGACGTAACTCCCATGACCTCCCACTACTGAGGGCCACTTCTATGCCAAGATGGCAGTGGAGCCATTCCCTGCTGGTAGAGCATTGCGTGGCTTCTTCAACTAGGGTGCTGATTAACATTTCCGAAGAGACCAGCAGCTGCATCAGGGCTCTCCCAGGTGCTGCTGGGCTGGGTTGATTGTGCTGGGGATCACCCCCCCACCCCCTTGTCTGTCTTTTTCTCCCCTACAGTCTTACATATAATTGCATGCATATGTATTTAGCTTGTATACTTATATATAGTTATAGATACTTGTGATTAATACTTTAGGTTCTTCTATCTGTTGGGTTATAAAGTGTGCATTATTAATTAGAGCTATTATGTTTTGCTAGCGATTATTATTATATTAGTACTTCCTTTACTAAGAAGCAGTCATTTGTGTCCACAGGCTCACACAAACAAGCTATAAAATTAGAGTCCGCTCCCAGCAGGTTTTGCAAAGTAATTGAGTTATTATTATACTGGTTTGTCATTATCTCAATGGCTTTTATTTGCATGCACGAAAGCTCCTCCTGTGAATAAAGTGAAAACTCTCCAGGTGAGCAACTGTCCCTAGCTTGAGGGTTGCTTTGTGGCCCCTTGCCTGGCACACCTTCCTGCCTAGCCATGACAACTGCATGTCAATGGAGACACTGGTAGCCAATAATGGCTCTGGCATGCCTTTGTGCAAGTTTATATCATTACAACAGGGCAGTACGGGTGGTGGTGACAGTGGTATTGGGAGCTGCTCCCTGCCCCCCTTCCCTCCTTGCACCTCAGGAAAGCTTTCTGTGCAGTGGAGAGTTACCTCCTGACATGCGTGTTCTCAGAAGGCTCTGCTTTCCCCCCTAGGTAGAAAGAAGCTGACAAAAGGTTGTTTGCAAAAAAATTATGAATCTTAAGTACTTACTAAAGGCACTTAATAACATCATGCATGGACATTTAAACTTGTTGGAAGGACTAGAGAGAAATCATGCTGTCTGCAGCTAATAATACCATCTTAACATTTCAATATTTTAAGATGTAGCTAAATCCACCTCAGTATGGTACACAACCACTTTCCTTTTTGCCTGCATGGAAGCCGAGGAAGATGAGTGTCGCACTGAAAATTCAGCTTCTGAGCTTGCTGACAGTTTTCTAAGACTTTCCCAGGACAGTAACTGTAAACATAGAGATAGGTATACATTCCTTCTGTTACACGTCTTGTGATGGACATCTCTCATGGCCAGTGCAGTGGGAAGGTGTTATCCTGACCATCCAATCCCCGGCCGTGGTCAGAAACCTATAAATCCTGGGAGGAAAAATAAACTTGCTCTTCCTTTTACCACACCTCGAGCTGTGTCCGTGTGATCTATTCAGCACCAGCGGCAACATCTGGTTAACCTCCGACGTGTGTTGCAGGTGACGGTTACAAGGTACTATCTAGCCTGTGGCTATGGCTGTTTTTGGGCTCTCTCCTACGGAGGGCCTGATTATGGAAATATGGCGTGCAGTGTTTGGTCAGAAAGGGATTGATGTTTCGGATGCTGACTTTCAGTGATTGTGTGAGTATGGGAGAATTGAGGGTTTTTTCCCTGTGGTTGAGGAGATTTTTTCAAAGTCTGCTTGGGACACTTTAGGTGATTCCCTGATTGAGACTCTGCTGGTTGATTATGAGCCCTGGCTGGTCCAGCTGCTGGGGATCTGGCGAAGGTGTGGCTGCGTTCTGAGGAGCTGTGTGTCCTCTTCTGCCAGATCGAGAGCTGCTTCCTCTGCCCTGGGTGAGAGGTCTGGCTCTGGCTCTGGCTCTGGCTCCAGCTCCGGCTGTGGGAGCGGGGCGGGGCTCTCCCTCTCCCCTGGTGACACGGAGCTGGGGGGCAGCTGTGTCTTGGGTCCCGAGGTCGGCTCCCCCGGGATTGCCGGGGCCCCCAGCAGGTTGAACGGGGGCGCCGTGGGACCGGTGGGCGTAACGCCGCCTTAGCTGGTGCCCCAGAGGCGTAAGCCTGAGGAGAGGTTGGATCCTTGCCAGCGGGCTGTTGGGGGCGCCGTGGAACCGGTGGGCATAACCCCGCCTCGGCCAGCGCCCTGGAGGTGTAAGCCTGAGGCAGGGTTGGATCCTGGCCAGCGGGCCGTCGGGGGCGCAGCGGAAGCGGGGGGTGTAACCCTGCCTCAGCCGGCACCCCGGCAGTGGAAGCCCGGGGCGGGGTCGCCTCCTTTGTGTGCCCTCCTGACGCAGACCGATGAGGGGCTGCCTGAACGGGGGGTGCCGCCACCTCTGGGGGATGCCTCAGGGTCGGTCCCAAGTCCCTGCTGCGGCTGGGCTGTGCCCTGCCCCGCGGTGGGGGATGAGACAGGCCCAGGCTCCGCGCCAGCGGCTGCACACGCTGTTCCAGTGGAGGAGCGGCCAGCGCCGCTTTTTGGACCTTTCGCCCCTGAAGAATCGCTGTTAGGGGCAATTCCAAGCGCTGATCCCCCCCGCGCCGGATTCATGGGGCGTGGGGATGGGTGCTGCAAGTGGTCAGATGCCGGGCCGGGTTCTGCCCGCCCCATGCTGCGGGTTTCCCCTCCTGCGAGCCCGGGTTGTCCCCTGGCAGCGGAGCGGGATGGTACCGCAGCTCCGCGGGTTGTGCCTCTACCGGCGCCTCGGTCCCCCCCGGCGCTGGAGGCGAGCCATGCTGAGCTGGCGCCAACCCACCCCGCCTCGGGTTCCGGGGCATTGCCCGAGCCTGCGGCTGGAAGCAGACCTCCCCCGTCGCCTCCTGCGGCCGCGGCAGACCAAGGTCCTGTGCTGTTTACCACTGGCTCCGGTGGTGCTGCCACGGGGGCGAAACCGGGGGCCTCCATGGGCAAAGGGTCCCAGGCTGCTGGAGCGTCTTTAGCTGTCCTGTGGACTTTGTCCCCCTGTCAGATGACTGTGCAGCTGAGCGTATCAGGCATTCCATGTGCTTCCGAATGCTTTGGTCCGGTGGGTGAGTGTTGAAGGACCCCCGAGCTGTTCACCAGTCTTCACAGAAGTAATTGTGAATGACGTTTATTTCTATCTTTAGCACACCTTTTATAGGGTTCTACAGGGTCTGCAGGCAGAGCAAGCTACTATTGGCTAACACACACAGTTTACATTTTTTCTCTTACACACAAGGATATTGTTTTACTTTACTCTCTCTTCTGCATGAAGGTTTCAAGGACTTTAGCCTTTAATATCACGACTTATGTCAAAGGCTGGTTTGTGCATACAGGCCTTTACTAATATATAAAATATAGCAACAATTCCCCCTTTCTCTTTTTGCACAAACCAGGCTTTGGATAAGATAACATACAATTTAAACTGTCATCCCAATTAACACTATAAGTCCGTCCCCCTTCTAGCACAAGAGACTTCAACCATCCAGTGATGCCTGAGCTGGCGAACCAACTTCCGATGGGATCACTATCTTCTTTCAGGGCATGTAACCCATCCTGTAGCTGTTGTACTTGCTCATGGATGGAAGCTGAGTGATCAGTAAGATCCAAGCAGCACATGCCTTCAAACTCCCCACAACCATGTCCTTGTGTTAAGAGCAAAAGTCTATACTAACCTAGCAATTACTACACAGGCTAAACACTTTATCTTAAACTATTATCTAACCACTTTTAACACACGTGCTCTGGTATATATGTAGTCTAAGCGTGAAAGCAATTTGCTGAAAGGGTAAACACATAACTACACTTTGCTATATATACAATTAGATGGAGTCTCTACACTTTTCTTAGGTCTTCTACAGAATTTCTCCAGCACGATTCAGTCCTGGAATGTTCACTGCTCCCGTGATGTCAGCTGGCAGTTGATCGGTGACTGAGGGCTTTGATGTTCAAGTTGTTCTTCTGATCCTTCTAAATCTTAAAACAAAGGATACCTGAAAAATTGGTAGAGACACAACATCATAATAACAACATAAAATCTCTGTTGGCAACTGTCTGTGTAGTGTTCAGACACAACTGTGTCCTGACAGGTCCACTTCTGATCCATGTCTAGAGTACCAAAGCTGTGTGGTGACTTCTCTGTTCACTGGATCTCGCGTGTTCAGAGGCAGACAGTCTGGTCAGATGGACAGGTGACCTTTTTGAACCTGCCAAAAAAACACAGACACTTCTCCCTTTGAAGTTAATAAATTACACTAATTAAATGCTTGTGGGGCATCAATCTCCCCTGTTTTCTTAAAAAAAAATAAAATGAGATGTACTTCTGTTAAACAGCAACAGCAACACAAGACCATATACACAATTAATAAGAACTTATACTAGTTAAAAATCAATTAAATCTTAAGCATTATTAATAACATATATAATATAAAACTGCTATTAATTACTAAAACACTGCACCAGCATCTCATAGTTAGCAAACAAACAGAAACAAAAAAAAATCAGTGAAGGATTGGATCATCACCTCCGGAAATGATTCTCCAAGCCCACTTCAAAATTGATCCAGCTGTCATATCAATAGGGTCAAATTGTTGAGTCAAAAAATGACTCAAATACTCTTTTGGTACAGAAAATATCTGGATCTGTTGGCAAACATTCTGTCCAGGTAAAGTCAAGGCTTGGCCAGGGCCTGGCTTTAAACTGGAAAGATGCCTCTTAACTCATTTCTAAAACAAGGTTCTCAATAGTAGCAGCTATGAGATGCTTACAGCACAGCAAACTGTTAAAATGCATTTGTACAAAGCAAATGATCAGGAGCCTTAGGTACCAGACCAATTAAACCATGCAGCAGTTGGTTTAATCTGAAGCCTCTCCCATGGCAGCTGATCTTCAGCAATGATACATCTTCTTAAAATTCTGGAAACACTGAAAAATAAGAAAGCTATAACAAACAAAAACTGCAGAGATTGCAACAACTAATAGAACTCCCGATGAAGTCAAGGGTGTCACAGACTGCATTCACTTCTATCCACAAGCAGGTGTTCACCAGTGTTCCATCAGAGCTGTCTCAGCTGTGGCCGTCCTCCTCTCTCTAGGAAAACAACTATACTTTGCAGTTTAAACAAGTGTCTCCAACAAAACATAAAACAATTTCAATCAAACAATATCTAAACCCAACAATAATTATATATGACAAAAGGAAATAACAAACTTAACCTAAAAGAATATCTAAGTTAGAAAACTTAACTTAAAAACATTCAAGCCTAAACATTATAAAACTTGACTATCCTTAATTCTATTAACACCTAATCTATATTAAATGAAAACATAACTTAATCTTATTCTGTTACTACAAAAAAGCAACTAAAAGTTTAATATATACCTTTTAAACACAATATAACAATAACATGGATTCACTATAAAGATTATAAAAATGTAACAAATACATCACAATTCTATGTCATCTAGCTTTGAGAATAACTCACAATAACTGCAAATGTTACTAAAAATACTTATTCATAACAGGAATTTGCCTAGTATATGCTTAAATTGGTTAGGATTTTAAAGTGCAATTTTTCTAAAGAAAAACCACAACAACATGGGATTTGGCAGGTTGCCATCCAGCTTTTATAGCACTTTTCAGAAACATTAAGTCCAATTCTTAAGCTAAAATCCAAAATTCAAATTGGTATATATGCATTTATATGTGTTTTATATAACAAAAGGACTCACATCAAAATTACCTTATTAAAATTGTGGAAAAAACAAGCAAATAGATAATATATACTTTAACTTAACTTTGTCTTGTACAGTAAAGTTCTCTTAACTAATTATTTTTTAAACTACAAATCTCTTCTCTAGATAACACTAATTGGAAGAAGGTTTTCCTAGAAGCTGTAAATCACACCATATTTTAACCTTAGGTTCTAAGACCAATTATTGCAAGGCAACTTCTGTTAAGCACTTTTTTCCCTTTTTCCCTTTTTTTTTTTTTTTTTTAACTTTCAAAGAACCACAATAATTTCTCTAGTAAAACTCTAAAAACTGGAATTGCATAAACTCATAATTACTTAAAACACAAAATTAACTCTACAATGGTATATAAAAATATTTTGAAAACCTAATAAATCATGACTTTTTAACAAACTGGGTACTATCCCCCTGCTTTTTCTTAGAGAGGGAGCGGGGGGGTGAGCTGCCCACTCTGCTGCCGCTGCAGCTCTGCTCTTATCTTTCTTCACATTCTCTACATACTCTCGCAGCGAGGAAAAATGGAGAGAAAGAAAAAAAAAAAAGCCTCACAAAGTTAACTTTAACAAATGCAGTTTTTTCTCTCAATCTCTCTTGTTGTTCGCCGATAGAGGAAAAAAAGCACGATTTTACAAAAGCAGGCGATGTTACACAAAAAGTCTCTCACGGCCAGGTGCTAACAACGGCGATCATGGCAGCTTATCAGCGTGGCCTTGGAACTTTTCTTGCGCTGCTTCTACTCCCAGGGTGCCTTTGTTCTCTGCACCCACCTCGCTCCCCCACGTCCCCCTGGTTCGGGTGGAAACCAGTCTAAATTTGGCTTCTTTTCTTCCAGGGTGGTAAAGATGGAACTTAAATAAGATTGTAGTGCTAAAAGTGACTCCAAAAATGAAGCAAATAGTTCCAGATGTATCACATCCTGCCATAACTGAACAGATTCTGTTCGTTGTTTCAGCGTTCGCTGTGGAACTTTTTTTTTTTTCCTTATTATTTTCTTCTCTTTGACTCTCCCTTCCTCTCTCCATGGGCAGCATAGATAGGAGAGCTTGCCCAGCAGTGGGAGATAAAGGCATCTGCCACTGTGACGCAGGTAGAATTACGGAGCTCACAGCCTCATCATATTAATTACAATCTGCCAAGTTCGACCGAGAGACACAGTGTCCTTGCTGCTTTCCGTAATTGCCGTTTCCCATATCAGAGCCGATATATCAGTCCGTTCTTGCACCGCAAAAACCAGTGAGCACTGCAAATGCCCATGACAATTAGCCCATATAATGAGCATATCCAGGTCCTTTTCCCGGGCTGCTTCGCCTCGTTTAACGAGGATGCAGAGAAGCAGTTTATCTGCCGCCGCAAATTCCACATCCATGCTGATGGCAACCCGCAAGGGGGAAGGTTGCAACCCTTCTACCACACCCTTGCCTGCCTCGGCCCCTCCCAGCAGCCTGAATTTCCACGTCCTACCGCTCCGCGTCTCACCGCGCTCAGGCTGCCAATCCGGTGCCGATCCACGCCCACGACGTCTAACGCCCAGCTCCACTCCGCTGACTCCAAAGCCCCTCTGCCCGCAGGGGTGTCTTTGGTCGGAGCGCCAGATGTTGAAGGACCCCCGAGCTGTTCACCAGTCTTCACAGAAGTAATTGTGAATGCCGTTTATTTCTATCTTTAGCAGACCTTTTATAGGGTTCTACAGGGTCTGCGGGCAGACCAAGCTACTATTGGCTAACACACACAGTTTACATATTTTCTCTTACACACAAGGATATTGTTTTACTTTACTCTCTCTTCTGTATGAAGGTTTCAAGGACTTCAGTCTTTAATATCACAACTTATGTCAAAGGCTGGTTTGTGCATACAGGCCTTTACTAATATATAAAATATAGCAACAGGTGAGGGCATGAGTGCTCTTCTTGTGGCGTGGTTGAATACCACTGCTCAGGGCATCATTGTTCACCTAGGGGACGTTGATTCGGATTTCCTGGGGCACATTTCTGCCATGGGTTCCACACTCACCCCTCCTGTTCCTATCCCTGTGGGACCCGGATTTGCTCACCTTGTGCCTTTTGAGTCTTGTGTTCGCAGAGCTGGGAACCGGCTGCGGGGAGATTGTGCCTTCAGGTTCCCTGGACCTCCCTGGGTTCACGGACTGCTGTTTTGACAGCCAGGGATCATCCTGAACGGGTCTGCACCCTGCCCATCCTTGGTGAGATGCTGTCAGAGATTAGCTTCCGCGGGTTTTTGACACTGGCATGGACATTATGATTGTCAGGTTTGCCAACTGCCCCCCAGAGTGACCCTTGGACCCGATGCTGACACATTCTACGCAAAGAAGAACTTGAGACTGACTCTTTGTTCAGCAGATTCTGTTGTCCTCTCTCATGATAGACTAGTCACCCTCTGTGACTTGATGTAGGAACAGTTGGATCACAGTGATCTGGAGTTTCAACCAGTCCCTGGGACATTCCTGTTTTCTGTATCAAGAAGAAATCTGGGAAATGGAGGCTGCTACAATACATCCAGAAAGTTCATGCTATGATGGAAAGCATGGGGATGTTGCAGGCTAGCATAGTGTTGAGGGTTAGGTGGGAATTTTTACCCATTATGTGCTGGGAAACCTAACTACCGGTACTTAGGGGTGCTCACAAAAGACAAAGAGTGGCCGGGGTCAGGGTGGCGGGGGAAGGGGACAGAAAAAGGAGGGTGGGGACAGTTTTTAGCTGGTTTTTTCCTCGGCTTCGGGAAAGAAGGACGTTCGTGCGCTGGGTCGCGGAGCTGCTTCTTCTCCTTCTCCCCTCTTGGTTGGTGGCCTCGCACTCCCTGTCCTGCCAGGCATCGCCGTGGAGCTGCTGATACACCTCATCCACCAGCCCAGGATCTCAGCTCATCCCTGCTGTTCCAGCTGACTGTTTCCTCGGAGCCCTGCAGGAGCACCGGGACTGACTGCCTGAGGGGTTTGTGAAAACAAAGCCTCTCCTCCATCCCGTCTCAGCCGAGAAAGCTGTCCCGGGGTCCCTGGTTCTGTTTTCTTGTTATTGCTGTAGTTATTGTTTGTTTGTTTACCTGGTTATACTAGTAAAGAACTGTTATTCCTGTCCCCAGATCTCTGCCTGAAAGCCCCTTGATTTCAAAATTATAATAATTCGGAGGGAGGGGGTCTACATTCTTTCATCCCAAGGGAGGCTCCTGCTCTCCCTAGCAGACACCTGTCTTCTAGAACCAAGACATATTTTGGCGCCCAACGTGGGGCACTGAGAGAAAAAGGGCAAAAAAGGAATAACAGTTCTTAAATAACCTAACTTTTGTGTGCTGGATTTAGAAACCTTGTTAGGTAGAACAATGTTGTTTAGCTTACCCAGGTTCGTGAGCCATGTGGTCACAGCTATATTTCTCCCATTTGCTGCGCCTTACCTAAATATGGGTCCTATAACTAAGGCTACTGTGGCTATTATCCAGCTTGTTTTGTGGGTTGATAAGGTGTGGAATTCATGGATGTTTAACGTCCTCTGGACGGCGGGCTCATGGATTCAGAGCTGTCACACACTAACTGGATGGTTTTCAGGTTACTTTAATAATGGTACCTACTGGGAGAAAAAGACAGCTGGGGAAATTTTCTCCCAACCTTTCACCCAGTTCCTTGGGCCTACCCCGCCAGTTTTCAAAGGGTTAAAATCTTCTCTGGATGCTAATAACATCATACAGTGGCTGGTGTTGCTGATAGGCCTGTTCTACTTAGCCTTCAGAGACAAAGAGAAAGAGACCGGAGGTGCTGCTCCAGAGCCTGGCACAGCCCCAGAGCGAGGGGGTGCTGCTCCAGAGCCTGGCACAACCCCAGAGACAGGGAGTGGTGCTCCAGAGCCTGGCACAGCCCCAGAAACAGGGAGTGCTGCTCCAGAGCCTGCCCCTGCCTCAGAGACAGGGAGTGCTGCTCCAGAGCCTGCCCCTGCCCCAGAGACAGGGAGTGCTGCTCCAGAGCCTGCCCCTGCCCCAGGGAGTGCTGCTCCAGAGCCTGTCCCTGCCCCACAGCCCACCTCAGAAATGAACCACCCAGGGTGGGTGGGGGTGCTGGTGAAGGAGATGCATGAGATGGGCCAGATGCTAAAGGAGTGCATTTACTCAGCTGCTGGGAAACCCTCCCCCTGCCCCAAAGAGGGAGAGTCTGATGGTGCAGCAGTGGAACCCACAGATGTTACAACCGTCCAGGTTCCAGCTGAACCACAAGGGCAGTCACAGCCAGCAGCTGTTGCCCCTGTGGAAACGAAGAAGTCTAAGATGAAGTCACAGCACCCTGCTGATAAGGATAAGAAAGGAGGGTCCTCACAACCCACAGGGGAGCCAGAAGTTGAAATCATCACTGAGTCTCTGACATATGACAGTCTCCGTAAGTTACAAAAAGACATTGTAAGGCGGGGGCGTGAGCCTTATACAACCTGGTTACTTCGGGTCTGGGACCTTATGGGTACAGGCGTGCAGCTGGATGGTGGTGAGGCAAGGAATGTGGGACCCTTGACGCAGGACTCAGGTGTGAATCAGATATTCGTCAGGGAGCAAGGGTCCCTTTCCCTCTAGGAGCGGCTTTTGATGAGTGTAAGAGAAAGGTTTGTCCATAGAGAGAGAATGGAAAAGCACCATCATAGAAGGGGCTGGAAAATGGTTGAGGAAGGGATCCAACAGCTGAGAGAAGTGGCGATATTAGAGGTCCTTTTTAGAAGGGGTGGACAGCATGATAATGACCCCAACAAAGTCAGGTGCACTGGGCAGATGTTGTGGAGTCTGGCAAATCTAGGGCCACGTGACTACACCACCTATATTGCAACGATTAATGCCGATAACGGCCGAGAGACGGTAGGTTCTGTTGCCACCAGGCTTAGAAATTATGACAGTATGGTCCATGGCCCACATCAGGCTAAGATTTCTGCTGTGATTAAGGAACTCAAAGAGGAGATGAGGGAAATGAGGGAAGAGATGAAGAAGAGCAGTTCCCATATGGCACCAGTGCGGGTCACAAGCCCAAAACTCCAAGCCCCACGTCCCCCAGCTAGAGAGAGAGGGTACACCTCACGAACTGAGCTGTGGTTCTTTCTACGTGACCATGGGGAAGACATGGGAAAGTGGGATGGGAAACCCACTTCTGCCCTGGCAGCACGAGTGCGTCAACTCAGGCAGGGAACCAGTAACCAGAAAGGTTCCACTAAAGTGAAGGTAGCCTCAACCTCCCGTGACGAAACTGCCAGATATTACAGAAAAGAGGATGATCCCCTTGAAGGAACCTCTAGCATGTATGCCCAGGGAGGAGAGGATGACCAGTGCTAGAGGGGCCCTGCCTCTAGCCAGGAAGAGGCACGGGAAAACCGGGTCTTTTGGACGGTGTGGATCCGATGGCCTGGCACATCAGAGCCACAAAAATACGAAGCTTTAGTTGATACTGGTGCACAGTGTACCCTAATGCCATCAGGACATGTGGGGGCAGAACCTGTTTCCATTGCTGGGGTGACGGGGGGATCGCAGCAGTTGACTCTGTTGGAAGCTGAGGTCAGCCTGACTGGGAAGGAGTGGCAGAAACATCCCATTGTGACTGGCCCAGAGGCCCCGTGTATTCTGGGCATGGACTTCCTTCGAAATGGCTATTACAAAGACCCAAAGGGACTCAGGTGGGCTTTTGGAATAGCTGCTGTGGAGGCAGAGGACATTAAGCAATTGAACACCTTGCCTGGACTATCAGAGAACCCATCTGCAGTAAGACTCCTGAAGGTGAAAGAACAGCGAGTGCCAATTGCCACCTCGACGGTGCACCGCCGACAGTATAGGACAAATCGAGATGCTGTGATCCCCATCCACAAGATGATCCGAGAACTGGAGAGCCAAGGGGTGGTCAGAAAAACCCACTCACCCTTCAACAGCCCCATCTGGCCTGTGCGCAAGTCTGACAGAGAATGGAGATTGACTGTGGACTATCGTGCATTGAATAAAGTGACTCCACCGCTGAGCGCTGCCGTGCCGGACATGCTGGAGCTCCAGTACAAGCTGGAGCCCAAAGCATCGAAGTGGTACGCCACTATCGACATTGCTAATGCATTTTTCTCCATTCCCTTGGCAGCAGAATGCAGGCCTCAGTTTGCCTTCACATGGAGGGGAGTGCAGTACACCTGGAACCGACTGCCCCAGGGGTGGAAGCACAGCCCCACCATCTACCATGGACTGATCCAGGCTGCACTGGAAAAGGGTGAGGCTCCAGAACATCTGCAGTACATTGATGACATCATTGTCTGGGGGAACACAGCAGTGGAAGTATTTGAGAAAAGAGAAAAGATCATCCAGATTCTGCTAGAAGCCGGCTTTGCCATCAAGAAGAACAAAGTCAAAGGACCTGCTCTAGAGATCCAGTTCCTGGGGGTAAAGTGGCAAGATGGGCGGCGTCAGATTCCCACTGAGGTCGTCAATAAGATCACTGCAATGTCTCCACCAGCCAACAAGAAGGAAACACAAGCTTTCCTAGGTGCCATAGGTTTTTGGAGGATGCACATTCCTGAGTACAGCCAGATCGTGAGCCCTCTCTACCTGGTTACCCGAAAAAAGAATGATTTCCACTGGGGCCCTGAACAGCAGCAAGCCTTTGCTCAGATCAAACAGGAGATTGCTCATGCAGTAGCCCTTGGCCCAGTCAGGACAGGACCAGACGTGAAGAACGTGCTCTACTCTGCAGCTGGGAACAATGGTTTGTCCTGGAGCCTTTGGCAGAAAGTGCCTGGGGAGACTCGAGGCCGACCACTGGGATTCTGGAGCCGAAGCTACAGAGGGTCCGAAGCCAACTACACTCCCACAGAGAAGGAAATCTTAGCTGCCTATGAAGGAGTCCAAGCCGCCTCAGAAGTGATTGGCACAGAAGCACAACTTCTCCTGGCACCCCGACTGCCAGTGCTGGGGTGGATGTTCAAAGGAAAAATTCCTGCTACTCACCATGCCACCGACGCTACATGGAGCAAGTGGATCGCCCTCATCACGCAGCGCGCCCGTATTGGAAACCCAAATCGCCCTGAGATTTTGGAGATAATTACAAACTGGCCTGAAGGTGAAAACTTTGGTCTCACTGATGAAGAGGAGCAGGAACAAGTGACACGAGCTGAAGAAGCTCCACCGTATAACCAGCTGCCAGCAGAAGAAACACGCTACGCTCTGTTCACTGATGGTTCCTGTCGCATCGTAGGGATGAACCGGAAGTGGAAAGCAGCCGTATGGAGCCCCACACGACAGGTCACAGAGGCCACTGAAGGAGAAGGTGGATCAAGCCAACTTGCTGAACTCAAAGCTGTTCAACTGGCCCTGGACATTGCTGAAAGAGAGAGGTGGCCAAAGCTCTACCTCTACACAGATTCATGGATAGTAGCCAATGCTCTGTGGGGATGGTTGGAAAGGTGGAAAAAGGCCAACTGGCAACGCAGAGGAAAGCCAATCTGGGCTGCTGATGAGTGGAAAGACATCGCCACCAGGGTAGAGAAACTGTCTGTGAGGGTCCGTCATGTAGATGCCCATGTCCCCAAGAGTAGGGCTAATGAAGAGCACCGAAACAATGAGCAGGTGGATCAGGCTGCAAAAATAGAGGTGTCAAAGACAGACTTAGATTGGCAACACAAGGGAGAGTTGTTCCTAGCTCGATGGGCCCATGACGCCTCAGGTCATCAGGGTAGAGATGCCACCTATAAGTAGGCACGAGACCGAGGGGTGGATCTAACCATAGACAGTATTTCTCAGGTTATCCATGACTGTGAGACATGTGCCACGATCAAGCAGGCCAAGCGGTTGAAGCCCCTCTGGTACGGTGGGCGGTGGTCCAGATACAAGTATGGGGAGGCCTGGCAGATTGACTACATCACACTGCCCCAAACCCGCCAAGGCAAGCGCTACGTGCTCACGATGGTAGAAGCCACCACTGGATGGTTGGAAACCTACCCCGTGCCTCATGCCACTGCCCAGAACACCATCCTGGGACTTGAAAAGCAGGTCCTTTGGAAGCATGGCACCCCTGAGAGGATTGAGTCAGACAATGGGACTCATTTCAAGAACAGCCTTATAAACAGCTGGGCTAGAGAACATGGCATTGAGTAGGTGTATCATATCCCCTACCATGCACCCGCTGCTGGAAAAGTTGAACGGTGCAATGGCCTGCTGAAAACCAGCTTGAAGGCACTGGGTGGGGGAACTTTCAAGAACTGGGAGATTAATTTAGCAAAAGCCACATGGTTAGTGAACACCCGAGGTTCCACTAACCGAGCAGGCCCAGCCCAATCTGAGCCCTTTAGAACGACAGATGGAGATAAGGTTCCAGTGGTACATATGAGAGGTATGCTGAGAAAAACTGTTTGGGTTAATTCTGCCTCCAGCAAAGACAATCCAGTCCGTGGGGTTGTCTTTGCTCAAGGACCGGGTTGCACTTGGTGGGTGATGCAAAAAGATGGAGAGACCCGGTGCATACCTCAAAGAGACCTGGTTTTAGGGTGAACTACCCATGACACTGTGCTTGTATCTGTATCTGCATGTACATATGTATATAGTTAAAGTAGTATGTGTTAGTGTATAATTTAAAGGTTTAATATTTAATGTAACATTTTGGTATGGGAAAAAATTCGGGGTGGATAGTGTTGAGGGTTAGGTGGGAATTTTTACCCATTATGTGCTGGGAAACCTAACTACCGGTACTTAGGGGTGCTCACAAAAGACAAAGAGTGGCCGGGGTCAGGGTGGCGGGGGAAGGGGACAGAAAAAGGAGGGTGGGGACAGTTTTTAGCTGGTTTTTTCCTCGGCTTCGGGAAAGAAGGACGTTCGTGCACTGGGTCGCGGAGCTGCTTCTTCTCCTTCTCCCCTCTTGGTTGGTGGCCTCGCACTCCCTGTCCTGCCAGGCATCGCCGTGGAGCTGCTGATACACCTCATCCACCAGCCCAGGATCTCAGCTCATCCCTGCTGTTCCAGCTGACTGTTTCCTCGGAGCCCTGCAGGAGCACCGGGACTGACTGCCCGAGGGGTTTGTGAAAACAAAGCCTCTCCTCCATCCCGTCTCAGCCGAGAAAGCTGTCCCGGGGTCCCTGGTTCTGTTTTCTTGTTATTGCTGTAGTTATTGTTTGTTTGTTTACCTGGTTATACTAGTAAAGAACTGTTATTCCTATCCCCAGATCTCTGCCTGAAAGCCCCTTGATTTCAAAATTATAATAATTCGGAGAGAGGAGGTCTACATTCTTTCATCCCAAGAGAGGCTCCTGCTCTCCCTAGCAGACACCTGTCTTCTAGAACCAAGACACATGCCTTCACCTGACATGCTTCCTGCTGAATGGCCAGTCCTCATCGTGGATCTGAAGGATTGTTTTTTACGATTCCTTTGCATCCCGATGACAGACTGAAATTTGTCTTTCTGGTGCCAGCTATCATTAATGCTGAGCCCGCACAGAGATATCAATGGAGATTTTGCCATAAGGCATGTGAAAATTTGCCAGCATTTGCCGATGATATGGGGCTGCAAGTGACTCCAGAAACAATCTCCTTGAAATTATTTGAGGGTCAAAATAAATTTTGGGATGAACAGTCCCACATCTGGAGGTGCAATTATTTTTCTTTTCATTCAGTGCAGACACTGAATGAATGATGTCCAGATATTGATGGATTTTTACATGGTTGTGTCCCTATATGGGACTGACCACGACACAACTGTCTCCCTTGTTTGGTCTATTAAAGGGGGACTCTGATTTTAAAGTCACCTTTGACACTGACCCCAGAGGCACAGTAGGTGCTGGAGGAGGTTCTGCAAGCAGTTTCTGCTCATCAAGTTTATTACATTAATCTTTCCATTGATGTCGCTTTTTTTTTTCATTGCCACTCCAGATTTGCATTCCACAGGTATCATTGGCCGATGAAAACACTGGAAAGGCCATTGATACCTGGAAGGATGGATCTGAGTGGCAGGTTTTAGAGAGTCATGAGGTTGGATCAGCCCAATTGGTGGAATTACGGGCTGCTGTCATAGCATTTCAGAAGTTCTCCCAGGCACCTTTCAATTTGGCCATGGATTCTGCCTCTGTGATCAATTTCAGAGTCATCCATGAGCAGGTGTTGATGTTTTCACTTTTGTTTTTTGGTTTTTTTTTGTAATAACGAAAGGGTGACATATCACCCTGAAATTATAGCCTTCTGATTGTATGGAGTATTGTATTTTCTTATTATTTTTCCTTTTGATTGTTTATAATGTTGCTAGCTTCTTTGTTCATTTTTCTTTTTCTTTTCTTTTTGTTAAAACCAAAAAGGGTGAGATGTCGCCCTGAAAACTCCGCTTCTGAGCTTGCTGACATAGTTTTCTAAGACTTTCCCAGGACAGTAACTGTAAACATAGAGATGGGTACATTCTTTCTGAAACACGTCTTGTGATGGACATCTCTCATGGCCAGTGCAGTGGGAAAGTGTTATCCTGACCATCCAATCCCTGGCCGTGGTCAGAAACCTATAAATCCTGGGAGGAAAAATAAACTTGCTCTTCCTTTCGCCACACCTTGAGCTGTGTCCGTGTGATCTATTCAGCACCAGCGGCAACAGATGAGGAGTAAGGGCAAGTACAATACAAGGACACCTGGTCAGACAGGGACATTCCTCAGTTCCAGCTGCTTGCTACTGCCTTTTCTAGTTCAGTGTTCTATCAACAGTCAGGGTAAAGCTACATTTCTAAAATGCACCCTGACTAATGTTGCTTCCCCACTATGAACGCCTTGCTGAGTTTTTTCTTTCATAGGTAACCAACAGTGGTTCCAACAGATCTCAATTGCTCTTTCCTAGGGCTCTGCCATAGGCTAATAATGAGGGCTAATTTTTCCATGCTAGATTTTTTTCTTTAATTACCTCTGAAGCAATATTTGATACAATGGAAATGCTGCTGGTTAGTTGCTGCATCAATAGTAGATTTACAGCATCTTCTAAGAAGCAGCATTCTGAAAATTATGTTTTGCTTGTAATGTTATTCAGTTGGTTGATTTTTTAGTTTTTTTTTTAATCTGGGTGTCATGGGGTTACTTTACCTTTAAGAAAGTTAAAGTTGCTGGGGACTGCTGGGAGTCTTGTCTCCGGACCAATTATCGGTCATTGCTGAGAACTGACAGCAGTTTTAGCCATTGAAAAGTAGAATCAACTTGTGAACCCCACCTTAAAGTGTACAACCAGAAGTCTGTGGTTCTCTTTGTTTTCTGGCTGTAAAAGGTAGCAGAGCTTCAGCCTCTCGGGCTCTGCCCGGCCACGTGGCCGGGTGGGGGCCGGGCCGGGCCTGCCGTTCTCCCGTCTCCCGGCCGGGAGATGGGGCCTGCGGGAGCTCGCTCCGAGCCAAGCTAGGCCAGGCCGGTTCCTGGCTTGGCTGCAGGTTTTGCCGTGATGGAATTTACCAGAAAACTGCCGAGTAAAGGAGGAGAAGAGCTCTAAGCCTGCTGCAAGCAGAGACGGTGACTATGCTTTCCAGAGCAGCTATGAGCAACTTTTCATCGCAGACAGCTCCAGCTCTTGTTCAGCAGAGATCACTGAACCATCTACAAAAGCTTGGGCAAGATTTTAACTCTTTCTTATCCAGATGAGACTTGCGGATTAATCTTTTTATCCAGAGAGAGAAAAGGAGAGTGATCAACATGAAAAGAGACTTTATAAACTACTAGTGGCAAGAAAGAAAAGAAACTTCAAGAAAGGTAGAGAATTAAGAAGATGCTTTAATTAAGCTGAAATATCTTTCTGTTAAAACTATGGAGATGGACAATGAAGTCCTGAAAAGAACTCCTTTAATTCATGATAGTGTATGGGGAGGAATAGAGTGTTCAAAGTGTAAATTTGAGTAAAAAGCAGAGTAATTGTAGTATAGTGAAGTGCTGGGAGATTTGAAGCCTTGAGAGGCAATGAGAAAACTGTTTTCTAGTGAAGCGCACAGAAACAGATGAAAAGTACTTTTTGCCTTTGACTAACTTATCCTTAAAAAATACTATCCCTAAACATCATGACCCATAACACATTTCAGAGTGATGTGGAATGGGAGGAGTGAGCTTTGATAACAGCAGCTCTGAGCAGCTGATATCAAGGAAACAGAAAACTATAACAAAATAGCTTTCTTGTGAGAAACTCCATAAATTAACAGAAAGGAACTTCTGTTTCTCTACAGAAACTGAGGAAAAGACTATAGAAAGAATTGGGACTGTTTAAACCATCAAAATTATAAAGTTTTTGTCTCTGTTGTCATGTGAACAAAAGAATGGTGAGCAGTGAGAAATGAAAAGGTTTTTTCTAAAAGTTTATTCTGGTGTTCTTATTCTTGTAGTTTGTCAATAAACTTTCTTTATTCCTTTTAAGTGTTATGCCTGGTTTGCTCTTGTTTTAATCCATATCTCACAGCAAGAAATAAATAATCCTTTTTTCCCCTTTTTGTTAATTACTGGTTCAAAACCACGACACTGGGCTACACCTAAATAGAGGTATTTGTAAAATAACTTATAGTAGAATGGCAAACACACATGTAATGTAGACATAATCACAAGATACATAGAGTTCAGGGCAAGATCGAGCTTCTTCCTCCAGGTGTAGGTGGCCTGATGTGAGAACATAATTTTCAGTTCCTTAATGTGGTAGAAAAAAGCTGAAGTAACATTCCTAACATTGGAAGGTAATGATGAACTGATATTTATTAATTTATCCTAAATAATGTTTATTTAAATATCTATGCTAAAGTGCAATGTGATAAGAACACAGGTTATCTTCATTTGATTAATGTCTTGTAGACTATTATGGCTTTGATGATGCTGAAAACCGTGAGTAAGGGCACAGCAGTGAGCAGGACCACCAGCCTCGTCTGATACAGAAAAACTAAGGACACTGCCAATATAAAATATTTTGGTAAGGAACTGCCTTTTGTTTAGCCTTTCCATGTCCAGTTTTTGTATCAGTATGGAGAAAATAGAAACTAGATCAAAATGAACTTTATAAATGAATGACTATGAGAAATGATCAATATTTTGTCCTGTTTTAAGTCTAAGAGGTGTTTGGGGGAAAATAATATTTCATGCTTTGGGTCAAAACTTGGTCAGTGTATCTTTGGACTTGAATAGTATCAGCATTTGGCCCTTTGTAAAGAACCTGTATGGTCTTGTCCTGGTTTAGGGCAAATTTAGGAAGGAACCTCCGAATGGGGTCCCTCCAGAAAGCAAATTCAAGCAGCCCCTCCCCCAACTGGTTTGGGAAAAAGATTTCCTTGGAGAAAAGTGGAAAAACATGTTTATTTAACAAGCAAAGTATTCTCAAGCATGAAAAATAAATAATATTAAACAATAAAACTTCTCAGTTCTGAAGAGATGGCAAATTCAGAAAGTCCTTTTTGTGGGTGTAGCTTGGCTCCCTCAGTCTCTTATCAGTCACTCCGGTGCTGGAATGCAGTGTCCCAGGCCCTGGTGGGCCACAAGTGTGAGCTCCCGGTGTTTTTCTGGGTTTTCAGTCCAGAACAGGTTTAAACAGTTCCAAGAAAGAAGAAAAACACCACAGTCCAGGGAACTTCTCTGCGTCAGCTAGCTAAAAACAAACTAAAGACAAAGGAGAACTCTGTCCTGCTGTCTGTCCATGCTGCAGACAACAACAGTCCAGGAGAAGGAATGTGGAGGTGTCAGTGCAGTTTCTGAAAACAGTGTGCTTCTTGTTCCCCCTCTTCGCTCTCAGAATCAGTCTTAAAAGTGCAGAACTTAATATCCAGCATCAACAGAACAGGCAATTTGGGATACAAGCATCATAAAGTCACCCCAGGACAGGTCTGACCAGGATCATGTTAATTCCAAAACAAACTCTATGCAAAGACAAAGTGGCTTACATTTGCTTTTTAGAATCAGAATTTCTAAGAGACACTTTTTCATATAAATTACATTTATTCTGTTATTAATGTCAGTTGTCTGAAAGGGATGTTAACATAAAAATACTCTGCTGTCATTGCCATATAGAATATTATCTTTAGGAAACGGAGTTGGGGGTGTTATAAAATAATATCATCATGATAATATCCGTAATAGTTTAATGTAATTGGAATCTAATACTATAACCTTGTATGAGAAAGCTGAAGTCAGTAACAGAAAACCTGCACAATAAGGATAGAACGTACGTGTGATATTTTTTTCCCACCTAAACCAGCAGCAGTTGTGGTACATCAAAAAATGTAAAATTAACACTTGTACAAATATAAATTATTGGTTTTAGATGTTTTTTGTCATAGAAAGCAATTTCTATTGAAGCACTGTAGAATTCTCTGTAGATGCATAGAAAAGTATAACCTTGTGCTACCACCTGAAATGGAAGTGAAGCTAATTCTTCACTTATTTTTCTGTATTAAATATTTGCTTCAAAAAAGACCATTAAAACCTAATTTTCTGTGACTGTAATTGATATAAGCATACATTATATAGGTTATTGTTTAGTTAATTACTAAGGATTTTATGAGCTACCAATATTTTACCAGTAGCCATAAATATATTGTTGAAAATATATGAATAATAATTTATATCTTCCTCTAAATCCACATAATTCTTACATGGCATAAATCAGTGTCATATGACAGCTATGTAGATTATCTTTTCACTTTAGAAACACACATGAACAAAATTGACATATGACCTTAAACTTGTTTATGTATATGCATATGTAAGTTTAAATCCTTAAAAAACTATAAACTATACGTCCATGTGCATTTTCATTAAATGAGTTCACTACACTCCCAGCAACCATAAGCTTTACCACATTTGCCTCAAATAGATTTCATGTGCTAAAGGAAGATGCGTAGTACGACTAAGTTAACAAGAGTGAGTTACCTCTGTCACCACTGTGTGTACACCGATGTGAGAAATGAGACTCAACTTTTTGAAATTTAAAAGTTTAATAAGGGATAAAAGGAACAGTAAACAGCGCTGGATGTTTGGCAAATTGCCACTGGCATGTCAGTTAGCTATAACAACTTCCATTATATACTTTTTCGTTGCACTGATCAAATACATAGTCATGAAGATTATACATACTCAAACATTCCTTTGAGTTCATTTACATGTTCTGGGAATTCTTTAGTTTAGTTTGACCCCTGAGCTGTCATGCAATAGCGTAGATTTGATTGTTGGGAGTTGTGTATGTAATTTCCTCACAATGTGTATGCCATTTCCTCACAACAACAAATGGGAAATTATTGATAGCCACAGGGTCAGTGACAGAAGTCCTTTTCACATCCTTTCTTTCTATGTTATCTGTGTGGTTCCTTAAATGTCATCTAATCATACAGTTTTAGCTATTTCCACAAACTTATCTAAGTTATTCTCACTATTGTCAGTTAGTTACAAAAATAAAAGCATTCTGCAGAAGTTAGCATTACATAGTCTCTATTCTAATATTTTGCGAAAGCCTAAACTACAATATATGTTTATCACACTAATACATATATATGCTACACATGGCCAGGGCATTGGCCACAAAAGCTGACAAATTATACTATATCAAAAACAGTTAAAACAGTTAAACAGTTAAAAAGTGATTACAAACTGTACTACATCAAAATTGTGATTAATAATAATTTGCAAAAGCTAATTCATAATAGGAAAAGCCAACAACTACATAGTTATTTATAACAATTTTCCCCCTTTGATTTTTCTTACTGTATTTGGCTTGTGCTACAGCTACAGCTTTAAACCTCTGTATTTGTGGCAAACTGATACCTTTCATAGATCATAAGTGCCTTTTTAAGGTTTTTATTACTGTTTGTTTTCTTTAATATCATGACTGCGTTTCTCTCAAGGTTGCTGACTTGGGATTGGTGGGCATTATTATTACCTGCATGTTTTGAACCACATGAGTAATTAAGCTGTCGCTCTATTGGGAACGGCGAGAAGAATGACACACACTCTCTTGTGAGTTGAACAGAAGAGCTTCTAAGGCTTATTACCTCAGGTCTTCTTTTATAGACTGATACGTGAAAGTACAGAAAAGTAAAACTCTTATTGGTAAGCAAACTAACACATTACCATCATTGGTCAGTGGGGTACACCACCCCTCGACCTTCTCTTGCAAGAAAACAAGAAACTGACTAACAGCACCTGCAAGGCTGTCTTCTATCTCTGAGAATTGTTTTAATTCCTCTTTATGATTTCTCAGGCCACTATCTCAGGTGAGACTGAGAAAGTTATGTGGCCTGCTTTTCCACAAGCACTGTGCTCTCTGCCTTTGCTCATAGTTAGCATCCATAGCAGGAGATTCTTCCCTAAAACCTATTACCCCAGTCCAAACCCCCAAGGTAGTTCGTTTTGCAGCTCCATCTCCTACCCCTCCTTATATCCATTATCCCCCTCCTTTCCCTCCTAATAGTCCTTGGAGTGCACAAAATGGAGGGGACCACAAGGTTGGCCCCTCCCCCAGTGCTCCGCTGAGTACCCAGGGGGCACAAAATGGTGGTGAGTACATGGTGGATTGTTGTAGTAAAGGTTGTTAGAATGTTATTAAGTTAGAAGTTGTTAGTAGTTGATAGCCTGGAATACACCCCTCCCCCTCTCCAAGACACGGCTTCTCCCCGCCCCCCCATTTCTTTCCTCCCGGCTTCTTGCCTGGGGATAAGTTACCATGGTCACCAGAGTTTTCTTCCTCAGACCCCTCTGTTTGTATCCTTGCTGCTGCGGGGGGTCAGGCCAACCCTCCCCTCCCCCTCAGCCCCACAGTGGAAGGCAGCGGGAAGCGGTGGGAGCCCGCTCTCCAGCGCGCGGGAGCTTATGGCTTTGTTCTCCCGGCTCCAAACCTGTAGTCACTGCCTCTGAGTTCCCATGCACTTTCCGGTTCCTGTGTCCCATCTAAAGAAGCCGAGTGGGTATCTTTGCCCCCCCCCCCCCCGCCTTCTTTCCCTTCTACGTTACCAGTGTAATAAATTATGTGTAAATAAAAATTCGTAAGAGATATAAATAAGATGTATATGTTGAAATAATAAAAACCAAAGATGTGTATGTGAAAAAAGAAAGAAAACCTTTCCCCCAAGCCTGGCTGGGAGTTCTCCTCTGAAAGAAAAAGGATTGTAGCCAACACCCAGATAACAAACATTAACTCGGAAAATAGGCAGGATGGGAGCCATCAAGGATAACAAAAGGACTAGCTCGGAGGAGGAACCCAACTCCGGACCTGACCAACGTCTCTGCAGACCTTGATTGTGAAACAATCGAAGTCGACAAAGATGGGCCTCAGAAAAAGTATCCGCCGCTAGTCTTGGATCGCCCACCTGCCAGACCAGTGTTGGAGATACAATCACTGGGAACAAAGGGGGAGACTCCGCCGAGATTCCCATCGGCACCAACCCCGGACCACATCACTTCATCCTTGATAACGCAAAATTAAAATACATACAGAGTCTCTTTGCATATGAGGAGACTCTGTCCGGACACAAGTTAGGTCTATTCTTCCAAGCCAGGAAATCTATTCACCGAGCAATCAAGAACACTTGGTGAATGGAGCCTGCTTGGAATTTTTAGCCTGAGGACTCAAAAATCCTATAAAACTCCAATCCCGAGAGCGCTCAGACGTGGATTTGGGAACCCTACACCTCGGGTGTAGACCCTGTCCACCCAGCGCTGCGCTGACCGTTTTTATTGTGGTTTTTCTCTCTGTTTTTTTCTATGTTGTTTATTAATAAATTTCTCTTTTGATTTTATCCCAAATTTGCCTTTGCATTTATAACAGATTGGTGCCGTGACTCGGATCGGAAAAACTGTGGGAGAACCTCGCTATCCAGGTCGGGTACCCCCGCTGATTTCGGCGGCCTGGGGAGCCGAGAGCCTCCGCAGTTCGCTCCGACATCCGAACCAAATTTAGGCTGGGGTAAAAACCACAATAAAAGAGAAAACGGATCCAGAGGAGCTCGGGAAGAAAAGCCGCGGCTTGGTAGCTCATAAAAAGTCAATCGTGCACGAAGACACCCTCGCAAGAAAATTGCTGTAAGTATTGTGAGGTTGAGCTGGTGATTGGGCAAGCGTGTGTGAGACGTGATCTGATCACGGAGCGAGAGCGGACTCCAAGGCCGCGTTTCCATCCTCCCGCGAGGGAATTGGCCGGCCACGGAGGAAGCGAGTCGGTGTGAAAGGACTCTCTCTTCACGTTTGTAAAGCCTGGGGCTAAAGGGAGCCCTGGGGGACCGATCACAAGGGGCTGGAAGGGGAAGAGGACGTCCAGTTGAGCTCGGGAATTAGTAAACTCTTCCAGCCACAAGGACCTAAGAGAAGGTCCGGAGGAAAATCGAGACAAAGGACCCCGGTGCAGCTAACCGAGAGGTGAGTATTGACAGTCTTTGATTTTCCTGAGTAAAGAAAAGTAGAACGAACACAATGCAGGATAGGTAAGGTTTTTTTAACATGGGACAGAGAAAAAGTAAAATGCAGAAGAAAGGTGAGGAAGGGAGCCCTTCTGAGAAGGCGAAGGAGTTGCTAGACATCCCACCAGAAAGTCCTTTAGGTTGGATGTTGAAGTATTGGGAAAATTGCCCTGAAAGAAAAAAGAAATCCAAGGCAAAAATGATCTACTATTGTGCCGAGGTTTGGGGTGGGCAGGAATTGAGACCCCATCTCACTTGGCCGATATTAGGAACATTTGAAAGGTGGACTTGTAGCGAATTACTCTCTCATGTAGAGAGTAAGGTCCCCTCGGACTCCGAGGAAAAGGAATATGCCAAGCTCTGGCTAACGGCCAGAGTAGGGCTATTCCCAATGAAACTAAAAGGTGGAACAAAAACAGAAACCTGGGAACCCCTTGATCATTTACCCCCTCCATACCACGGGCCGGCAGGGCCTCCTGCGGTGGATCAAGTGGTGCCATCAGCTCCCACGGGTTCACTGGGACAACCGGGTGAAGCACACACATCCCGAACAGGGGAACCGGCACCCGCAGTGGTTCCGGTGGCCCCCCCTCTGGCTCCGCCTGTGGGGACCGCAGCCACCGCCGCTTCTCCAGAATCTATGGTGGTACGAGGTCGGGGATCTTCTTATCCCCCATTGCCCGTCCGACTGCCACAGCCAGGCCCCTCGAATTTAGCAGAGGGAATCCCTCATGGTAACCTGGTGGCAACGGACTGTACATCAATAATAAAGGAGCAGACTCTCAAAAACCCCAATTCCCCCCCCGCAAGCAGGACTCGTTTTAAGTCTAAACAGATGAGTGAAGAGTGGGAAGAGAATGAGAATAGGCACAGAATGTTCCCTCTCAGGGAAGTGCCAACTGCCCCTGGGGTGATTGGATTCGTGAATGTACCCCTTAACTCAGGGGATGTGCGAGCGTTTAAGAAAGAGATGGGACGATTGTTAGATGATCCGTTTGGAGTGGCTGAGAGATTGGATGAATTTTTAGGTAGTAGTATTTATACATATGAGGATCTCATGGCTATCCTGAGATCCCTGTTTAGTCAAGAAGAAAGAGAAATGATTAAACAAGCTGGTATCAGAGACTGGGAGCAGCGAAACCCACAGGGAACGCCAGGCGATCAGAAATGGCCTAGCGTGAGCCCGAGCTGGAACGCCCAAACAGAGGATGGTAGGAGAAGTATGAATGATTTAAGAAATATCATTGTACAAGGAATAAGGGAAGCGGTTCCCCGAGGTCAAAATATCAGTAAGGTATTTGGGGAATGTCAGGGAAAGGAAGAATCACCCACCGAATGGTTGGAGAGATTGCGACGAAGTCTGCAGATTTACTCTGGGACTGATCCTAACTCTCCGGTGGGGGAAGTGTTACTCAAAACCCAATTTGTGGCAAAATCATGGGAGGATATTCGAAAGAAATTACAAAAGATTGATGGGTGGCAGGAGAAAAGTCTCCAAGAGCTTCTAAGGGAAGCTCAAAAGATTTACATGAGAAGAGAGGATGAGAAACAGAAACTCCAGGCCAAAATACTAGTGGCCGCAGTGAAGGAGGCTCAAAAGCAGGAACAGGCACAAGGCAAATTTAAAACAGCGCCGAAAAAGCCGCAAGAGTCTCAAAAGGACGGCTCCGCCCCGCGAAAGGATCCTCCAGAGTGTTTTTACTGTAAGAAAGTAGGACACATTCAGCGGAACTGCCGTCAGAAATTAAAAGATGAAAAAGTATTTCAAGAAGACTAGGGGAGTCTTGGGCTCTTTCAGATGGGGATGGTAACAGCAAAAGAGCCCTTGATAAAATTAAAAGTGGGTCCCCATCGCCAAGAAATAGAATTCTTGGTTGACACGGGAGCTGAGAGAATCACCCTGCAGAAATTACCCAGGGCATGCGTGGCAAGTAAAGAAAAAGTAGTTGTAATTGGTGCTAAGGGAGATCCCTTCAAAGTTGCTGTAATAAAAGATGTGGAAATTGAATCTCAAAATAAAATATGTTTAGGAAATTTATTGTTAGTAGAAGAAGCTGATTACAATTTATTGGGAAGAGATATGATTGTTGCATTAGGTATAAATATTGTTGTGAAGAATTCTGAATTAGTAATAAAGATATTCCATTTGACTCCAAAAGATGAAAGGGAAATTGATCCCAAAGTGTGGCATTAGAAAGGGGAGGTGGGGAAGTTAAATATTACCCCCATCAAAATTGAAATAGAAAACCCAGAGGATCCGATAAGGATCAAACAATATCCCATCCCGATAGAAGGGAGAAGGGGTTTGAAATTAGTAATTGATGACCTCCTCAGAGGGGGTACCCTCGAACCCTGCATGTCCCAACATAACACCCCCATCTTGGCAGTAAAGAAAGCGGATGGGAGCTTCCGACTGGTTCAAGATCTCAGAGCAGTGAATGCTAGAACCCGAACCAGGTTTCCGGTAGTGGCAAATCCTTATACTTTACTAAATAGACTCTCACCGGAGGATATATTGTATAGTGTAATCGATTTGAAAGATGCTTTCTGGACCTGCCCTTTAGATGAAAAGAGTAGAAACTTCTTTGCCTTCCAGTGGGAAGATCCGGACACCAACAGAAAGCAACAGCTAAGGTGGACTGTCCTCCCTCAGGGGTTTGTAGAATCTCCAAACTTGTTTGGGCAGGCTTTGGAGCAGCTACTCACCGAATTTATCCCAGAGGAGGGGACAAAATTATTACAATATGTGGATGACTTACTGATTGCTGGGGCATTGGAAGAAAAGGTGAAAAAGAGTACAATTTCTTTGCTGAATTTTCTGGGAAAAAAGGGTTTGAAGGTATCCAAATCCAAACTGCAATTCACAGAGCCCTCGGTAAAATATCTTGGACATTGGATATCTCAGGGGAAAAAGAAATTGGACCCTGACAGAGTGGCCGGGATCCTCGTGCTCCCAGCCCCAAAAACAAAAAGACAAATCAGGCAATTTTTAGGGCTCCTGGGATATTGCAGACAGTGGATTGAAGGATTCAGTGAAAAAGTAAAATTTTTTGTATGAAAGATTAAACACTGACAGATTGAAATGGACAATACAAGATGAAACTAAATTTCAAGAATTAAAGAATGCCCTCATAACAGCTCCGGTACTAACCTTACCGGACACAAATAAAGAATTTCAGCTGTTTGTGGATGTAAGCGGACAAACAGCACAGGGAGTTCTGACCCAGGAATGGGCAGGAAAAAGAAAGCCTGTAGGATTTTTGTCAAAAATCCTAGATCCAGTCAGTCGAGGTTGGCCTACTTGCCTGCAGGCAATTGTGGCAGTAGCCTTACTGGTTGGAGAAGCCAAAAAGGTAACTTTTGGAGCTGCTGTGACAGTCTTTACCCCACATGATGTAAGAAATATCTTACAACAAAAAGCAGAAAAATGGTTAACTGATTCAAGGCTTCTGAAGTATGAAGCCATGTTAATCAGCTCACCAGACTTAGAACTGAAAACAACTACTGCACAAAATCCAGCACAATTTTTGTTTGGGGAACCAACAGGAGAGTTGCTTCATAATTGCATTGAGACAGTAGAGCTGCAAATGAAGGTAAGGCCTGATCTAGAGGATCAGGAATTGGAAGGAGGAGAAAAATGGTTCATTGATGGCTCCTCGAGAATGGTGGAAGGGAAACGGAAATCAGGTTATGCTATTATAGATGGTATAACGGGACAAATTATAGAATCAGGCCCTCTGAAAGCAAACTGGTCGGCTCAGGCTTGCGAACTGTTTGCTCTCTTAAGAGCACTTCAGGGCCTGAAAGGGAAAAGGGGAACCATTTTCACCGACTCAAGGTATGCATTTGGAGTAGTGCATACTTTTGGAAAAATATGGGAAGAGAGGGGGTTGATCAACACAAAAGGAAAAGATTTAATACATGAAGAAATAATCAGGCAAATTCTAGAAGCAGTCAGAGAGCCACAAGAGATATCGGTTGTTCATGTAAGGGGACACCAAACGGGGTGGCAGTTCCACACAAGGGGAAACAATTTAGCGGACAAAGAAGCTAAACGAGCTGCTTTGTTGATGGTAAGTATTCCTGAGATAACTCCAGGAAAACCACCAGAAGTCTCCTTGCTTCCATCCGAGAAGGAGCTGGAAGATTTCAAAAAGGTAGGAGGTTACCTAAAAGAAGGGAAATGGTGGTTACCCGACAGGAGGGAGCTAGTCCCGAAGGGGGTAGCAAAGGGAATACTTAAAAGGCTACACGAACAAACGCATTGGGGAACCAGGGCATTGGCTGAACAATTTCTAAAATTTTTCGGGTGTAAAGGAATTTTCGAACTCGCAAAACAAGAGGTGCAAGGCTGTGTGATATGCCAGAAAGTAAATCGATCAAATTTTAAACAATCAAATTGGGGAGGTCGGCCACTCTCGTACCGACCGTTTGAAAGAATTCAAGTAGACTTCACAGAATTGCCAAAAATTGGTAGGAATAAATTTTTATTAGTGATAGTGGATAAGCTGACACATTGGGTGGAAGCTTTTCCCAGAACAAAAGCAACGGCTCAAACAGTATCTAAGATTCTACTTGAAGAAATAATTCCAAGATATGGGATCGTAGACCATATCGACTCTGATCAAGGCACTCATTTTACCTCAAAAATTATTAAACAATTATCAGAAGCATTAGGAATAAGGTGGCAATATCACACTCCCTGGCATCCTCAAAGCTCGGGACAGGTGGAAAGAATGAATCAGACTCTAAAATCACAACTATCAAAATTAATTATTGAAACAGAAATGCCCTGGACCAAATGTCTCCCCTTGGCACTGCTGAATATCAGAACGATGCCACATTCTGAAACAGGCTTGTCCCCGTTCGAGATGCTATACGGAATGCCATATAAGCATGGGATGACGGTGGCACATCCCCGAATTGAGGATGTGCAACTGCAACCATATCTCATTTCTATAAATAAAAACTTACAGGAACTAAGGAGAAGAGGACTGATTCCTCAGAGCACCCCTCTCGGATTCCCCATCCACAAAATTCAACCCGGAGATCGGGTCCTGATCAAAACGTGGAGAGAGATCCCCCTGAGCCCTCATTGGGAAGGCCCATTCCTCGTCCTCCTGACCACAGACACAGCGGTTCGGACGGCTGAGAAAGGTTGGACTCACTCCTCCCGAGTGAAGAAAATCACAGATCACAGTTCAACAGAGTGGGAAGTTACTACCCCCCCAGGAGATTTGAAGATCAAACTCCGGCGGCAACGCAAATGAGTGGAGATTGGATAAGTTGTGTCAATTTCGATTGTTATTGCTTTCCTTTCGTTCATTTCAAATGCGCTTATTGTAAACAAATTTGGGTTGCTCACTGTTTGATGGGACGTAAACCAAGAGGTTTATGTACAAAGTGTTTTGAAAAAGAATTGCAGCAGACAGATCGATTCTTAATACTCGCTACCCGGGCGGGCCTGCTGGAACTTGATTCTCCCGAGTGGTTTCTGTTTTACCGAAACGGTTTAAGGGGTCAGCTTGACTGCAAGGCAGAACCCTTAGTAGTCGAGTGCCGGCGAACAATAAAGGTTCCTTGCACGTTCGACACGGTTAAAGCTTCTCGGTGGGCAATCTTTAAACGAAGATTTGCCATCAGAACATCAAGGGCCCCTGAAGATAGTCCTTGCTGCCGGGAAGATGGTTTACCCCGCCGTATGCTTATATACGGGCGAAGGGCGAGGCAGAGGGATGAAGTGGTGGGGAACCCTGATGTTCCTGAGCCTAGTCATGTGCTCGACCAAGGGGTTAGACCCCGAGGTGCCCCCGGGGATGGAGCCCACGGGGAAGTGTGAGCAGTGTCAAGCTGCCACAAGAACCGAGACACTAACCGTTTGTCCCCCAGAACTGCACCAAGGAATATGCTGGTTAAATGATACCCGATTAAATTTGTGCAAATTAAGGGAGAAAATTTGGTGTTCCAATCCGGGAGCAAGTATTACAGAAAATCAAATTCGGAACTGGGAGGAACAAAAAGGTCAAATTAATCACCTCCGAACAAAAAGAGAACTGAAGGGGGTTCCCCCAATCTCAGTCTGCGGGCAGTGTAATAAGACTGTCTGGATTGGGGGAAGGAGACAATCCATTTTTGTAGCATATCATCGAGTTAACCCTATTTGTTACAATAAAGCAACTGTAAAGCCGTGTTCCATGGGAGGGAAAATGTACTGGGAGGGAAGAAATTTGAAACATGAAACTAAAATGCCATTGAATAATGATCCTATAATTTTAGATTTGCTAGAAAACAATGATGATAGAGTGTGCTTGCAATTCGATCAAGTGTTCTGTTTCTCAAAAGATAGTGAAGGGTTAGATCCAGAGAGTAAAATAAAGCAACTAACCCTAGAACTAAAAATACAAGAAATGGAGACCAGAAAAAGAAGGCTAGAACAGGAAAGGCTGAGTTCCCTCAGCGAGCAATATGAACAATTGGAAAAACAGTACAACAGCTGGAATTTACCCAGCCCCAATCAGAACTTATTCATAGATCTAATGCAGGAAATCGCCACGGAATTAGGATTGTCTAACTGTTGGATATGTGGTGGTCTGAAATCAGCTGAAAGATGGCCATGGAAGGGAGAAGGACTGACCCCGGAACAATTGCTAAAATGGACTGGATTAAAATTATCCAAAACAACACGGAGACCCGAGGGTTGGGTAATCGACGAAAGGATAATTGGGACATTTTGCATTAGCCGGGAGGGAAAGGAATTTACCGATTTAGTAGGATACACCCCATGTGTAAACACACTAACGGTAAATTCAGACAAAAAAACAAAGGTTTGGCAACCTGAACCACCCGAGGGTTATTGGAGTTACTCTCGGGAGAACAAATGTGAATGGGTAGACACAATTGGGCTTTGCTGGAATAAAGTCCAGGGGGCAAATCCCTTCCAGGCCTTTGTAGGTTTGAGGGACTATTGGGAGGATCCGGGAAAATCAAATAAAGGTTGGGAAGCACCGGACGGAATTTACTGGGTATGCGGGAAAAAAGCATACAGTGAATTGCCAAGAAAATGGAAAGGGTCTTGCACTCTCGGAGTAATTCGGCCGTTTTTCTTCACATTACCTAAAGATGAAAGTAAGTCTTTAGGGGCCCCCCTCTTTGAAACATTGGCTCGGCAAAAGAGGGATTTGCGACGAGAACTACCGATGGCTGGTGGTAACCAAAAGTGGAAAGAGGAGGAGTGGCCTGCTGAACGAATCATACAATACTATGGGCCCGCTACCTGGGCAAATGACGGCAGTTGGGGTTACCGAACCCCCATCTACCTCCTCAATCGACTCATTCGGTTACAAGCCGTGGTGGAAGTAGTCTCAAACCACACTTCGGAAGCCCTGGAATTGCTAGCAAAACAGCATTCACAAATGAGAGCTTTTGTCTACCAAAATAGATTGGCTCTCGACTATCTGCTAGCTGAGGAGGGAGGAGTGTGTGGGAGATACAATGAGTCCGAGTGCTGCATGGAGATTGACGATTATGGCGAGACTATAAAGGGACTAGCCGCCGAAATAAAAAAGGTGGCCCATGTGCCAGTCCAAAAATGGAATTCCATTTTACAGGCTTCCTGGTGGGATCAAATTTTTGGACAAGGGGCATGGTGGAAAAAGCTAGTCTTCTTTATAGGATGTTCGGTTGCTGGAGTTATTTTTCTACCTTGTTTGATTCCTTGTCTGATCAGGTTAATACACTCAGTGGTACAAGGAATGCAGACTGCCGCCCTCCCAATAGACCCAGAGAAAGCACAGGGACAAACCACAATTCTTTCTAAATTGATGAAATTAGAGGAAGAAAAAGAAAGCAAAAACGCGATCAAGGCATTAGAGGAATTTGAGACCAAGCACATGTTAGCACCAGAAAATAAAAGTGCGGAGGAATACTAGTATTCCTCTCCAAAATAATAATAGAATACGAATTTTTAATGGGATAAATTATTAGGTGGGGGACTGTAATAAATTATGTGTAAATAAAAATTCGTAAGAGATATAAATAAGATGTATATGTTGAAATAATAAAAACCAAAGATGTGTATGTGAAAAAAGAAAGAAAACCTTTCCCCCAAGCCTGGCTGGGAGTTCTCCTCTGAAAGAAAAAGGATTGTAGCCAACACCCAGATAACAAACATTAACTCGGAAAATAGGCAGGATGGGAGCCATCAAGGATAACAAAAGGACTAGCTCGGAGGAGGAACCCAACTCCGGACCTGACCAACGTCTCTGCAGACCTTGATTGTGAAACAATCGAAGTCGACAAAGATGGGCCTCAGAAAAAGTATCCGCCGCTAGTCTTGGATCGCCCACCTGCCAGACCAGTGTTGGAGATACAATCACTGGGAACAAAGGGGGAGACTCCGCCGAGATTCCCATCGGCACCAACCCCGGACCACATCACTTCATCCTTGATAACGCAAAATTAAAATACATACAGAGTCTCTTTGCATATGAGGAGACTCTGTCCGGACACAAGTTAGGTCTATTCTTCCAAGCCAGGAAATCTATTCACCGAGCAATCAAGAACACTTGGTGAATGGAGCCTGCTTGGAATTTTTAGCCTGAGGACTCAAAAATCCTATAAAACTCCAATCCCGAGAGCGCTCAGACGTGGATTTGGGAACCCTACACCTCGGGTGTAGACCCTGTCCACCCAGCGCTGTGCTGACCGTTTTTATTGTGGTTTTTCTCTCTGTTTTTTTCTATGTTGTTTATTAATAAATTTCTCTTTTGATTTTATCCCAAATTTGCCTTTGCATTTATAACACCAGGCTCCCTCTGCATACCCATGCCCCCCCTCTCTCTGCCTCCTCTATGAGCTCACTCCTACACCTTTGTAGGCATTTGAAGAAGTCTGTCTGTTATTTCTTATCTTAGCGTGTTTAACCTTGATTTGTAGAAAGTTTGTAAATGTGCTAGCTGTGAAAAATAATTGGTTCTCTCTGATGTTTCCACCCTCCGAAAAGCCCCTGTTAAAAGAAGAACCCCAGACCCCAAACCCCTTGTCTCGTCCTCTGGAGTTCCCTTCACAGAAACAAACTGTGGAACATAACCCAGTGGAGGATGCCCCCCTTTGTTTCTTTACTCGTTTGAGAGACTGGATTTCAAAAAGTGGATCAGTGAGCCCCAATCCTACTTCTTCTGGCCCAGAGCCAGAGTGAGGAGAAACCCCATCTCTGAGCTAGGTGAGACACTCTGGGGTCTGAGTCAGTGGACCACCCGACTGCTGCTTCTTCTTCCCACAATCCCTTCTTCCCTCCCACTCCCAATCCCTTCCTCCTCAAGGACCTTCCCCTTCCTGGTCTCCTGGATCCTCCCCCCTCCACCTCAGCCCCACCTCCCAGGGGCATCTCCCTCACACATCCCCTTGCCTCTGACCCCTCCTACCCTCTCTGCAGCCCCACCTACCCTCAGTTGCTGGTTCCCAGGCCACTCCCTCCAGTCCCCACAGTGTGGAGATGGGAGGGGGGGAGAAGGGAAACAGGAATCTGGGACCAAAGCCTGTTTCATTTGCAGCACCTGTGACTTTTAGTGGTCGTGGAGAAACATTACCAGAATTGAGCCCTTTTTCTTTTCAAGTTAAGAGAGATTTGTGTAAAACCCTAAAAGAGTTTGGAAAAGAAAGTGAATTTTTCAAAAGTCTTTTGAAGGCAACCCTCTCTTCCAACCGATTGGTTCCATATGATTTAAAAGATTTGTTTTCATGCCTTCTATCCCCAAGAGAGTATTTGTTTTGGGAAGGGGCATGGATAAGATGTGTACAGACGGGGTCACTCCCCAAGTGCCAAAGACCGGGGACCCCAAAAAAACCCCAGGAAGAACTGTAGCCACAGCAATACCAACCCTGCCATTACCGGCTACGCCGAGGGGACCGCCTACCTGTCACCAATGTGGACAGCCAGGACATTTTGCAAAATTCTGCCTTGTGTCATATCTTAACAAACAAGGACAGGGGAACAGGGAAAATGGAGGGGGACCTAAAAATAAAAAAAACTAAAAACACAGCGCCAACCCGCTCTGTGCCAAGACACAAGAGGAGCGGGAGTTGCAGGGGGAGGGACGACTGGATGTGACAACACTACCAAATGTGACGCTTCTCACCAGATTGGCTTCTGCCACCGAAATAACACCAGGGGTAATGAGGTATGGCAGCCTCAATTACCACTCAAATTGTTTAACATTAAAGATCATTTTTTCAGGTCTCGCCACTGGATGGTTGTGGCAGCGGCCTCAGGGAGACAAAGAGGTACATTGTCCCACCCCAAACCCCTTGTGAAGGGCGGCCCAGATGTTCTGATTGGGTTTGTGTCCCTGGGGGGGTTCTCCCTTGGTGTGTTTCTACTGGTCCCTGACCCTGAACTCCATCCTCAAAGCTGGAAGCCCTCGGTTCTGTTCCTCAAAAACCCCTGCTGTGCCTCTGTTCAGGGCTCTCTGTTCTGGACCTGAGTTTGTTCTCATGCTGAATAAATGGTTTCATGAACGGGAGCCCGTCTTGTTGGTGTTTCATGCTGGTCCCCAGAATCCTGCTGCTTCCCTGGATGAGATCCTGAGGTTGCTGACTGCAACAGATGGTTGTTGCCGTTGACCCGCTGAGGGAAAAATTGACCCCGGACCTGAACTGTAAGTTCCTTGTCATTGGGGACACAAAAAACACACCCCCAGAGATTGACATCTCTCCAGTCACCCTTTCAGCTGACTTGGATGGACTCATCCTCCTGGCATGATGCATTAACCCACCATTTTACCTGGGAAAAGGGCAAGTCATCACTCAAGCCATCCCCATTCCATCGGAAGTCCCAGTAGATGATGTTGCACCTCAAATCTACTGAGCTCAGGTAGTGGGTGAAAACAAGCCCATCATTTCATGTCACTTGAAGAGGGGCAGCGAAGACCTGGGAATGACGGGCATGATAGACACAGGGGCAGATATGACTGTTATCCCTGAAAGGAGATGGTTGTCACAATGGGAACTGCAACCTATGGTGAGCCACCTCCAGGGCATAGGGGGTGTCCAATTGGCCAAAATATCAAAGGAACCCATACAAATTAGGGGACCTGATGGGCAAATGGCATCTGTATGCCCAGTCGTCACTGATTTCCAGGTTCCCCTGTGGGGAAGAGATGGCATGTCACAATGGGGAATACACATCTAAATTGTGAAAACCCCTCGGGATTTTTGATCGTGGCCACTGAAAAGCCCCGGACCCAGAAACTCAATTGGACCACTGATTCACCAATTTGGGTACCCCAGTGGCCGCTCAGTCAAGAGAAGTTAAAGGCGCTCAATGAGCTTGTGGAGGAGCAATTAGCTCAAGGAAATATCGAGCCAAATTTCAGCCCTTGGAACTCCCCGGTGTTTGTCATCAAAAAGCCGGGGAAGGACAAGTAAAGGCTCATTCATGATCTGAGAGAAATTAATAAAGTCATTGTGGACATGGGACATCTTCAACCAGGAATGCCTTCCCCTGCAATGCTCCCCCAAAATTTGGAACTGGCTGTAATTAACATCAAAGATTGCTTTTTCAAAATTCCCCTAGACCCTGCAGATGCCTCTAGGTTCACTTTCTCGATACCTACCATCAACCGGGAAGCACCAATGAGAAGGTTTCATTGGAAATCTCTCCCCCAAAGGATGAAAAATTCACCTACGATCTGCCAATGGTATGTTCCCTCGTTGTCCCCTGTGTGTGCCGAAGTGGGAGAAGCCATCATCCTGCATTATATGGATGATGTGCTCGTGTGCACCCCCCATGACAAATTACTGCAGTTCACGCTTGACCATGTGACCCAAGTTTTAACAATTGCAGGACTCACCCTCCAGGAGGCAAAAGTGCAAAGGATGCCTCCTTGGAAGTATTTGGGTCTGGAAATCACTGCAAGGAACATTGTTCCTCAAAAATTGGCTTTTAACAGTGATCCCAAAACTTTAGCAGATTTGCACTCCCTGTGTGGGACTTTGAATTGGGTCAGGCCTTAGCTAGGCATTGCTACTGATGACCTAGCCCCTCTTTTCAATTTATTGAAAGGGGGAGAAGAGCTGAGTACTCCAAGGACTCTGACTCCAGAGGCCAGAGATGCTTTGGAGAAGGTAAGCAGCATGATGGAGAAGAGACAGGCACATAGGTGCCACCCAGAGTTGCCTTTCAAATTTATTCGAATGGGGAAATTGCCGCACTTTCATGGGTTGATCTTTCAGTGGGACCAGGACCAGAAAGACCAGCTTTTAATCATAGAGTGTGTCTTTCTCAGCCACCACCAGTCCAAAAACATCACGAGGTCACAAGAATTGATGGCCCAGCTGGTGGGAAAGGCCAGGATGAGACTGCGGGAACTGGCTGGTTGTGATTTCTCGTGCATCCATTTCCCCATCAGCCTTTCTGAGGAAGAAATATCCCCAGTAAAGCTGACCAGGGAAATGTTTGAACATCTCTTGAGGAATCAAGAGACACTGCAGATTGCTTTGGAAAATTTCACGGGGCAGATTTCAGTCCATGCCCCTGCTCACAAATTGTTTAATTCCAAATTTAAATTGGTACCGAAAGATAAAAGGAGTCAGAAGCCACTTGAAGCTTTGGCTGTTTTTACTGATGCGTCTAGAGCATCCCGAAGGTCAGTAATGACCAGGAAGGATCCTCAGACTCAGCAATGGGAGACAGATGTTGAGTATGTTGAGGGATCCCCTCAGATTGCTGAATTGGCAGCAGTGGTTAGAGCATTTGAGAAGTTTTCAGAACCATTTAATCTGATTACTGAATCAGCTTATGTAGCAGGAGTGGTTTCCAGAGCAGAAAATGCAGTCCTCAAGGAGATCTCAAACAAGACGTTGTTTGAGTTGCTCTCAAAATTAATTTATGCCATCTCCCGTCAAGAGCATCCATATTTTGTTATGCACGTGAGATCACACACAGACTTGCCTGGCTTCATTGTGGAGGGGAATTAAAGAGCTGATTCCTGTGCTGCTGCGGCTGTTAGGCTGGCAAGGCTTCCTGACCTTTTCCAACAGGCAAAGCTGAGCCACCAAATGTTTCATCAGAATGTGCCTGGTTTGATTCGCCAGTTTCATCTGAAACGAGATCAGACCAAAGCCATTGTGGCCACGTGTCCCCATTGCCAGCGCTCAGCCATATCATCACTGGGTGCTAGAGTCAATCTGAGAGGGCTCGGAAGCTGTGAAGTGTGGCAAACTGATGTAACACACATCCTTGAATTCGGACAGGTAAAATACATACGTCTCCATAGATACCTTCTCTGGAGCAATCTTTGCCTCGGCCCACACAGGAGAAAGAGGCGTGCATGCAACCAAACACCTGTTGCAAGCTTTTTCTGTGCTGGGGATCCCTAAAGAGATTAAAATAGATAATGGCCCAGCGTACACTTCCAAAGTGTTTAATGAATTCCTGCAAGAATGGGGAGTGAGGCACAAAACAGGCATCCCACACTCTCCAACTGGTCAAGCAGTGGTCGAGAGGGCACACCAGTCACTTAAAGAAGTCCTGAAAAACCAATGGGAAAACAGGGTAAGGCTAACACCACAGGAAAGATTATGCAAAGCCTTCTTCACCATCAATTTTTTTAACTGCTCTATGGAGGATCAAAACCCCCCAGTGGTTAAGCATTTCTACCCCCATGGCAACCACAGGCTCAAAGAACATCCGCTGATGATGGTGTGAGACCCTGAAAGTGTTAAAATTGAAAGACCATACAAATTAGTGACATGGGGTAGAGGGTACACCTGTGCATCAATACCCCAAGGCTTATGATGGATCCCACAGAAGTGGATGAAGCCCTACATTGAAAAACATCCCACGAGACCCTCCGATATCTCGGTAGCAGAAGTTCAAGGAACAACCAGATATTTGTGTGGAGAAGGAAATCCGGACTCCCCATTTTATCCTGATTTTCCCCAGTTGAATTTGTTTATTGATGAATTCAGTTAATATTTTTGTTCCTTGTTTACCTGTATTTTAGGAAGAAACCATCTCCAGCATGACATTTCTGTGGATCACTTTCATCCTCCCCATGCTGATGCCAGCCTCAGAGGTGTGGATTGTGCCACAGCCCAGAAAAAACGTTTGGGTTGCGCTGGCAGAGACCCTCAAACAAGACCACATCTGTCTGTCTATGGCAGCAGCAGCAAATCCAATGTCAACATGCCTGGTGGGGATCCCCACTAAATTCTATGAACTCCCATTCAGTTTAATAGCCCTATTTTATAAAGTCAATTCCCATTCCCCCAATACCAAAGTTGAGACCCTAAACCAACAGACTGGTCAGGTTTTTGAAGTTGTTTCCCCTGTTACCGACCCTTTTACCCTCTGGCAAGGATGGACCCAAGACCTGTCAATAACCTCATCAGAACCACAAGAGTTTGAAATCCTGGGTTCATCCCCTGCCACATATTGTGTGTATTTTCCATTTAAATCTCTTTACCCCAAAGGATACACGTTCATCAGGCAGCACAAAAAAGAATTTCTAGCTGCCAATTGTTGCCAGTCACTTGTTAAAATTGGCACAGACTCTACCCCTTTAGGGCACCCCCTGACTCTCAAAAAAGGCGTGTTTCTTATCTGTGGTTGTTAGCATTCAGGAACACATAACCACAGAATAATTATATGAAGGTGCTTTATTAAGAGCTCTGGGTGTCAGGGGTACACATACCCAAATCTGACCCGCCTTGGTTTTGAGTTGAACATGTTTTTATACCCTATTGTTATATAACTTACATATTAATTATTAAACTTACATTGTTCTATTGTATGCATTGTTTTTACCCAAGCATGGATTTCTCGTGATCCCCCTCAACCCCCTAACATTGTTTTTCATGTTCTTTAAACAATAATTATATCTAATCACATCTAACAATTGTATCATTTATCATATACTGATTACACAGGTGCAGTTTGACATGATCTTTAGCAAGCACAAGGCCTAACATTTCCCAGGGCCTACTTTTCCCGGGCTTGCCAAACCTAACTTTCTTTCTAAGTCCCCAAATTTTCTATGATTTTAAAACCTTTTACTATCATGGTGATCGAGGTTGGCCTGGCATCCCCTCTCATCTGGTAGTAGGACCTTGTACGATTGGGAGGCTTTCCTTGTTTACCCCCAACAAAACCCATGTGGCAAATTGGCAAAACAAAATTATGAATTCGACCCAAAAACAAAAACGCAGTGTTGACGAATTGGACGAACACTGTAATGAAGAAATCATTCATTGGGCCAAAGGAAAAAGAGTCGCAGTGTAGGTGTTTTTGCCCTGGATAGCTGCAGCCAAAGCTCTAGGTGAATTAGACCACCTAGAATGCTGGGGTAGTGAAACAAGCAAATCTGACTTCCACTGCCATCAGCAACTTCCTAGCACATAAGGAAATAACCAGGAGAGCCACCCTTCAAAATTGAGCAGCTATTGACTTTCTGTTACTGCTGCATAATCATGACTGCTTAGAATTCGAAGGTCTCTGCTGTCTCAATTTGACTTCAAAACGAGAGAACGTCCACTCCACCTAGAACAAAATGCAAGAGTTAATAGGGAACATCAAACAAGAGTCCGAAGACTGGCTCACTAATATCTTTTCAGGATGGGGAATCTCTGGATGGCTAGCTTCTGTTTTCCAGACTGTTATGGGGTTTTTTGCAATTATTGTTACTGTTCTGATTATGTTTTCTGTGTTACAACGTGGTGTTAACGCCTTACCACCACAACCCAGTTAACCTCACCCTCACCCCAGGTAAATGTTGTAGAGTCCCCGAATTCCTCAGATCCCCAAACCCCTTCACCTTGTTTTGAAGATGTTAAACCAAGCCCTTCTCCTTTTTTTGAAAGAAGTAGAGGGAGATGTTGTGGTGGACTTTTTAGTTTGCCAGCTAGGTTAAAGGCTTTCTCCCTTCGGTTGTGGCTGGGGTGTTCTCCCTCCCCCTCCCCCTTCCCTGCTGCCTGCAGGCGGCTGTGTCTGCCGCCGCCCCCTGCTGCCTGCGAGCCCGCGCCTCTGCCGGCTCCGCTGCCCCCCTGTGCTTCCGCTTCTTCCGCCGCTGCAGTCCCGCGGTGGCTGCGCCAAGCAACCCCTGCGGCCACCTTCCCGCCATGCGAGTTCGCTCACTCGGGCCCCGGCCCGCGTGGCCCCGAGCTCCGGTTTTAGCTCGTAGTTTTCCCTGTGACGTATCTGTCTCCATTTCTCCACCGGGCAACCCGCTCGGCACCGGGAGACCAGTCCCTTTGTTGTCCGGTCTCGCTACGGCCCCGGCGCGGGGTCTCTGCCTCTTCTGCCCGTGTATTTACGCTTCCCTGTGTTACATCCAAAACAGGTCGGGCTGCTCCGTTTCCCCCTCTCTCTCTCCATGGCCCCACCCTGCGGTCCACCCCGCCTGTAACAAACCCCTAATGCATGAATCCAAATTAGAGAATTCCTATGTCCGTTACCGCTTATCTTAACCTGCCTACACCTTATTTGTAGAAAGTTTGTGTGCCTGCCGACCCTATTTTCTAACTGGTCCTCCTGAATTCCAACCCCCTGAGACGTTATGATATGCGGAATAAAAGGAATTCTATAACTAGCAGAGTAGTTATAAGAGCAGGTATGAATTTATTCAGCGCTGAGGTGCATGGGGATATCTCCTCCAAAAAGCATGCACACCTTTTTGATTTGGTTTTCCCTTTTTATCTTTTAACAGACTAGGTTTACACGATACGCCTAATACATATTAATTTCCTAACCCCACCTGTCCTCACTTTATATTACAAATAGCTCCATGCCCCTTTCAGTCCTTTGGCCACCTTTTGGGACTTTAAATTCGTTCCTTCCGGCTTAGGGTCCGAAGAATCTCCTTTATCCTGTGCTGCCTTTGTCTTTGCATCTTGTTTGTGTATTCCAGCTCCTTATCTTATCTTGCAGTCTGACCCTTTTCCTGTTCTTGTGAATCAGGGTGTCAGGGTATGGTTTTTGACAAACACCCCTTTTAGTCAAGCATTTCTTTCTAATTCTTAATTTCTGTTTCAGTTAACCCTTTAAAAGAGGCAGTCAGACCCCCGAACCGTTGTCTTTCCTTGTTGCTATATTTTATATATTAGTAAAGGCCTGTATGCACAAACCAGCCTTTGACATAAGTCGTGATATTAAAGGCTAAAGTCCTTGAAACCTTCATGCAGAAGAGAGAATAAAGTAAAACAATATCCTTGTGTGTAAGAGAAAAAATGTAAACTGTGTGTGTTAGCCAATAGTAGCTTGCTCTGCCTGCAGACCCTGTAGAACCCTATAAAAGGTGTGCTAAAGATAGAAATAAACGGCATTCACAATTACTTCTGTGAAGACTGGTGAACAGCTCAGGGGTCCTTCAATATCTGGCGCTCCGACCAGAGACACCCCTGCGGGCAGAGGGGCTTTGGAGTCAGTGGAGTGGATCTGGGCGTTAGACGTCGTGGGCTTGGATCGGCACCAGATAGGCAGCCTGAGCGCGGTGAGACGCGGAGCGGTTAGACGTGGAAGTAGGGCTGCTGGGGGGGGCCCAGGCAGGCAAGGGCGTGGTAGAAGGGTCGCAACCTTTCCTCTTGCGGGTTGCCATCAGCATAGATGTGGAATTTGCGGCGGCAGATAAACTGCTTCTCTGCATCCTCGTTAAACGAGGCGGAGCAGCCAGGGAAAAGGACCTGAATATGCTCATTATATGGGCTAATTGCCATGAGCATTTGCAGTGCTCACTGGTTTTTGCAGTGCAAGAACGGACTGATATATCGGCTCTGATATGGGAAACGGCAATTACGGAAAAGAGCAAGGACACTGTGTCTCTCGGTCGAACTTTGCAAATTGTAATTAAGGCTGTGAGCTCCGTAATTCTACCTGCGTCACAGCGGCAGAAACAACGAACAGAATCTGTTCAGTTATGGCAGGATGTGATACATCTGGAACTATTTGCTTCATTTTTGGAGTCACTTTTAGCACTACAATCTTATTTAAGTTCCATCTTTACCACCCTGGAAGAAAAGAAGCCAAATTTAGACTGGATTCTACCCGAACCAGAGGGACATGAGGGAGCGAGGTGGGCGCAGAGAACAAAGGCACCCTGGGGGTAGAAGCAGCACAAGAAAAGTTCCAAGTCCACTCTGAACAATTACAGAAACAGCTGAGCAGAAACAGGTGGCTCAGACAGCTTCAAAGAGAGACAAACTAGTCAAAAAATCTCAAAATATATGGTATCTAGTTCAAAATTCATCCTTGTAATTAGAAGCTGATAAACTGCAATGATCGCTGTTGTTAGCATCTGGCCGTGAGAGACTTTTTGCGTAACATCGCCTGCTTTTGCAAAATCGTGCCCTTTTTCCTCTATCGGCGAACAACAAGAGAGATTGAGAGAAAAAACTGCATTTGTTAAAGTTAACTTTGTGAGGCTTTTTTTTTTCTTTCTTTCTCTCTGTTTTTCCTCTCTGCGAGGGTATGTGGAGAATGTGAAGAAAGATAACAGCAGAGCTGCAGCAGCAGCAGAGCGGACATTCGACCCCCCCGCTCCCTCTCTGGGGGGGGGCACCGGGATGGTGCCGTTTGTTGGAGAGTCATGATTTATTAGGTTTTCAAAATGTTTTTATACACCATTGTAGAGTTAATTTTGTGTTTTAAGTAATTATGAGTTTATGCAATTCCAGTTTTTAGAGTTTTACTAGAGAAATTATTGTGGTTCTTTGAAAGTTAAAAAAAAAAAAAAAAGGGAAAAAAGTGCTTAACAGAAGTTGCCTTGCAATAATTGGTCTTAGAACCCAAGGTTAAAATATGGTGTGATTTACAGCTTCTAGGAAAACCTTCTTCCAATTAGTGTTATCTAGAGAAGAGATTTGTAGTTTAAAAAATAATTAGTTAAGAGAACTTTACTGTACAAGACAAAGTTAAGTTAAAGTATATATTATCTATTTGCTTGTTTTTTCCACAATTTTAATAAGGTAATTTTGATGTGAGTCCTTTTGTTATATAAAACACATATAAATGCATATATACCAATTTGGATTTTGGGTTTTAGTTTAAGAATTGGACTTGATGCTTCTAAAAAGTGCTATAAAAGCTGGATGGCAACCTGCCAAATCCCATGTTGTTGTGGTGGTTTTCTCTAGAAAAACTACACTTTAAAATCCTAACCAATTTAAACATATACTAGGCAAATTCCTGTTATGAATAAGTATTTTTAGTAACATTTGGAGTTATTGTGGGTTATTGTCAAAGCTAGATGACATAGAATTGTGATGGATTTGTTACATTTTTATAATCTCTATAGTGAATCCATGTTATTGTTATATTGTGTTTAAAAGGTATATATTAAACTTTTAGTTGCTTTTTTGTAGTAACAGAATAAGATTAAGTTATGTTTTCATTTAATATAGATTAAGTGCTAATAGAGTTAAGGATAGTCAAGTTTTATAATGTTTAGGCTTGAATGTTTTTAAGTTAAGTTTTCTAACTTAGATATTCTTTTAGGTTAAGTTTGTTATTTCCTTTTGTCATATATAATTATTGTTGGGTTTAGATATTGCTTGATTAAAATTGTTTTGTGTTTTGTTGGAACTGCAAAGTATAGTTGTTTTCCTAGAGAGAGGAGGACGGCCACAGCTGAGACAGCTCTGATGGAACACTGGTGAACACCTGCTTGTGGATAGAAGTGAATGCAGTCTGTGACACCCTTGACTTCATTGGGAGTTCTATTAGTTGTTGCAATCTCTGCAGTTTTTGTTTGTTATAGCTTTCTTATTTTTCAGTGTTTCCAGAATTTTAAGAAGATGTATCATTGCTGAAGATCAGCTGCCATGGGAGAGGCTTCAGATTAAACCAACTGCTGCATGGTTTAATTGGTCTGGTACCTAAGGCTCCTGATCATTTGCTTTGTACAAATGCATTTTAACAGTTTGCTGTGCTGTAAGCATCTCATAGCTGCTACTATTGAGAACCTTGTTTTAGAAATGAGTTAAGAGGCATCTTTCCAGTTTAAAGCCAGGCCCTGGCCAAGCCTTGACTTTACCTGGACAGAATGTTTGCCAACAGATCCAGATATTTTCTGTACCAAAAGAGTATTTGAGTCATTTTTTGACTCAACAATTTGACCCTATTGATATGACAGCTGGATCAATTTTGAAGTGGGCTTGGAGAATCATTTCCGGAGGTGATGATCCAATCCTTCACTGATTTTTTTTTGTTTCTGTTTGTTTGCTAACTATGGGATGCTAGTGCAGTGTTTTAGTAATTAATAGTAGTTTTATATTACATGTCTTATTAATAATGCTTATGATTTAATTGATTTTTAACTAGTATAAGTATTAATTGTGTATATGGTTTTGTGTTGATGTTGTTGTTTAGAACAGAAGTACATCTCATTTTTATTTTTTTTTTAAGAAAAACGGGGGAAATGGATGCCCCACAAGCATTTAATTAGTGTAATTTATTAACTTCAAAGGGAGAAGTGTCTGTGTTTTGTTGGCAGGTTCAGAAAGGTCACCTGTCCATCTGACCAGACTGTCTGCCTCTGAACACGCGAGATCCAGTGAACAGAGAAGTCACCACACAGCTTTGGTACTCTAGACATGGATCAGAAGTGGACCTGTCAGGACACAGTTGTGTCTGAACACTATACAGACAGCTGCCAACAGAGATTTTATGTTGTCATTATGATGTTGTGTCTCTACCAATTTTTCAGGTATCCTTTGTTTTAAGATTTAGAAGGATCTGAAGAACAACTTGAACATCAAAGCCTTCAGTCACCAATCAACTGCCAGCTGACATCACAGGAGCAGTGAACGTTCCAGGACTGAATCGTGCTGGAGAAATTCTGTAGAAGACCTAAGAAAAGTGTAGAGACTCTATCTAATTGTATATAAAGCAAAGTGTAGTTGTGTGTTTACCCTTTCAGCAAATTGCTTTCATGCTTGGACTGCATATATACCAAAGCACGTGTGTTAAAAGTGGTTAGATAATAGTTTAAGATAAAGTGTTTAGCCTGTGTAGTAATTGCTAGATTAGTATAGACTTTTTGCTCTTAGCACAAGGACATGGTTGTGAGGAGTTTGAAGGCATGTGCTGCTTGGATCTTACTGATCATTCAGCTTCCATCCATAAGCAACTACAACAGCTACAGGATGGGTTACATGCCCTGAAAGAAGATAGTGACCCCATTGGAAGTTGCTTCGCCAGCTGGGGCATCACTGGATGGTTGAAGTCTCTTGTGCTAGAAGGGGGATGGACTTTACTTATAGTGTTAATTGGGATGACAGTTTAAGTTGTATATTATCTTATCCAAAGCCTGGTTTGTGCAAAAAGAGAAAGGGGGAATTGTTGCTATATTTTATATATTAGTAAAGGCCTGTATGCACAAACCAGCCTTTGACATAAGTCGTGATATTAAAGGCTAAAGTCCTTGAAACCTTCATGCAGAAGAGAGAGTAAAGTAAAACAATATCCTTGTGTGTAAGAGAAAAAATGTAAACTGTGTGTGTTAGCCAATAGTAGCTTGCTCTGCCTGCAGACCCTGTAGAACCCTATAAAAGGTGTGCTAAAGATAGAAATAAACGGCATTCACAATTACTTCTGTGAAGACTGGTGAACAGCTCGGGCGTCTTTCAATATTTCCTTCTCGATTTCTCCTTACAGAATAAATTAGTGAATTTCAAACTAGAGGAAAGTCCCCCAACTGAAAGAAATTGGCCAGGAGACAAGAGTCCTGTTTTGTGCCTTTATTAGGATTCAGCTCAAGGGGTGGGGGGCCCGAGGCGTTGCTTGCACCACGGCCGTTCCCACACTGGCAGCTTCAAGGAGGAGGCACAATTCAGCTTTGCAGCACACATTGCAGAGCTGGGGCTTCTGTCCTCATGAGAGCAGCCAGTAAGCCTGTTGTTCTGGCTCGTTGTCTAGGGGGGGTCAGTCCTTTCCAGTCCTCTTTAGGTCATGGTGATGTAGGAAGATGGTTTCTAAGCAGGCTTAGGTGATGCAGGGAGATGATCTTTCATCATAGCTTGCTAGAATATGTTTCCTTGTCTTTTTATTCCTCTGTTAGCTCGTTGTTTTGGTGTCTTGCATGCCTTAGTTTGCATATTACTTGGTTGCACAGCTTCATGGGACTTGCTTTGTTCTAATGTGGCACTGGTGTCCATGGGAGCAGCTTCTGTGGCATACCTTTCTAATGGGTTGCTTTTGTTAGTGTGGCCCAGCCCCCATGGGAGCAGCTTTGTTACATAGTAGTGGGGAAGTAAGGGAAAGGGATAGAAGAATGTCTCATAAGAACCTTTAAAACACTTCAGAAACTGGTAAGTAATTAACATTACTAATAACCATCAGAGTAAACAAGGGGTACAACAAACAAGGCTTACAAATGGGATAAGAATATTTACTGTACATAATTAAAAACAGTATTTTATCCGGGGTGGATTTCTTGAGAGATTTTATTCATGACACCCCCTGCTTCTTTGTCTGATCCAGACTTGTGTTGATAGTGAGCCAGTGGGCTCACATCCTGGTCAGGACCCAGACAGAAGTTCTGGCCAAGACCCCTCCTGGCACCGAGCCGGAGAGAAGAAGAAAAACTATCTGAACTAGCCGGGAATTTCTGGCCCGAGTCAGGAACTGGCTATAAAAGAAGATCTGGAAGAATAAATCTTACTCTTTTTTGCAACCAAGGCTAGAGAGTCTGTCGTCACTTCCCCGTTCCTAATACAGTGCGACAGCTTTTAATGTGTTTGCTAAGCACTGATCCTCACTGTCATAATTAGGTTAAATTCAGATGTGTCAATTTGTCTTTATGGTACTAATGCTAGGATGCCTTTTCCCACTGCTCCTCAAGCTGCTTTATCTGTGCACTGGTTGTCATGAATAAAATCTCTCAAGAAATCCACCCCGGTTAAAATACTGTGTTTAGTTATGTACGGTTAATGTTCTTATCCCATTTGTAAACCTTGTACCCCTTGTTTACACCGATGGTTATTAGTAATGTTAATTACTTACCAGTTTCTGAAGTGTTTTAAAGGTTCTTATGAGACATTCCTGTACCTTTTCCCTTACTTCCCTGCTACTATGTAACAGAGCTGCTCCCATGGGGGCTAAATCAAACTAACAAAAGCAACCCATTAGAAAGTTATGCCACAGAACAAAGCAAGTCCCATGAAGCTGTGCAACCAAGTAATATGCAAACTAAGGCATGCAAGACACCAAAACAACGAGCTAACAGAGGAATAAAAAGACAAGGAAACATATTCTAGCAAGCTATGATGAAAGATCATCTCCCTGCATCACCTAAGCCTGCTTAGAAACCATCTTCCTACATCACCATGACCTAAAGAGGACTGGAAAGGACTGACCCCCCTAGACAACGAGCCAGAACAACAGGCCTCCTGGCTACTCTCATGAGGACAGAAGCCCCAGCTCTGCAGTGTGTGCTGCAAAGCTGAATTGTGCCTCCTCCTTGGTGCTGCCAGTGTGGGAAGGGCCGTGGTGCAAGCAATGCCTCGGGCCCCCCACCCCTTGAGCTGAATCCTAATAAAGACATCAAACAGGAGTCTGTCTCCTGGCCAATTTCTTTCAGTTGGGGGCTTGTCTGCGATAGCCACGCCCACTGAAGACCAGTGAGTGACCACTGCCTGTTGGACCTTCGTGGGGAGATTGGCTATCACGGACCAAGGATTCAGCCTGGGACGTCAACTCCAAGGAGCTTTGGTCAGAGACTGGTGAGTGAGACAGGGGCTGGCAGCTCAGACCCCCGGAGCAAGTGAGAACCCTCTACTACTGCGGTTCCAGACTCCCACGAGGGGGCTGGCCTGGAATGAGGGGAAGCGATTGGATAAAGAGAGTTTGAGGCGTCTCCCTTGGGAAAACTCCGGGCGGGTGGAGGATATAATTTGGTATGATGACCTGCAGACCCCAAGTAGGCCTGGGCACGTAGGGACTTGGGGAGGTGTGAGTCACGCGCAGGGGAGTGCTGGGAGGGGGAGTGCTACCCCATTGGGAGTGGACTCTCAGAAGGGGCTAGCTGGGTGGGCAGGGGGCCAGGGAGAGCCCCGTCGGACCCATCCCTCAAAGGAGAGTTGAGGGAACTATAGGCAGCTGAATTGAGGGGCTAGGCCTCAAGATCATCCAGGCTATGGAACCCTGCTACCGTTAGGGGAGCTATAGGCAGCTGGATTGAGGGGCTAGGCCTCAAGATCATCCAGGCTATAGAACCCCGTTAGTGTCAAGGGAACTATATGCTGCTGGATTGAGGGGCTAAGCCTCAAGATCATCCAGGCTATAGAACTCTGCTAGGGTTAGGGGACTATAGGCAGCTGGATTGAGGGGCTAAGCCTCAAGATCATCCAGGCTATAGAACCCTGCTAGGGTTAGGGGAGCTATAGGCAGCTGGATTGAGGGGCTAGGCCTCAAGATCATCCAGGCTATAGAACTCTGTTAGAGTAAGATCTGAGTTTGTGTTGATTAGAGATTAATTTGCCTCTCTTTAATTCTTTTGTTGGGTAGAGGCACAAGGATGGGGAAGTGTATAAGTAAGGAAGTAAAACCCCAGAAAAAGAGGAAAACACAAAAGAACATCCCTCTCAATAGTCCACTAGGGCAATTGTTAGAGAAATGGGAGACATATAATACCACAAAGGGCCTCGATAAAGTTAAAATGATTCATTATTGCATAGAGGTTTGGCCCAGTCTAGAATTGCAAGCAGAGTGACCGTGGTATGGGTCCAATGATCCCTGGGTTTGTTCCCAACTAAACCGCTATTTAAGGCATCAAGGTACCCCTAATTTAGAACAAATATCCTATGCGGCTTGTTGGGAAAGATCTCACTAAAGAAGAGACTGTTAAGATGTGTAAACTTAAGAAGCAAGAACAAGAAAGAGGGGATAAAGAAGGAAAGGAGTCAGAGAAAGAAGTTGAGAGCAAATGGGATCCCCTAGACTATCTTCCTCCTCCCCCTGTATACCCAGCAATGCCCCAAATCCCTTTCCTAGACCCCCCTGCAATCCTACCCTCAAACCCCTCCCCAATTACCCAAATAAACACCTCGAGTCCTTCCCCAGCTTCTTCCACTGAAACCCCATTCCCTCACTCCTTGAAAACTGCAACTTCTATTTTTCCAGCACAGGTGACCCCACTACCACCTCCACCTAATACTGTAAGCTCAAACCTTCCACCAACCCTGGTTATCCCTTCACCATCTCCTGCCTCAGATGTAAACATCTGTGCCCAAAATCCAAAACCCCTACCTGTCACACCTTCAGCCCCCTCTTCAACCCCTCTACCAACTTCCTCAATTCCCTTCCCTGTGTCTCCAGCTATGGGCTCATCTTCTTCTCCTGCTCCTGCTACTCTCCCACTACCTCCTCCTAATTGGGAACTAAGTTCATCCACCTCCTCTTCAAGTTCTCCCTCTAGTATAAATCCAGCAGAGGGGCCATATTGCAATACCCGATCTAAAATCTCAAAAGTAGAAAAGATCTTTCCCCTTAGGGAAGTTCCTATGGGAGGAGTAGCTAGGGGAGTTGGCTTCGTGAATGTCCCCTTGACAGCTTCTGAATTGTGAGGTTTTAAGAAAGAACTGGGAAATTTGGTAGAAGACCCAGTAGGAATGTCTAATCAAATAGACCAGTTCTTAGGTCCAAATATCTATACCTGGGGAGAACTAAATTCAATCCTGAACATGCTCTTTAACCCAGAGGAGGTTAGGTTAATCAGAGCTGCAGGCATGAGAATTTGGGAAAGGGAGAACCGGCTGGGGCCTCCAGGGGATTGTAAACTACCTCTAGTGAACTCCGGGTGGGACCCAAACGAAGAAGAGGGGAGGAGAAATATGGAAGACTATCGATCTCTGATAGTTAGAGGGATAAAAGAATCTGTACCTCGAGGAAACAACACCAAATTGGCATTTGATGGGACTCAAGAGAAAGATGAAATACCAGCCTCTTGGCTTAACCGACTAAGGCGAAATTTTCAATTATATTCTAACGTTGACCCTGATAGTCCTGAGGGCCAAGTGTTATTAAAAGTGCAATTTGTCACCAAATCTTGGCCAGACATTAGAAGGAAGTTAGAGAAATTGGAAGATTGGCAAGAGAAAGGAATGAATGAATTATTGAAGGAAGCTTTAAGGGTGTATCTGAGAAGAGAGGAGAAGAAAGCAAAAACTAAGGCGAGAATAATGGTAGCTGTGGCTAGGGAGGTGGATAAAAACCACTCAAGTGGAAATGAGACAAGACTTCCACCAAAGGAGGGTAGGAATGTACCTAGACCACCTTGGGTTACCCCCAAAAGGGTCAGGGAGGACCAAAGGTGCTACTACTGTGAAGAAGTAGGGCATTTCAGAAGAGACTGTAGGAAACTGGAAATGGACCAAGCTATTGAAAAAGAACAAGACACCCTAGAGAAAATCCTAAAGGGAGAGAGAGATAGAGATTAGGAGTATCAAGGGCTCTACCTAATGGGGGACCCAATGGACCATCATGAAGAGCCCTTGGTAAACTTTGAAGTGGGTCCCCAGAGTGAAGAATTTGAGTTTTTAGTAGATACAGGAGCAGAGCGATCAAGTATTAATAAGCTTCCAGTAGGGATAAAAGTTGGGGAAAGAACTTGTAACGTATTAGGGGCAGAAGGAAGGCCTTTCAAAGCCTTCATAGCAGAAGGCATCGAAATAAAGGGGAATTCGAGGCAGTGTTTTGCAGACTTCATTTATCTACCTCATTTAGAAAGCCACTTATTAGGCAGGGACTTACAGGTTCAATTAGGTGTAGGAGTTATCCCTAAAGGTGGAAAAATAGTAGTCCAGATCATGAAGCTAACCACGCAAGATTTAGAAGAGATAAACCCGGAAGTATGGGCCCAAGAAGGAAAATTTGGCTATCTGGACATCCCACCGATCCAAGTGAAAATGCAGAAGGAGGGCTGCCCTGTCCAAGTAAAACAGTACCCAATATCTTTAGAAGGAAAACAAGGACTAGTACCTGTAATAGAACACCTCTTGGTTGAGGGTATTCTAGAACCCTGCATGTCCCCACACAACACTCCCATCTTAGCAATCAAGAAAGCAGAAGGAAAATATCGATTAGTCCAAGATTTAAGAGAAATAAATAAAAGAACAATTTCTAGATACCCAGTAGTGCCCAACCCATATACCATGCTAAGTAAAATACCAAGAACACATGCATGGTTTACCATTGTTGACCTGAAGTGTTACCTCTCTCTCTTTGCCTCCTTTGGGCTCAATTCTCTGTGGATACAACTTTTCTCTAGTCTCCCAGCCTTCTTTGGGCTGAATTCTTCTGGGATCCTCCCTCATGGGGAGTTCCACTTATCTCAGTCCTTATTATTCGAAGAAAACTCCCGGACTCATTAGATTCTGGTTTCTCGTGTTTATTGAAGGATCCTTACAAAACTTGGCAGGTCTATCCAGACTAACTGCACAAGCTTAAATCACTACAGCCTGGCTCATCTTGTTCTAATGATACAAAATGGCCCCGAACCACGCGGTCTTTTCACCTTTATACTAACTTTTATCCTATTAACTACAGACACGTATATTGTTATTATATCTCAACAAATAAGTTTTCTATATTTACTCACGTAATTAAAAGTGTGACTAACTCTAAACCAATTATATTTTGTGCTTTTATAAACTGCAGAAGCATGGAGAAGAAGGAAGAAGAAGGATTAAAAACTACACCCTTTTTCCTCCATCTTTACTCCACGTGTGGAACCCTCTTAAAACTTATACTTTCACCTCTGTGTCAAAAGAAACATTTTTCTACTTTCTATTTAATCTCTTACAAACTCTGGCTTACTCAGGGATATTTGGAAGCCTTTTTATCAGTATTATATATAATTGATGTATTTTTTAAAGAATTACATAGACAGAGAAATGTCCCTGCATTTCCAGACTCCTACATCAAGGATACCTTCTGGGCATGTCCTTTAGCGGAAAATTGCAGGGACTGGTTTGCTTTTGAATGGGAGTGCCCTAAGAGGGGTAGGAAACAGCAACTGAGGTGGACATGCTTACCTCAGGGATTCACTGAGTCCCCTAATCTTTTTGGACAAGCATTAGAAGGTATTTTGGAACAATTTACTCCAGAAGAGGGTGTTCAGATTCTACAATATGTAGATGATCTGTTAATATCTGGAGAAAAGCAAGATAAAGTAAAAATAATGAGTGTCTAGCTTCTAAATTTCTTAGGTACCAAAGGCCTGAAAGTATCTCAGAACAAATTACAGTTTGTACAATCAGAAGTAACTTACTTAGGACACATTATTGGAGAAGGATTTAAAAAAACTAAGTCCAGAGAGAATTTCTGGCCTGATGTCCATACCTGCTCCAAAAACTAAGAGGGACATAAGGAAACTATTGGGATTATTCGGCTATTGTAAATTATGGATAGATCAGTACACCCAAAGTGTCAAATTTCTCTATGAAAAACTAGTAGACCCTGAGCCAGTCAAGTGGACAGCTGAGGATGAAGGACAGCTAAAAGATTTAAAGAGCAAACTATCTTCAGCACCGGTGTTAAGCCTACCGGACCACCGGAAAGAGTTCCATTTATTTGTTAACACTGAGACAGGTACCGCATATAGTGTACTAACTCAGGAATGGGGAGAGAAGAAAAAAACCATAGCATACCTTTAAAATTATTAGATCCTGCTGCAAGGGGGTGGCCCACTTGCCTCCAGGCAATTGCTGCAACTGCCATCCTAATAGGAGAAGAAAAAAAACTGACCCTACTAGGAAAGATTAAAGTGTACACACCCCATGACCTAAAAACGGTACTTAGTCAGAAAGCCCAACAAAGGTTAACAGACCCAAGAATATTAAAGTATGAAATTATCCTAATGAACACTGAGGATTTGAAAATAGTTACCTCTCGGTGTCTGAACCCTGCTCAATTTCTTTCAGGCTACCCACTAGATGAATTAGAACATAGTTGTTTAGAGCTCATAAATTATCAGACCAGGATAAGGGAAGATCTTGAAGATCTCCCCTTACCCTATGGAAAGACCTTATTCACTGATGAGTCTTCAAGGGTGGTAAATGGAAAAAGAGCCTCTGGTTATGCAGTAGTGGCGGTAACAGAAGGAGAACAACTAAATACTGTAGAAAAGGGAAAGTTACCAACCAACTGGTCGGCTCAATGCTGTGAGGTTTATGCCCTAAAAAGAGGATTAGATCTATTAGAAGGGGATAGAGGGACAATCTACACGGATTCAAAATATGCCTTTGGTATAGTCCATACGTTTGGAAAGATCTGGGAAGAACGCGGGTATTTAAATTCAAAAGGAAAAAATTTAGTACATTAAGAACTGATAAAATCCGTAATGGAGTCCTTACCAAAACCCTTAGAAATAGTTGTTGTACATATATAAGGGAATCAAAAGGGAGATACCCTGGAAAAGAAAGGAAATCAGTTAGCTGACCAGATGGCAAAAGAAGCAGCCACAGTTCCAGGTGATTCAGCCAAAATCTTAAAATTAAATGAAACACCAACAGACGGGGAAAAGGAAAAAACAAAGCAAATTTTTACAGAAAAAGAATTAAAAGCAATAAAAGAATTAGGCCTACATCAGGGAGAATGTGGAGAATGGATAACATCCGATGGGCGGAAATTCCTAAATAAGGCCTTAGCCCAAAAATCTTAACAGAAATCCATGGACTCACCCACTGGGGAACCCAGGGACTGTGTGATCATTTCTTAAGAGACAATTTATGCATAGGGGTGTATAACCTAGCAAAAGCAGTCACTGAGGGATGTGTAATTTGCCAAAAGGTAAATCAAAAGGTCATGAGAAAGACTATACCTGGGGGAAGAGAATTGGTTCTGAGACCATTTCAAAATATACGGATTGACTTCACTGAAATGCCTGCAGTGCAGGGCTATAAATACCTGCTGGTGATAGTCAACCATCTGACTCACTGGGTTGAAGCTTTCCCCACCAAACGAGAAACTGCCGAAGTGGTAGCAAGAATATTAATAGAACAAATAATCCCCAGGTATGGTTTAGTCAATAACATCGATTCAGACAGAGGCCCCCATTTTATTGCCCCAACTCTGCATCGCACCATCAAGGCTCTGGGAATAAAATGGAGGCTTCATACCCCTTGGCACCCCCAGAGTTCTGAAAGGGTAGAGCGGATGAACAAAACCTTAAAAAGCGTAATAACTAAATTAATCATAGAAACCCACCTAAGCTGGCTCAAGTGCTTACCGCTCGCCCTTCTGAGAATTCGCACGAGACCACGAGCAGACATAGGGGTGTCTCCCTATGAAATGATGTTTGGGCTACCCTTTCTACTCACCCCATACAGCACAGCAGACTATCTAGAAAGAGAGGCCTTAACCCACACATATCTAAAAACTATCAACAAATCCTTAGAAAGTCTAAGGAAAAGAGGGTATCTTCCCCAAACTTCTCCCCTTGACGTAGATGTTCATCAAATTAATCCCGGAGATTGGGTTTTAATAAAATCTTGGAACACCACCCCACTAACTCCTAAATTTGAGGGTCCATTCCAGGTACTGCTGACATCCCACACCGCTGTGAAAACTCAAGAAAAAGGCTGGACCCATATTATTACCCAAGTTAAAGGACCAGTATCCCCACCTGATGACGGACTGAGCTCAGATGAATGACCAAAGGTTCCCTCTCAGTGGATTGCCACCAGAGATCCAACCAACCTTAAAGTAACTCTCAAAAAACATCCCAAGGTGAACTGAAGAACTTACAGACTCAAACATCAGCAAGAGACTAAGTGACTGTGGTAACTGAAGTTAAAGTTGCTGTTAATAGAGTACTACAATTGTTACTGTTGCTAATTGTTGCTATTGTAAGTTTATATACTATTATAAAAATTAGCTTCTCCCACCAAGCATTTCTTGACAGCTTACAAAAATTACTAAAAAGTGGGAATAATAACAAAAGACTCTGCTATCCCCACAAAAACACCTTGTCCAAGAGGCAAGAACGGGTGAGGCTAAGGACGCGAGTGAGCCATGAAGCTTGCTGCAGGAAAACCAGCTCATACCGGACTCTTGGTAAAATTGGTGTTAAGCTTGCTTCTCGTCTATGTGAGAGGGAAGGAAAATCCCTGCACAAAATGCTACCAACCCCTTTATGATGGGGAGTGTTATGAATGCACTCGAGAGAGAGATATAAGGTTTAATCTAAGAAAGGTTTTATTAATTACAGCAAGCCAGCAATAAGCAAAAGTCGGCGCCTGGCGACAGGAGAGAAGAAAAAAATTTCTTCTCCGCGAAACTGCCGCGCTTCCTGCTTCCGTGTTTCTCCTTTTAAGTACCTCGGCTTCCGGGTTACGTGTCCTTTCTCTGGCGTCTCTGCGCATGTGTCTCTAGTTACTAGGGGGTCTTTTCTGCTCTCTGGTGGTCGTGGGACGAAGGCTCCAAGTCTTCCTCAATCTTACTCTGCTGACCTTTTCTCACTGTTTTCCCTTTAAGGCTTATCTTGTCCTGGCATTCCAGAAATCTCTGCCAGGCTGTTAATTATTATGGGAGCCTCAGCGATTTAGCGGCCTTCAACCTCCTCCCGATTTTACACACACAGCACAATTTTGCAAAGCATCATATCATATCTATATATTTAGGCGAACAAAAGAGTTTCTGTCTATTACAGGGAGAATCTGGGATCCTTAATGAGAGTCCATACAAATATAAATCCCACTTGCTTTGACCATTCCCAGTTGGACACATGCCAGGAAGATGGGAAAACCTATTGGATCACAAAGAACACAGCCACGTTTAGGCAACACCTGCTCGGGGAATGTCCAGTTGGAGAAACTTGGTTTTGCTTTGAGAATGAAGGAAAAAGAGACATAATTAAAGAGAAACAGTTAATGGTAAAGAAAAAAAGAGGTGGATGAACCTTTGGGAAAGAATTTATTTATAGACCTGATTGAAAAAATTAGTAGAGACCTGAATTTAACCAATTGCTGGGTGTGTAAAAACACGCAGATGTCTGAGGTCTGGCCCTGGGAAGGGATTGGTTTAGGACCACTAGATATTCTAAGATGGAAATTAACAAAACCAAAATTCCAAACCAAGGGACTGAGAAGAAGAGAACAGTGGGGCTTAAAGGCAAAGATAATTGGAGAAGAGTGTATAAAAAGGACTGGAAAAGGATATACAACCTATGTGGGAAAAATGGCTTGCAAGAGGTACTTAATGATAAAAGATTCAAGTATAAAATGGGTCCCTCAAGAACCAAACAAGTACTGGTCAATTGGCAAAAAGGAAAAGGGGTGCATGTTCCATGAAGGATACCAACTATATAAATGTGCTGGAAAGGGGGTAAATCCCTTTTGGGGAATTAGGGAAATATCCAAATATTGGGAATACCCAATGGAACTAAAAGATGTATTTTGGACTGCTCCAGAACATCTGTTCTAGATCTGTGGAAATATGGCCTATACTCACCTCCCAGGGGACTGGGAGGGGAGTTGTACAGTAAGAATCATTAAGCCTTCTTTCTTTCTCTTACCAAAGGAATCTGGATCAAACTTAGGGATCCCACTTTATGATGATCTAAGAAAGGGAAACTGAAAGAAAAGAAATATAATAGATATTGGGAGTTCCCAGACATGGAAAGATAAAATATGGACTCCCGAGGAAATAATTAAGGCCTATGGGCCAGCCACTTGGGCCCAGGATGGGTCTTGGGGGTATCGCACTCCTATCTACATGTTAAACAGAATTATCCGACTCCAGGCAGTGCTGGAAATTGTGTCCAACAAAACAGCTCTAGCCCTAGATCACATCAGTAAGCAATTGGCTCAAACTAGAGCATTAGTATACCAAATTCGACTAGCTGTAGACTACCTATTGGCTAATGAAGGAGGAATTTGTGGGAAGCTTAACTCATCAGAGTGCTGCCTGGAGATCAATGATAAGAGCAAAGTCATCAGAAACATCTCTAGAGAAATAAGAAAAATCTCATATGTAGGCACCCAAGAGTGGACCCCCTTCATAAATTCCAATTGGTGGAATGATTTTTGGTCTTTCAAAAAGGAGTGGTGGAAAAAAGTAGCCTTCATTGCAGCTAGTGCCTTTTTAAGTCTTCTATTTTTACCATGTCTCCTTCCCTGTGTAATTCGGATTGTAACATCGACCATGCAAGCCAGTCTCCAAATCCCAGAAATAGCTGGCCAGAAACAAACTAAAATCATGATGTTAGAAACCCAAGAATCCGACCATAAAACAGCCCAAGAAATGTATGACCAATACCAAAAGCTACGAGAATTATGCCCCCAAGAACCACAAACCGTCAATTGATGCAGGTTTGAAAAAAAACCTGATCAAATAAATAGAGGGGGGAATTGTCATGAATAAAATCTCTCAAGAAATCCATCCCGGATAAAATACTGTGTTTAGTTATGTACAGTTAATGTTCTTATCCCATTTGTAAACCTTGTACCCCTTGTTTACACCGATGGTTATTAGTAATGTTAATTACTTACCAGTTTCTGAAGTGTTTTAAAGGCTCTTATGAGACATTCCTGTACCCTTTCCCTTACTTCCCTGCTACTATGTAACAGAGCTGCTCCCATGGGGGCTAAATCAAACTAACAAAAGCAACCCATTAGAAAGGTATGCCACAGAACGAGGCAACTCCCATGGACGCGGTGCCACACTAGAACAAAGAAACTCCCAGGAAGCTGTGCAACCAAGTAATATGCAAACTAAGGCATGCAAGACACCAAAACAACGAGCTAACAGAGGAATAAAAGGACAAGGAAACATATTCTAGCAAGCTATGATGAAAGATCATCTCCCTGCATCACCTAAGCCTGCTTAGAAACCATCTTCCTACATCACCATGACCTAAAGAGGACTGGAAAGGACTGACCCCCCTAGACAGCGAACCAGAACAACAGGCTTACTGGCTGCTCTCATGAGGACAGAAGCCCCAGCTCTGCAGTGTGTGCTGCAAAGCTGAATTGTGCCTCCTCCTTGGTGCTGCCAGTGTGGGAAGGGCCATCGGGCCCCCACCCCTTGAGCTGAATCCTAATAAAGACATCAAACAGCAGTCTTGTCTCCTGGCCAGTTTCTTTCACTGGTTTTGTATTAATTGATATTTGGTGAGGAGGGAAAAAGCCATCCACGGAAATGATTTTTTTAGGAGGGGTCTGCTGAGAGCTTCCTCTGTGCTTAGCAAAAACTAATAACTGGCTAGCTCTGAGAACTGACAACCTATTAAACAATTTAGAAGCTGGGTCCACCTCTGTGAAATCAGTATTTTAAAAATGGGCAAGCCTGTGAAAGCTCTCTCTTACTTCTGGCTTTGAATAGGTAACAACACTAGTGAGGCTGGCTCTGCTCCGGCTCTGCCTGCACGGTCTGGTGGGGCTGGGCACCAGCGATGGTCAGGGGATGGACTAGAGGCCGCAGGGCTCCAGCCCCAGGCTGGGCCAGTCCAGGGCTGCTAACACCTTGCCAACACTAAACCCCACCCTGGCCCGCGCCAAGGTCCATAAGGCCCTGGCAGTAGGTCCAGGCCAGGCCAGGCCCCCTCTGTTTCCCCCCCCCCCCCCCCCCCCAACCTGCTGCTGAGCAGAAGGAGTGGCCTAGTGTGGCCTGAAAACCCATCACCTTGACTGCTTCAGCCACTACCCATGACCATCTGCATGCCTGGGCAAGATATTAACCCTTTCACTGCATACATGAGACCTGCAGACCTTAATCCTCTCTCAAAGGAGAAAAAAACCCAAAGTAACAACACATAGAAAGGCAACATGAAAACACCAAAGTCAGTAAAGAAGAAGACAAGTCCCAGATAAAAGGAGAATAAGAAGATGCCTTAGGATTAGGCTGAAAATTATTTTAGTTAGACCATAGATATAGACTATAATACACTAAAATATCCCCTTTAATTCATGAGAAAATATAGAGGGATGGAGTGTTCAAACTGAAAATGTGAGCAGAGGCGTCCATGATGAAGCAAAGTAAATGGTGAAAAAGTTGTGATCCCATGAGAAGCTTGAACAAAGGAAAAAAATAAAAGTGATGAAGACACTTGTCCCCAGAGAGAGAAGACACCTCTATTCCAAAAGATGAATATAATCACAAAAATAAATAAAATAAAATAAACATTTATTTTAAACAGGTCATCCTTAAACCCATAAGTTGACATGGCCCATTCTCTCAGCTATAAGCTGTGAAAATAGAAAAAAATTCACAATTAGATTTTTTCCTGAGCAGCTGCTATTTGTAGAAATAAAAGGCCACAAGTAAACTGTTTCTTGTAGAAAAGTCTCCATAGCATGGCAAGAGAAAATTTCTCTCCCTACAAGAACTAATGAAAGACTATTGTAAAAGCAGTAACTAATTTAAAATCCCAGGTTTTGTCTCTATATTATCAGTTGAGAAAAAAAAGAAGGCGAATAGGAAGAGTTCTGAAAATTTTATTCTAATTCTTCTTATTCTTTAAATTCTGGTAATAAAATTTTCTTCATACCTTTTAAATTTAAGCCTGTTTTACCCTCCTCCTAATTCATATCTCACAGCAGAAAATAAATAAATAGTTCTAGTAAGTGCTGAAAAGAATAGACAAGGAGACTGGCTCCTTTTTATTCCTTTATTGAGGTCAGCTCTAGGTGGGGGAGCTCGAGGGGCTGCACACACCACTGCTGTTCCCAGTGGACGACCCAGAGGAGGTGTTCAGCTTTGCCGCATGGCAGAGCTGGGGCTGTCATCCTCACGAGAGTCCCTAGGAAGACACTGATTGATTGTAAATCTAGGGTAGTCATGGATAGCAAGTGTTGTTTTAGTTATGGCAACGAGGCTCAGAACATCAGTCAGTTGCACAACGTTCTCCCTTGCTCCTCAACATAGTTTGGAGTCCGGTTTGTGCCATGGCTCACTGATTCTAGGGGTCTTTAGATGTTAATTCCACTTCCCCTGGGTGCCAACCCCCATGGGAGTTCAGCTCATCTACATACTGGGCGGTGTCCTCGGTTACCATTAGGGGGTGCTGGGAGCAGCAGAAGCAATATACAAGGCTAGGTGGCATTTAAAAAAGCCGTCACAACAACATTGGTATTTAACAAACATGACACAACATGAGGTATTTTAACAAAGAAGGCACCTTATAGTGACAACATTCTACTGTTCAAACTGTAAACATCTTTGTATACTGATCAGGAGGTCACATTTTGTTGTAATGCAGTTAGGAAAAATGGTATGACCCAAAGAATGTACCCCCGAAAATGTAGACTTGTAAGTTCTTTCCCTTATCTTGTTCTCCCCAGGTCCCCTTATTTGTTGTGTAAATTCCCCCCACCCCTTTGCCCTGCCTTGAAAAAGGGGTGCTTATCGATACCTCTTCCTCTTTCCCTCCTGCAACTTCACTCCGAAAGATCCCAAGAAATAAAGCTGCAACTGCCATCTCAGCAAAGGGAAAGAGCCTCATTTTTAGGGTCTCCTCTGGCAAGCTAAACTACCTCCCCAGCCTCCCTGGCCGCTGCGGGGTGGACAGTGGTAACAGAGAGGCTGGGGACAAAGTAATAATAGCAGGTGGCATCCCTGGGAGGGCACGACCCCCTAAAACCGGCTGGAAACGCAGGTGTTTCGCAAGCCAGGGCAAGTCAGCTACCTTGAAAAGCTAAGATTATAGTTTACAAGGACTGGATTGGTAACTTCCTCACGCCCAGGGGAACCCAATTCACACAGGAGGCGTTTCTACTGCTTGGCAACGTAAGAGGGGTGAGTCAGACTGGCTGGCCCGGCAGGTGAAGCGGTGCAGGAGCCGAGCCGGGATCAGCTGAGAGCGCGTGGGAGCCGGCGGTGGCGGGTGCGCAGTCGGCGGCGGCGGCGGCGGCAGGCGCGGTGCGCGCGGCCAGGTGCGGCGCGCGGCCAGGAAGCAAGCGTGCGGGGTGCGCGGCGAGCCGTGTGGGCCGAGCAATCTGCGCGCCAAGGCGGCGGTGCGGTGGCCCAGCGGTGGCGCGCGCGCGAGCAGGCAGTGGTGGGCGTGGCGTGGCACAGGAACCGGCAGCGGCGGCCGGGCCGCCCCGGACCGGACACCAGTGGCCGCGGTGAGGGATGCCCCCCCGCACGGCGCGGGGACCGAACCACAACTCCTGCACAGTGCCGGCTGTGACACGTTTCGCAGGACAGCCGTGCGGCACGGCAGCGACAGCTGCGGGACGGCTTAACTCAGCCCAGTGTGTGTGGGGGGGTAGTAAGCTGAGAAGAAAAAAAAAACGCCTGCCTTTGCACCGCTTTGTTGCTTTACAATAAAACAAGATAAAAACGAGTTTTGAAAACACAATTTTAATAACAGGCATGGGATCTAACGCATCTATACCCCAACCAAAATTAGATTCCAAATTGCAAGAATTTTTAAGTATTATAAATGTTAAAATCTCTAGAAAAAAGTTAAAATGTTTCACAGTGTGGTTATCTCATAGCAATACACAGCTTGATTGGTCAGAACTAAATTCTATCTCTACATAGAATCAAATTGGCAATATTCTCACTCTAAAAATAGAGGAAGGAGAGAAAAATGCTTCAAAATACCTCCCATTTTTTCTTATAATTCGAAAAGAATTGATCAACAGAGAAAAAGACATAAAAAACCAGCCATTGCAGCCTTCATCAGTATCCCATACCTTTTTCCCCATACCTTCTGCTCCTGTGCTGAAAAAGATACATGGAACAAATCAAAAAACTCAAGAAACGCACTGTAATAGTGCCATTTCTGGAGCCACGTGTCTCATTCAGCCCCCCAGCTCTGACAATGTTGCACTAACTATCAGAGACTCTTACCTATACCCGAATATTCCGACCATGAAATCCCCGGGTCTCCATGTGCCTGAAATCCAAGATGGAGTTGGCCATGTGCCAGCTACCCATGTGGAGGAACCCCCTTCCTATCTCCCTCCTCCTTCCCATGACTCCTTCTATCCACCTCACTCCACCCAGTTCCCTTACTCCTCCCATAACCGCTCCCCTCCCTCTCACATCTCCCTCCCTCCTCCCATACCCTGCTCAAGCATGGCATCACCTTACAGACCCGTCTCCCAATGTTGCAATCTTGCTCTCCACGCCCCTGCCTCCTGTCCCCAAGGGGAGGGGGGGAGTGAGAGGGGTGGCCCTGCTCCCATGGGGGAGCGGGGAAAGGGGTATCCTGGCCCTGCCCCCCGGGGGCGGGGAATGTGTCCCTGCCCAGCCCCTGTGGGGCTGTGGGTGGGTCCCTTCACCGGCTGGGGAGTGAGGCAGGGCCCCCTGGGCCTGCTGGAGCTGTGGGTGGGTCCCTTCACCGGCGCGGGAGTGAGGCAGGGCCCCCTGGACCCTCTGCAGAGTCAGATAAGTCCTTTCACCAGCCCGGGGGTGAGACAAAGTCCCCATTGCCCGGTGGGGGCAGGGCTGGGCAGGGAGACCCTGGAGATACAGGCTCTGGGGAAAATAAGGATATACCTACAGCTGCACCTGTGATATTTACTGGTAAGAAAAGAACTAATAGACAATATCAGCCTTTCTCTTACCATGATATCAGAGAGATATGTAAAATACAATGTGAATTTGGCAAAAATAGTGAAATATTAAAAAGAATGATTAAAGCTACTTTAAAATCTCAGGAGTTAGTTCCTGCTGACATCAAAGTTTCTTCAGGTGCCTCCTAACACCCACTGGATTTGATTTTTGGGAAAGTTCGTGGAAAAGGTCATTGAAAGACCTCCTAGATGAACTCAAGCAAAACATACTGGATGCAAAAGATGCAGAAAATAATGAGATTACTTTTGAACACCTATGTAGGGAGGGAAGGTGGTCTAAGCCTGAAGATCAGGTTCAAGTGCTAACAAAACCTATTTTAGATAAAATCTGTGAAGTAGCAGAAAAAGCTTACAATAAAATACCTACACTAGAAACCCAAGTAAGTTATGTTAATATTAACCAATTTCCATCAGAGGGTTTCTTACATTTTGTAGATTGTCTGAGGTTACAGATACAACAGCAAGTACAAGAACCAGCAGCGCAAGCAGAATTGATTAAAGAAATGGCACAAAGAAATGCCAACGAGGCCTGCCGTAAAGTGATTTTAAATCTGCCCATCTGTCCTCCACCCACCATAGCAGATATGATTCAAGCGTGTACCAAGAAAGCAGATCTGTACAGTGCACATGACAAGAAACCAGGACCATACAGCACAAGGACTGTAGCAGCTGTAACACCCGGGATGAACAAGCCACAGATGTCACCTGAACAGCTGCAGCACATCATCTGTTTCCAGTGCAAGAAGCCAGGACATTTTGCAAGGAACTGCCCTTAAACCCAGCAACAAGAGAAACACCAGAATGAAGATGTTGTCATGGGGTTTCTTTACCTTTAAGGAAGTTAAAGTTGCTGGGGACTGAAAGGAGTCTCTTCTCCTGACCAATTATTGGTCATTACTGGAGATTGACAGCAATTTTAGCCATTGGAAAGGGAGATCAACTTGTGAACCCTACCTTAAGATGTAAAGTCAGGGCACTTGAGTTCTCTTTGTTTCCTGGCTGTGAAAGGTAACAGAGCTCCGGCCTCTCGCTCTCTGCCCGGCCATGCGGCCGGGCGGGGGCTGGGCTGGGCCTGCCATGTCTGCCGGCTGGGAGATGGGGCCTGCGGGGATCTTGTCCCGAGCTCTGGCCGGGCCAGGCTGGTTCCTGGCTCAGCTGCAGTGACGGAGTTCACCGGGGACTGCCGAGTAAAGAAGGAGAAAAAACTCTGGACCTGCAGCGGGCCAAAACAGCAACTACTCTCTCCAGAGCAGCCATGGAGAACTTTTCATCACAGACGGCTCCAGTTCCTGCACTGGCGGAGGCCACAGAACCATCTACAAAAACCTGAGCAAGATTTTAACTCTTTCATTACCGAGACGAGACTTGTGGATTAATCTTTTTATCCAGAGAGAGAAAAGGAGAGTGATCAACATGAAAAGAGACTTTATAAACTAGCAGTGACAAGAAAGAAAAGAAGCTTCAGAAAAGGTAGAGAATTAAGAAGATGCTTTAATTAAGATGAAATATCTTTCTGTTAAAACTATGGAGATGGACAATAAAGTCCTTAAAAGAACTCCTTTAATTCATGACGGAGTATAGGGAGGAATAGAGTGTTCAAGGTAAAATTTGAGTAAAAAGTAGAGTGATTGTGATATAGTGAAGTGCTGGCAACAATAAAGCGAAAATTAGAAGCCTTGGGGGGGCAATGAGAAAAACTGTTTTCTGGTGAAGCTCACAGAAACAGATGAAGAAGACTTTTGCTTTTGAATAACTCATCCTTAAAAATGCCATCCCTAAACTCATGACCCATACACACCTGAGTGATGTGAGATGAGAGGAGTGGGCTCTGATAACAGCAGCTCTGGGCAGCTGATATCAGGGAAAAGGAAAACTATAACAAAAATAATTTTCATGCGAGAAACTCCATAAATTAACAGGAAGAAACTTCTGTTTCTCTACAAAGACTGGTGAAAAGACTGTAGAAGGAATTGGGACTGTTTAAAACATCAAAGTTCTAAAGATCTTGTCTCTGTTGTCATGTGAAAAAAGGAATAGTGGGTAGTAAGAGATGAAAAGGTTTTTTTCTGGAAGTTTATTCTGGTGTTCTTATTATTATAGTTTGTTAATAAACTTTCTTTATTCCTTTTAAGTTTTGTGCCTGTTTTGCTCTTGTTCTAATCCATATCTCACAGCAAGAAATAAGTAAGGTTTTTTTTTCCTTTTGTTAGTTACTAGTTTAAAACCACAACAGCTGTAGCAAATCAAAAAAACTGAATTGAAAGCGCTTTTCTGTCAAGCACAGAGACATAAAAAAGACAGACCTGAAACAGGAAAAAGACTCTGTTTTAATGGAAAAAGGGGAGGAAAGGGAGTGGGGTGAGAAACTGCAGAAACATAATTGTGGGGAACGTTTGCCTAATAAGATCTGGCAACCGCAAAAGCAATTCAGACTTGTAACTGCTAAAGCTTTTTGTTTCAGATCTAATCGTTGGACTGTCATTGGAGTGGACTTGCAGGACAATTCACAAGACCTGGCTGGACTGAATAATAGGTATTTTGTTATTGGAGACACAGCACACACACCAATAGAGATTGAGGTAGCTCCCATGACAGTTAAGGGAGACCTAACAGACCTCACTCTCTTAGCAAGATGTCCTCAACCACCCTTCTATGTAGCCAAAGGGCAGATAATAGCCCAGGTGATCCCTGTTCCAACAGAAGTCCCAGTAGATGACAAAGCACCAGGGATATATTGGGCAGAAGTGGTGGGTGAAGACAAACCCATTATGGGGTATAACCTAGCACATAAATCATAACATCTCCATGTAGAAGGGTTAATTGATACTGGGGCAGATGTGACTATCATACCTGAAAAGGTGTGACCCTCACATTGGGAACTGTAACCCGTGGCAGGAAAAATGCAGGGTGTTGGAGGAATGAAACTGGCAAAAATTGCTAAAGATATCATCCAGATTGAAGGCCCGGAGAGTAGGTTAGCTAGTGTCCGACCTTTTGTCACTGATTACAAGTGCCCGCTGTGGGGAAGAGACACCATGTTCCAGTGGGGAGTGAAATTAACAATTCCTGAGACACCTCAGGATTTTTGATGGAGGCCATTGTAGAGCGTCCGGTCCAAAAGCTATCTTGGCTAGATAATAATCCAATTTGGGTGAACCAGTGGCCTCTCAGCAAACAGAAACTCGGGGCACTAGAAAAACTGGTAGAAGAAGAATTGGCCAAGGGACACATAGTAGAATCAACCAGCCCTTGGAATTCCCCGGTGTTTGTAATAAAAAAGCCAGGGAAGGATAAGTGGCACCTCCTTCAGGATTTGAGAGAAAGAAACAAAAAAATAGAGGACATGGGGTCTCTTCAACAGGGTATGCCATCCCCGACAATGTTACCACAAAATAGGCTATTAGCAGTGCTAGATATTAAAGACTGTTTTTTCCAAATTCCCCTGCACCCAGAGGATGCTCAACGATTTGCTTTTTCCATTCCCACAATTAACCAGGAAGCTCCAATGAAACGGCACCACTGGACAGTACTACCTCAGGGGATGAAAGAGATCCCCTTCATCTGCCAGTAGTATGTGGGGTCATTGCTGTCCCCAGTGCGTGCTGAAAAAAGAGATGCCATCATTTTGCACTACATGGATGATGTGTTAGCATGCTGTCCCAATAACAACATGCTGCAAGACACCCTTGACCGAGTGGTTAAAGTTTTAACCTCTGCTGAATTCCAATTGCAGGAAGACAAAGTTCAAATTATGCCACCTTGGAAATACTTGGGCTTAGCAATAAGTAAACGGACTGTTGTTCCGCAGAAATTAGAAATTATTGTCAGTCCTAAAACTCTAGCAGATCTCCATTCCCTATGCGGGTCACTAAACTGGGTCAGACCCTGGCTAGGTCTCACTAATGAAGACCTGAGCCCCCTGCTCAATTTATTGAAAGGGGAGAGAGAGTTACTGTCTCCCAGGGAGATGACTCCAGAAGCAAAATCTGTGATTGAGAAGGCACAAAAGGCCTTGACAGAAAGACAGGCACATCGCTTCAAACCTGAGCTGCCCTTCAAATTTATTGTCCCGGGGAAATTACCACACTTACATGGGTTAATATTCCGGTGGGCCGAGTGGCAGAGAGATCCACTCTTAATACTAGAATGGGTCTTCCTCTCCCATCAACGACCCAAAACTATCACCAAGCCACAAGAGCTGATGGCTCAGCTGATCCAAAAAGCCCAGGTAAGGCTGCGGGAACTGGCAGGGTGTGACCTTATGTGTATTCACCTCCCAGTCAGACTCTCTGGAGAAGGCAAACACTCCCCTGAGAAACTGACCAAGGAGATGTTTGAGCACCTGCTGCAGAGCAATGCTAATCTTCAGTTTGCTCTGGATAGCTATAGTGGGCAAATTTCAGTCCATGCACCATCACATAAATTGTTTCATGAGGAATTCCACCTCATTCCTTGTGAGAAAAGGAGCTGAAGGCCACTCAAGGCTCTTACAGTGTTCACTGATGCATCTGGAACTTCTCACAAGTCGGTGATGACTTGGAGAAATCCACAGACTCAGCTTTGGGAAGCTGATGCTGAGTTTGTAGAAGGATCACCCCAGATAGCTGAATTGGCTGCGGTGGTAAGAGCCTTTGAGAAGTTTTCAGAACTGATTAATTTGGTTACTGACTCAGCCTACATGGCAGGGGTTGTGTCCAGAGCGGAGCAGGCAGTTCTCAAGAACATCTCTTTAGATTGCTCTCAAAACTGATTATTTGGTTTCAAATCGAGAACAACCTTTCTATGTGATGCATATAAGATCGCATTCTGATTGGCCAGGTGAAATCGCTGAGGGAAACCGGAAGGCTGATTCCCTTGCTGCCCCAGCTGAAAAGGCACATCTCCCAGATGTGTTCCAACAGGCAAAGTTAAGTCATCAGCAATACCATCAAAATGTGCCAGGGCTGATGCGTCAGTTCCAGCTGACACAGGGTCAGGCTAATACCATTGTGGGCACCTGTCCCAATTGCCAGCTCCAGGCAGTGCCATCATTAGGCATCGGAGTTAATCCCCGAGGCCTTGGAAGCTGTGAGGTGTGGCAAACAGATATCACTCACATTCCCAGTTTTGGTCGCCTTAAGTATGTACTTGGAGTATTGCTACATACTCAGGAGCAGTGTATGTCTCTGCTCATGCAGGAGAAAAATCTGTACATGCCAGGTTATGAATGCACTCAAGAGAGTGATATGGTTTAATCAAAGAAAAGTTTTATTAATTACAGCAAGCAAGCAATAAGCAAAAGATCAGCGTTGGGCGACAGGGGAGCAGGGGAGTTCCCTCTCCGCGAAACTGCCGCACCGCTAGTTTCCGTATTCCCCCTTTTAAGCTATCCAGCTTCCGGGTTACGTGTCCTTTCTTGGAAGTCTCTGCGCATGTGTCTCCGGCTGTTCGGGGGTCTTTCCCTGCCTCCTGGTGGTCGCGATATGAAGATCCAGAGTCTTCCTCAGTCCTCCCTTTGACCTTTTCTCACTGTTTTTCTTTTTAAGGCTTATCTCGGTTGCTTTCTGGAATTCAAGAAAGCTCGCGAGGGCACTAATAATTTATGCAACCGTCAGAAGCAGCCTTCAACCTCATCCTGATTCCACAAAGCATAGCTTTGCAAGGCATCGTATCTTGTGTTTAGGCGAACAAAAGGGTCTCTACTTACACAATCGTTACAATCCCCTCTTTTTCTATTCCTTACTTTTGTTCGCTAAATCTTTGTAATTCCCTTTTACTTAATTCTAAATAATCTTCTGTCTCTTCCCCATTTAAGGCTTCATATTTAGCTTGTATTAACATAAGGTGAGCTGCCTCTAACCTGTTTTTCATGATGCTAATGATTTTGTTGAAAATGCAAGGGCCAAAGGTAAGACCTAAGATTAGTAAAATCAGCGGCCCTGCTATAGTGGATAGCAGAGTTGTTAACCAGGGAGAATAATTAAACCATGATTCGTACCAACTTTGTTGCATTTCTTGTTCCCTTTTTCTCTTTTCCAGTCCTTCTCGTAATTTGGCCATAGTTTCTCTTACTACTCCACTTTTGTTTACATATACACAGCATTCTTCTCTAAGTGCAGCACATAATCCTCCTTGCTGTAAAAATAATAAATTTAATCCCCTTCTATTTTGCAAGGCCACTTCAGCCAGCGAGTCTAAGGAGTCTGTGAGGTCTTTTATAGACTTATCAATTCTTCTTAAATCCTCATCTACTGAAATTCTAAGCTCTCTGAATCCCTGGTGCTGATTCACTAAGGATGCTACACCTGTTCCTAATCCAGCCCCTCCTATGCCTAACAATACGGCTACTGTTAGTGCTGTGAGGGGTTCTCGCTTCACCAAATGGTGTTCTGGGTTTTGGTATTGTGTATACATATATTCTTCAGAATGATAAATAATCCGGGGAACTATTATAACCTGTATGCAAAATTCGTAAGTTTCATTAAAGGCTGTTATAGAAACACATGGGGTTACTCCTAAAGTGTTACAAACCCATTTAGTATTAGGTGCTGGAATCAGCCACTGAGCTGGCTTGCGAGGGTCATTAATCTGTATTTTTGTCTGACATAAATGATTCTTATCTGGGGGCACATTTCCCACACATTTCCCTTTTCCAGTGACTCGAGATAATGTTATTCCTGGGGTGTCTTCCCTTCCCGATTTCCATAAGCAGGCAGCAGGATTGGTGCCGTTTACTCTTTTTGGTTCTGCTATGGAGCCTATGGCCTCATAAAAGGGTGGGTTAATGTTATAGCATAACCAACATTCTCTAGTTAAATTTGGGTGTGTATCATTTAACACTTTAAAGGTAGCTTGCAAAATTTTCCAAAGAGCCTCGTTTCCATATTCTTGGGGTGTCCCTACCGTGGTTGATACATGGGTGCTATTTTCTAGTTTTTCTGAATGGTTATTCTGATCCCTTACTTTGGGGTCTACTGCTCCCCACACCACTGGATTTGGTCCAACAGATCCCGAATCATGGGGAACCACCTCTTTCTTTATAAGAATGTGCACTCCCCGATCTTTTCCGGGTTCCCATACTCTGAGACCCCAGGTTCGTCCCAATAACCACCCAGGGTCTTGGGATTGTGTAATATTGATGTAGTGAAATTTGCAAGTTCCAACATATGTTACTTCCCCTGAGGGGCCTATCCAGGGCTTTATACATCCGTGTGGACCCCGTTCAACCTTTAGATACTTATCTGGGTTCTGTACTTTCTACCCCATGGAAATTGTCTCACAGCCCCAATATCTACAGTAAAATTCGCCAGGATAATTACAATATCCTCTGCCTGGATTAGAAGCTGGGCACATATATAGTACCTTACGCCCGGGCCGGATATAACTAATACCTTTCCACTTAATGAGAGAGTCCAGTGTAACTTGAAAGCTAGGGGCTCCACAGGTGATCTGTGATTGGATAATGACCTGGTCTTCCCATCGGATTAAGGACCAATTGAAGGGTTCGTGAGTCTTGCTTGTGCAAATGTTAAATGTGCTAATTAAGATTATAAACGCTACTGACTTCTTTAATGAGCATTGGCTTCCCCTGCTATAATAGAGGCTTTTCTTTTGTGAAGTGTCAATTTGGATTCCCCAGAAATTATTTCGCTGGGTTGTCTCATTCCCACTCTTGTGGCATTTCCAGGACCATGACCTTTTGGTCCCATGTATATTGGAGTGTTTCCCTCCACAGTTTATTACTCCTCTGCCTCTCCCGTCGTCGACCCGGTTGCCGCGGGACACGGGGTGTACCATCTTCTCGGCAGCAAGAGTACTCTTCAGGAGGGAAATTACTCCTTCTTTTATTGATTCTTTGTATGTATTTTTCCCAACTTTTATGCTTTACTAAAGGGGTATTGCACCTCAATTCCTGGAGCCACCGTCTGCACAACCCAGCTACTATATTTGCTACAAAAGGCGCAGGTTCGTTTGGATGGTAACAATAATACAAGGGATTGACTCCTTTTGAGTAGATAGCCCACCACTTCTCTGATCCTGTCTCAAATTCTCCTGCTCGTATTCTGGTTACTAGGGCCCAATTAGTGAGTCTCCTCTGGGCAGTGTAGCAAGAGCTACACACCCCTCTTGGTGGGTAGCCTCTATGACAGTGGGTCCACCAATGTTCTTCACATATTATACATTTAAAACAGACAAAAGGGTAACAATTCTGGCATAAAGCACAGCCTATTTTAACACTTCTATTATATATTTCCTCACCACTAGATGGAGGTATCTTATATTCTATATAAAAGCCTTTATGGAGTTTACTATTCATATGTTTCTAAGCAGGTTAATAGTTCTTGGATGTTATTTTGTTCGGGATATCTTAAGTCTCAAGTCCCCAGCCGGGCTAACTACTTCCCAGTTATTAGCTTTTGGTGGCTTCACAGGTCCTTTGATTCGACTAGCATGCGTCCATCCCTTCTCCGCTGTTCGGACCGCAGAGTCAATTGTTAGTAGGACTTGATACGGTCCCTCCCACTTCGGTGTTAGGGGATTCTCTTTCCAACTTCTTATCAGCACCCACTCTCTGGGTTGTACCTGGTGTAATATAAAATCCAATGGTGGTCTTTGAGCTAGCATCCCTTTTTCCCACAATGCCCTTTTGAACTTCATTAATTTTATTAAGTACTTATTGATGTATTGATCACTCACGTTTGGATGTGTTTGAACTTCCTCTATATTATAGGGCATACCATATAACATCTCAAAAGGGGAAATTCCCAAATCTGCCCTTGGCTGGGTTCGAATATTCAGAAGGGCTAGTGGAACACACTTAACCCATGATAGTTTTGTTTCCATCACTAGCTTGGTAAGTTGCTTCTTTATTTCTCCATTCATCCTTTCTACTCTCCCAGAACTTTGAGGGTGCCAAGGGGTGTGTTGTTCCCACTTTATTCCTAATGCTTCTGACACCTCCTGAGTTATTTTTGATGTAAAATGGGGACCTTTGTCAGAGTCTATTGTCTCTGGTACTCCATATCTAGGGATTATTTCTTCCAATAGCACCTTTACAACTGTTCGTGAAGTTTCCCTAGATGTTGGGAAAGCTTCTACAAAATGGGTGAGATGATCTACTAGGACCAGGAGATATTTAAGTCTCCCTACCTTCGGTAGTTCTGTGAAGTCAATCTGAATATTTGCAAAGGGTCTTTTTGCCAGGGGTCTCCCTCCATACGGTAATTTTCTGAGATTTTTCCTGTTCGTTTTTAAACATGGGAGGCAGCTTCTAGTAATTTGCTTAGCTAAGTCTCGGATACCTGTGCTCATATACCTCGCAGCGAAATAGTCTGTTAATCCCTGTGCTCCCCAATGTGTCCTTTGATGTATTTTTTCTAATATTCTTTGAGCAATGGCTTTTGGTAATACTTCCCGGCCATCTGGGAGAAACCATCTCCCCTCTGGGTTTTCTATTGCTCCTGTCTCTGGGAGTTTTAACCTCTCTTCTTCAGTAAATCTACTTCTTAAGTCACTATCCTTATGTTCCAAAATTTCTTCATGCCCCCCTTTTTCTTTTAGAACCATTGTTCGTAATGCCGCCCATTTTGCCTCCTGATCGGCGGCATTATTTCCTCTACTCCTCAAGTCCATTCCCTTCTGGTGTCCTTTCAAATGAACCACTGCCAACCTTTTGGGCCTTCTCAGGGCTTTTAATACTGCAATTATGAGTTTTTGATGAACTAAATCTTTCCCTTGAGAGTTTATTAAACCTCTTTCTTCCCACAGTTTACCAAACGTATGCACCACCCCATAACTATATCTGGAATCTGTATATATTGTCCCCTCCTTTCCTTCTAATAGTTTCAATGCCCTTAATACTGCATACAATTCGCAGGCTTGGGCTGACCAAGATTTGTCTAATGGACCTGATTCTAGAACTTGCAAATCAGGTCCTCGTACGATGGCGTAGCCTGTTTTCCTCCTTCCTTCTATTACTCTGGAGGACCCATCGACAAACAGCTTTTCTCCGCTTTCTAATTCCTCTTCTTCCAAATCAGGTCTAATTTTGGTTTGTTCCTCAATCGTAGTTATACAGTCGTGTGTCAAAGGTTCACCTTCGGGTTCTCCATACAAAAATGCAGCCGGGTTTTGTAAAGTAGTGGTTTCTAATATTAAGTTTGGGGCCTCAACTAAAATTCCTTCATATTTTAGAAGTCTAGCATCTGAAATCCACTTTTCCGCCTTTTGTTGTAACACACCCCGAATGTTATGGGGGGACATTACCTTCAAATTACTATTAAAGGTGATTTTCCTAGCTTCCTCCACCAGTAGGGCACATCCTGCTACTGCTTGCAGACAAGTTGGCCAGCCCTTATTCACAGGGTCCAAGATCTTTGATAGATACCCTATCGGCTTCTTTCTCCCTGCCCACTCCTGAGTCAGGACTCCGAAGGCAATTCCATTTTCCACATTTACAAACAAATAAAAAGGTCTTCTCAAATCCGGGAGACTCAAGACAGGAGCATGAATTAAACTTTCTTGTAGTTCCCGGAGTTTTTCTGTATCTTCCGAACTCCACTTCATTAATCCCTCCTGTGTCAATTTATGATATAAAAATTTAACTTTGCTGCTATAATTTTCAATCCACTGTCTACAGTACCCTGTTAACCCCAAGGTCTGACGTATCTGTCTTTTATTTTTAGGAATCGGTAGTGACAAAATTCCTTGTACCCTTTCAGGGTCTATCTTTTTCTCCCTTTTTCTAAGGTAATGGCCTAAATATTTTACTTCTTCTTCCACAAATTGGAGCTTTGCCTTGGATACTTTCAATCCCTTTAAACCCAGGAAATTTAACAACTTTATACTCTCTCTCCTTACGTCTTCTTCCTCTTTCCCAGCTAAAAGCAAGTCATCCACATATTGTATCAAGGTCACTCCTGGGTCTGTCTGATAATCCTGTAAAATCTGCTCCAATGCTTGCCCAAACAAATTGGGGGATTCCGTGAATCCCAGGGGCAATACTGTCCATCTCAGTTGTTGTCTCCTCCCCGTATCTGGATCTTCCCATTCAAATGCGAAATAATCTCGGCTAGTCTCATCAAGAGGACAGGCCCAGAATGCATCTTTTAAATCTATAACACTGTACCACAAACTGTCAGGTCCCAGCTTGCTTAGTAACGTGTACGGGTTTGCAACTACGGGGAACCGTGCTACTGTGCGTTTATTAATTTCTCTTAAATCTTGTACCAAACGATAAGTCCCATTGGGCTTCTTTACTGGCAGTATGGGTGTGTTAAAAGGTGACATACATGGTTCTAATAGTCCCTTACTTAACAATCTGTCAATTTCTGGTTTCAACCCTCTTCGTCCCTCAAGTGACAAGGGATATTGTTTTATTCTGACTGGGATTTCTGGGTTTTTAATAGTGACCGAGAATGGGGTTATCTTCAACTGTCCCACACTCTCAGGTGTATACCACACTTCTGGGTTTATTTTGTCTTCATCTTCTACTCTTAAAGGGCATAGCCTTATCCTCCACTCCTTATCAACTATATCTAAATGTATTCCCAATTCAATAATTAAATCCCGTCCCAACAAATCTGCTTCTGGTACTAACAAAAAATTTCCCAACCCGATTTTTGACTCTGATTCTATCATCACATCTTTAATAACCCCCACTTCAAAGGGTTCCCCCTTTGCCCCCACTACCGTGGCAGTTTCTTTGGATATACTACATCCTTTAGGTAAAAACTGAATGGTTGATCTCTCAGCTCCAGTATCTACCAAGAATGTTATTTCTTGGTGCTGGGGACCCACTTTTAACTTTATCAAGGGCTCTTTCTGGTGTTTTTGGGTCCCCAGAGTAAAGAGCCCCTGACCCCCCTAGTCTTCTTTGAACATCTTTTCATCCTGGATCCTCACCCTACATTCTCTCTTAAAGTGTCCTTTCTTTCCACAGTAAAAACAAACTTTAGTGTTCTGTCTTTCCTTTGAATCTCTGATCGGTCTCTGTTGTTTCCCTTTCCAGGTTTGATCTCTACTCTCTCTCACAGCAGCCACCATCATCTTAATTTGCCGCTTCTGAGCCTCCTCTTCTCTTCTAACATACACTTTTTGAGCTTCCCGCAAAAGCTCATCCAAACCTCTGCCTTGCCACCCATCCAATTTTTCTATCTTCCTCCAAATATCCTCCCAGGCTTTTGCAACAAATTGTGCTTTAAGCAGTGCTTGCCCCAATTGGGTGTCTGGATCCATTCCGGAATATAGTTGAAAATTCTTTCTTAGCCTTTCCAACCATTCCGTAGGAGTTTCATCTTTCTTTTGCCTCTCATTAAATGCTTTATTGATATTATGACCCCTCGGGACTGCCTCCCTAATTCCTTGAATTATAATAATCCTCAAATCCTGCATATGTACTCTGTGCGCTGCATTTTGGTGATCCCAATGGGGATTTTGGAGGGGCCATTTTACATCTGCCAGTGGTCCCTGGACATGCTGAGCATCCCAAATGCGCATTCCTTCCCTTCTAATCATGTTTTTCTCTTCTGCCATAAATAAAATATTCAGGATAGATTGTAGTTCCTCCCATGTGTACATATTGGGTCCTAAGAATTGATCAACTCTTTCTGCAACCCCCAATGGATCTTCCAGAAAATGCCCCATCTCCTTTTTGAAGTCTCTGACATCCCCCGAACTAAGAGGGACAGATATAAACTCTATTCCAGCTTGGGGGCCACCCCTTGGCATCTCTCTTAATGGGAATAGGTTCTCCTGTTTCCTTCTGGATCTATTCCTGGTAACAGGCCCCACCTCTGGCATGTCTAAATCCTCCTCCTCGGGGTTCGGAGGGGGAGGGGCTCGTGGTGGTGGTGGTGGTGGTACAAATGGAGGGGGGGGGGGGGATTATCAAAGTGTCTTTTTTTGGGGTTTCTTTTTCTTTCCCTTCCCCTCCCCCGAGTTCTCTGTCAGCTTAAATATAAAAACCTCGGGATTTGCTACCCAGATCTCTGCATAAGCACTTTCCTCTGAGCTAAAGGGGATCTTTGTTTTTACCCAGGAATTTAACTTTTGTTTAACCCAATCTTCGGTTGATCCAAATATAGGCCAAAATACATTCTTTGAAATTTCTTTTCCTCCCCATACTTCTACACAATAGTGAATCATTTTTGCCCTATCTTTATTTTCTGTTCCCGGGAAATGCTTCCAATTATCTAGTATAAAACCCAACGGACTATCTCTAGGTACCGGTGGGAGTTTAATAGGTACAGGGGGCTTGCTTCTCCCCTGCCCCATTCTTCCGGAGTGCCTTCAAATCACACAGTCTCTTTCACTTCCCCTTGTTCGTGGCCCACGCCCTCGCGGGCTAATGGGAACCGCACTACTGAAGGGTCCGCTCTTGCTTGGGGAATCTGGCTACCAGTTCCCCTCTCACACACACACACACTTCGCCACACTCCGGGATCCCCCCCGACCCCGACCGAACGGTTCCCGTAATGCTCACGCGTCCCACGTCTTCGTCCGGACTCTGTGCACAGATTTTAAGGGGTCTCCCTTTTGCTTATTGCCTTAAATTTAGGTTCGTCGGTGCAACCGAGGCAGGAACCGGTCCTCCGGGCCGCTAAATATTAACGGGGCGCCCCCCCGGTAGTGCCGAGAATCCGTCCTACAGATTGCATCCGAGTCACGGGACCAAATTTGTTATGAATGCACTCAAGAGAGTGATATGGTTCAATCAAAGAAAAGTTTTATTAATTACAGAAAGCAAGCAATAAGCAAAAGATCAGCGTTGGGCGACAGGGGAGCAGGGGAGTTCCCTCTCCGCGAAACTGCCGCACCGCTAGTTTCCGTATTCCCCCTTTTAAGCTATCCAGCTTCCGGGTTACGTGTCCTTTCTTGGATGTCCCTGCGCATGTGTCTCCGGCTGTTCGGGGGTCTTTCCCTGCCTCCTGGTGGTCGCGATATGAAGATCCAGAGTCTTCCTCAGTCCTCCCTTTGACCTTTTCTCACTGTTTTTCTTTTTAAGGCTTATCTCGGTTGCTTTCTGGAATTCAAGAAAGCTCGCAAGGGCACTAATAATTTATGCAACCGTCAGAAGCAGCCTTCAACCTCATCCTGATTCCACAAAGCATAGCTTTGCAAAGCATCGTATCTTGATCGTATCTTGTATGTTTAGGCGAACAAAAGGGTCTCTACTTACACAATCATTACATGCCAAAGAACACTTAGTACAGGCCTTTTCAGTGCTAGGGATCCCTAAGGAAATTAAAACAGATAATGGCCCAGCATTAAAATCCAAGGAGTTCCTGGAATTTGTCCAGCAGTGGGGAGTGGAACATGAAACTGGCATCCCCCCCTCCCCCACAGGTCAAGCGGTGATTGAGCGTACACACCAGAGGCTCAAACAAGTCCTAGCCGGGCAAAGTAGTGGGACAGTGTGGATGTCTTCACAGCAAAAGCTTTGTAAAGCTATGTTTACTATCAATTTCTTGAACTGTTCCTTTGAAAACATGAGCCCTCCAGTGACTCGGCATTTTAACAGTGGTTATCAGTTTAAATTGTCACAGCGTCCACCGGTTTTAATCAGGGACCCTGAAATTTGGCAAACCAAGGGTCCCTATGAACTTGTCACCTGGGGGCATGGTTATGCGTGTGTATCCACCCCTGCAGGCCCCCGATGGATTCCTCAAAAATGGGTAAAGCCTTTTGTTCCCAAAAACTCAGCCCCAGCAGAAGAAGAAGAGAGACAAGTGGCAGTTGCTTCCAAAAGAAGACGACGCCTGGAAAAACAAGAAGAAACCTTACTAACCTCTGGCTATTCTGTGACCTGCTTACATTGACTGTGAATGTGTTTTAAAAATGTTTGTTTCTTTTCTTTTAGAAAAAACCTATCTCACACTCAAACCCATGATGAGCCTTACCTCAGCTGTCATCCTGCTCGCTCTGAGCAGCCTGACCACTGCCTGGATCGTCCCTCAGCCACGACAGAACATCTGGGTGACTTCGGCGCACACACTTCAACAAGAAAATATCTGCCTGTCCACTGCAGCAGCAAAAGACCCTATGTCTACCTGTCTGGTAGGAATTCCCCTGCAGGCTGAAGATTTTACAGCCAGCTTTAGTGATCCCAAGTTTAATACAATGCCTAAAACACACAGTGACCAACCACATGAAAATCGTAAACGGCGAGCTGTGGCAGTGAACAATCCTATTGAAAAGTGGTTACCAGTACTGCCCAGAGCTAATAAAGAGCCCCAAGAACTAGAGATATTAGATTCTTCCCCTGCACCCTTTTGTGTTTACTTCATTTACAATTCACTGCCAGACACAAAACTATACAATCACATAATCCAGTATCGAAAAGAATACAAAGCAAAACAATGGTGTGGTATGCTAAGTCAGGCCTTAGCAGATGATCCTTGCCATTCACATCCAAGAATCCTCCCTAAAGGTATATTTCCAATATGTGGAGATAAAGCATGGGCAGGAGTTCCATCTCGCCTTCAAGGGGGGCCTTGCACTTTTGGGAGGCTGTCCCTGTTTGCACCCAACCAAACCCAAACTATTAGATGGACTAGGAAAGACAATTCAACTCATGAAATCCACAAAAGAAGCACTGATATTTTAGACTCAAATTGTGATTCAGATATATTTCATTGGGCAAAATCAAAAAGGGTTGCTGCATCCATATTTCTTCCATGGGTTGCAGCTGCCAAGGCACTAGATGAATTAGGACAGCTCGAGTACTGGGTGATTAAACAGGCCAACTTAACATCAGTCGTCCTCAGCTCCCTCCTCGAAGATGAGGAAATTACCAGACAGGCCACACTCCAAAATCGAGCTGCAATAGATTTTCTTCTGCTGCTGCATGGACACGAATGCCAGGAATTTGAAGGACTTTGCTGCCTAAACCTGTCCTCAAAAGCTCCCAATGTCCACTGAGCCCTCCGAGAGATGAAAAACTTGATTGGACAAGTGAAGCAAGAAGCTGAGGACTGGTTTAGTGAGCTGTTCAAAGGCTGGCGACTCACAGGATGGTGGACCTCGATAATCAAAATCATTTTCTTGTTTTTTGTTGTTCTGTTTCAAATCGTGCTAGCCTTTGGGATTGTCTGTTGTTTCGTTTTAAAAGCTCTCAAGAAATTAGTATCTACTACCTCAGAGATCAACCACATAGAGCTAGTGGACCAGAAGCAACTGAACCGGCCCGTCAATCACAAGTGGTGGACAAACTCGTGACCGGTATCAAAATGATCTCACAACCCTTCTTCAAAAATTTTTATATAATAAGAAGGGGTGAGATGTTGTAATGCAGTTAGGAAAAGTGGTATGACCCAAAGAACGTACCCCCGAAAATGTAGACTTGTAAGTTCTTTCTCTTATCTTGTTCTCCCCAGTTCCCCTTATTTGTTGTGTAAATTCCCCCCACCACTTTCCCCTGCCTTGAAAAAGGGGTGCTTTTCGATACCTCTTCCTCTTTCCCTCCTGCAACTTCACTCTGAAAGATCCCAAGAAATAAAGCTGCAACTGCCATCTCAGCAAAGGGAAAGAGCCTCATTTTTAGGGTCTCCTCTGGCAAGCTAAACTACCTCCCCAGCCTCCCTGGCCGCTGCGGGATGGACAGTGGTAACAGAGAGGCTGGGGACAAAGTAATAATAGCAACATTTTACTCTTTACAAGTGCGATAGTAATTTTAGCCAGCACTAAACCCACCACAATCTGCTAATTGGTTTCCCACTATAACATTAGTTTGCCCAGGTTGATGTGTTTTGCAATGCATCACCACCATCTCCTTTGGGTTTTGAATTTCTTCCAAAAGCTGTCAAATTTCTTCTTTATGTTTAATAGCTGATCCTTGAGCTGATAGCAGTCCCCTTTCCTTCCATATGGCTCCATGGGCATTGTCTTGGGAATGGTTTATTATCCCATCCTATTTTTAGGGGTTTTGATCTGTTTTTTTTTGTTTTGTGCCCAGGGGTGGGAGCTGTCCCCTTCCCACCCCGCATCCTCTCTGGCTCTGGGCCTTCTGTGATGAATGAGAGGTGAGCCAGGGTTTTAGGGGGGAATTAGGGGCTGGGCAAAAGGCAGTCTTCTCTCTTCCGGCTGGCAGTTCGACTCGATACACGTGGCCGGTATCTTTGACCAGGGATCCTGCTGTCTCTGTGGGTTTTGCTTGCTTCTTTTTGGTTTGTTTTTTGATTTTTTGATTTTTTGATTTTTTTGGGGTTTTTTTTTTGTTTTTTTTTTTTTGCTTCGGCACTGTTACTGAGCTTGCTAACTGGGCTTTTTTTGCTGCTCTGCTGTCAGGAAGGCCAGAGCCAGTGCATGCTCTGCCAGGACCTGCAGGGTGGCTGCCCCCACCCTCCACACAGCCCGGATCTGAAGGACCAGCTAGTGCCAGTGAGAGCATCCTGAAGAGCCTTATACTGCACTAGGGAGCCGGACTGCCACTGCCCAAATGTCACCCTGAAAATTAAACCTTCTGATCTTGTTTTCATAGTTCTAGCCACTTTCCCAGGAAAGCAACTATAAACATAGATGTTTATGCATTCTTTCAAAGAAACATCTTTTAATAGACGTTTCTTACAACCAGTGTGGTTGGGAAGGTAGTAACCTAACTATCCAATCCCTGGTAATTGTTGAAAATCTATAAAAACTAGAGTCACAAAAACAAAAACAATCTTTTTCCCTATCATACACTGAACTGTGTCTGTGTGAATCATTCCATGCCCTATGTAATGATTGTGTAAGTAGAGACCCTTTTGTTCGCCTAAACATACAAGATACGATCAAGATACGATGCTTTGCAAAGCTATGCTTTGTGGAATCAGGATGAGGTTGAAGGCTGCTTCTGACGGTTGCATAAATTATTAGTGCCCTTGCGAGCTTTCTTGAATTCCAGAAAGCAACCGAGATAAGCCTTAAAAAGAAAAACAGTGAGAAAAGGTCAAAGGGAGGACTGAGGAAGACTCTGGATCTTCATATCGCGACCACCAGGAGGCAGGGAAAGACCCCCGAACAGCCGGAGACACATGCGCAGGGACATCCAAGAAAGGACACGTAACCCGGAAGCTGGATAGCTTAAAAGGGGGAATACGGAAACTAGCGGTGCGGCAGTTTCGCGGAGAGGGAACTCCCCTGCTCCCCTGTCGCCCAACGCTGATCTTTTGCTTATTGCTTGCTTTCTGTAATTAATAAAACTTTTCTTTGATTGAACCATATCACTCTCTTGAGTGCATTCATAACAAATTTGGTCCCGTGACTCGGATGCAATCTGTAGGACGGATTCTCGGCACTACCGGGGGGGCGCCCCGTTAATATTTAGCGGCCCGGAGGACCGGTTCCTGCCTCGGTTGCACCGACGAACCTAAATTTAAGGCAATAAGCAAAAGGGAGACCCCTTAAAATCTGTGCACAGAGTCCGGACGAAGACGTGGGACGCGTGAGCATTACGGGAACCGTTCGGTCGGGGTCGGGGGGGATCCCGGAGTGTGGCGAAGTGTGTGTGTGTGTGAGAGGGGAACTGGTAGCCAGATTCCCCAAGCAAGAGCGGACCCTTCAGTAGTGCGGTTCCCATTAGCCCGCGAGGGCGTGGGCCACGAACAAGGGGAAGTGAAAGAGACTGTGTGATTTGAAGGCACTCCGGAAGAATGGGGCAGGGGAGAAGCAAGCCCCCTGTACCTATTAAACTCCCACCGGTACCTAGAGATAGTCCGTTGGGTTTTATACTAGATAATTGGAAGCATTTCCCGGGAACAGAAAATAAAGATAGGGCAAAAATGATTCACTATTGTGTAGAAGTATGGGGAGGAAAAGAAATTTCAAAGAATGTATTTTGGCCTATATTTGGATCAACCGAAGATTGGGTTAAACAAAAGTTAAATTCCTGGGTAAAAACAAAGATCCCCTTTAGCTCAGAGGAAAGTGCTTATGCAGAGATCTGGGTAGCAAATCCCGAGGTTTTTATATTTAAGCTGACAGAGAACTCGGGGGAGGGGAAGGGAAAGAAAAAGAAACCCCAAAAAAAGACACTTTGATAATCCCCCCCCCCCCCTCCATTTGTACCACCACCACCACCACCACGAGCCCCTCCCCCTCCGAACCCCGAGGAGGAGGATTTAGACATGCCAGAGGTGGGGCCTGTTACCAGGAATAGATCCAGAAGGAAACAGGAGAACCTATTCCCATTAAGAGAGATGCCAAGGGGTGGCCCCCAAGCTGGAATAGAGTTTATATCTGTCCCTCTTAGTTCGGGGGATGTCAGAGACTTCAAAAAGGAGATGGGGCATTTTCTGGAAGATCCATTGGGGGTTGCAGAAAGAGTTGATCAATTCTTAGGACCCAATATGTACACATGGGAGGAACTACAATCTATCCTGAATATTTTATTTATGGCAGAAGAGAAAAACATGATTAGAAGGGAAGGAATGCGCATTTGGGATGCTCAGCATGTCCAGGGACCACTGGCAGATGTAAAATGGCCCCTCCAAAATCCCCATTGGGATCACCAAAATGCAGCGCACAGAGTACATATGCAGGATTTGAGGATTATTATAATTCAAGGAATTAGGGAGGCAGTCCCGAGGGGTCATAATATCAATAAAGCATTTAATGAGAGGCAAAAGAAAGATGAAACTCCTACGGAATGGTTGGAAAGGCTAAGAAAGAATTTTCAACTATATTCCGGAATGGATCCAGACACCCAATTGGGGCAAGCACTGCTTAAAGCACAATTTGTTGCAAAAGCCTGGGAGGATATTTGGAGGAAGATAGAAAAATTGGATGGGTGGCAAGGCAGAGGTTTGGATGAGCTTTTGCGGGAAGCTCAAAAAGTGTATGTTAGAAGAGAAGAGGAGGCTCAGAAGCGGCAAATTAAGATGATGGTGGCTGCTGTGAGAGAGAGTAGAGATCAAACCTGGAAAGGGAAACAACAGAGACCGATCAGAGATTCAAAGGAAAGACAGAACACTAAAGTTTGTTTTTACTGTGGAAAGAAAGGACACTTTAAGAGAGAATGTAGGGTGAGGATCCAGGATGAAAAGATGTTCAAAGAAGACTAGGGGGGTCAGGGGCTCTTTACTCTGGGGACCCAAAAACACCAGAAAGAGCCCTTGATAAAGTTAAAAGTGGGTCCCCAGCACCAAGAAATAACATTCTTGGTAGATACTGGAGCTGAGAGATCAACCATTCAGTTTTTACCTAAAGGATGTAGTATATCCAAAGAAACTGCCACGGTAGTGGGGGCAAAGGGGGAACCCTTTGAAGTGGGGGTTATTAAAGATGTGATGATAGAATCAGAGTCAAAAATCGGGTTGGGAAATTTTTTGTTAGTACCAGAAGCAGATTTGTTGGGACGGGATTTAATTATTGAATTGGGAATACATTTAGATATAGTTGATAAGGAGTGGAGGATAAGGCTATGCCCTTTAAGAGTAGAAGATGAAGACAAAATAAACCCAGAAGTGTGGTATACACCTGAGAGTGTGGGACAGTTGAAGATAACCCCATTCTCGGTCACTATTAAAAACCCAGAAATCCCAGTCAGAATAAAACAATATCCCTTGTCACTTGAGGGACGAAGAGGGTTGAAACCAGAAATTGACAGATTGTTAAGTAAGGGACTATTAGAACCATGTATGTCACCTTTTAACACACCCATACTGCCAGTAAAGAAGCCCAATGGGACTTATCGTTTGGTACAAGATTTAAGAGAAATTAATAAACGCACAGTAGCACGGTTCCCCGTAGTTGCAAACCCGTACACGTTACTAAGCAAGCTGGGACCTGACAGTTTGTGGTACAGTGTTATAGATTTAAAAGATGCATTCTGGGCCTGTCCTCTTGATGAGACTAGCCGAGATTATTTCGCATTTGAATGGGAAGATCCAGATACGGGGAGGAGACAACAACTGAGATGGACAGTATTGCCCCTGGGATTCACGGAATCCCCCAATTTGTTTGGGCAAGCATTGGAGCAGATTTTACAGGATTATCAGACAGACCCAGGAGTGACCTTGATACAATATGTGGATGACTTGCTTTTAGCTGGGAAAGAGGAAGAAGACGTAAGGAGAGAGAGTATAAAGTTGTTAAATTTCCTGGGTTTAAAGGGATTGAAAGTATCCAAGGCAAAGCTCCAATTTGTGGAAGAAGAAGTAAAATATTTAGGCCATTACCTTAGAAAAAGGGAGAAAAAGATAGACCCTGAAAGGGTACAAGGAATTTTGTCACTACCGATTCCTAAAAATAAAAGACAGATACGTCAGACCTTGGGGTTAACAGGGTACTGTAGACAGTGGATTGAAAATTATAGCAGCAAAGTTAAATTTTTATATCATAAATTGACACAGGAGGGATTAATGAAGTGGAGTTCGGAAGATACAGAAAAACTCCGGGAACTACAAGAAAGTTTAATTCATGCTCCTGTCTTGAGTCTCCCGGATTTGAGAAGACCTTTTTATTTGTTTGTAAATGTGGAAAATGGAATTGCCTTCGGAGTCCTGACTCAGGAGTGGGCAGGGAGAAAGAAGCCGATAGGGTATCTATCAAAGATCTTGGACCCTGTGAATAAGGGCTGGCCAACTTGTCTGCAAGCAGTAGCAGGATGTGCCCTACTGGTGGAGGAAGCTAGGAAAATCACCTTTAATAGTAATTTGAAGGTAATGTCCCCCCATAACATTCGGGGTGTGTTACAACAAAAGGCGGAAAAGTGGATTTCAGATGCTAGACTTCTAAAATATGAAGGAATTTTAGTTGAGGCCCCAAACTTAATATTAGAAACCACTACTTTACAAAACCCGGCTGCATTTTTGTATGGAGAACCCGAAGGTGAACCTTTGACACACGACTGTATAACTACGATTGAGGAACAAACCAAAATTAGACCTGATTTGGAAGAAGAGGAATTAGAAAGCGGAGAAAAGCTGTTTGTCGATGGGTCCTCCAGAGTAATAGAAGGAAGGAGGAAAACAGGCTACGCCATCGTACGAGGACCTGATTTGCAAGTTCTAGAATCAGGTCCATTAGACAAATCTTGGTCAGCCCAAGCCTGCGAATTGTATGCAGTATTAAGGGCATTGAAACTATTAGAAGGAAAGGAGGGGACAATATATACAGATTCCAGATATAGTTATGGGGTGGTGCATACGTTTGGTAAACTGTGGGAAGAAAGAGGTTTAATAAACTCTCAAGGGAAAGATTTAGTTCATCAAAAACTCATAATTGCAGTATTAAAAGCCCTGAGAAGGCCCAAAAGGTTGGCAGTGGTTCATTTGAAAGGACACCAGAAGGGAATGGACTTGAGGAGTAGAGGAAATAATGCCGCCGATCAGGAGGCAAAATGGGCGGCATTACGAACAATGGTTCTAAAAGAAAAAGGGGGGCATGAAGAAATTTTGGAACATAAGGATAGTGACTTAAGAAGTAGATTTACTGAAGAAGAGAGGTTAAAACTCCCAGAGACAGGAGCAATAGAAAACCCAGAGGGGAGATGGTTTCTCCCAGATGGCCGGGAAGTATTACCAAAAGCCATTGCTCAAAGAATATTAGAAAAAATACATCAAAGGACACATTGGGGAGCACAGGGATTAACAGACTATTTCGCTGCGAGGTATATGAGCACAGGTATCCGAGACTTAGCTAAGCAAATTACTAGAAGCTGCCTCCCATGTTTAAAAACGAACAGGAAAAATCTCAGAAAATTACCGTATGGAGGGAGACCCCTGGCAAAAAGACCCTTTGCAAATATTCAGATTGACTTCACAGAACTACCGAAGGTAGGGAGACTTAAATATCTCCTGGTCCTAGTAGATCATCTCACCCATTTTGTAGAAGCTTTCCCAACATCTAGGGAAACTTCACGAACAGTTGTAAAGGTGCTATTGGAAGAAATAATCCCTAGATATGGAGTACCAGAGACAATAGACTCTGACAAAGGTCCCCATTTTACATCAAAAATAACTCAGGAGGTGTCAGAAGCATTAGGAATAAAGTGGGAACAACACACCCCTTGGCACCCTCAAAGTTCTGGGAGAGTAGAAAGGATGAATGGAGAAATAAAGAAGCAACTTACCAAGCTAGTGATGGAAACAAAACTATCATGGGTTAAGTGTGTTCCACTAGCCCTTCTGAATATTCGAACCCAGCCAAGGGCAGATTTGGGAATTTCCCCTTTTGAGATGTTATATGGTATGCCCTATAATATAGAGGAAGTTCAAACACATCCAAACGTGAGTGATCAATACATCAATAAGTACTTAATAAAATTAATGAAGTTCAAAAGGGCATTGTGGGAAAAAGGGATGCTAGCTCAAAGACCACCATTGGATTTTATATTACACCAGGTACAACCCAGAGAGTGGGTGCTGATAAGAAGTTGGAAAGAGAATCCCCTAACACCGAAGTGGGAGGGACCGTATCAAGTCCTACTAACAATTGACTCTGCGGTCCGAACAGCGGAGAAGGGATGGACGCATGCTAGTCGAATCAAAGGACCTGTGAAGCCACCAAAAGCTAATAACTGGGAAGTAGTTAGCCCGGCTGGGGACTTGAGACTTAAGATATCCCGAACAAAATAACATCCAAGAACTATTAACCTGCTTAGAAACATATGAATAGTAAACTCCATAAAGGCTTTTATATAGAATATAAGATACCTCCATCTAGTGGTGAGGAAATATATAATAGAAGTGTTAAAATAGGCTGTGCTTTATGCCAGAATTGTTACCCTTTTGTCTGTTTTAAATGTATAATATGTGAAGAACATTGGTGGACCCACTGTCATAGAGGCTACCCACCAAGAGGGGTGTGTAGCTCTTGCTACACTGCCCAGAGGAGACTCACTAATTGGGCCCTAGTAACCAGAATACGAGCAGGAGAATTTGAGACAGGATCAGAGAAGTGGTGGGCTATCTACTCAAAAGGAGTCAATCCCTTGTATTATTGTTACCATCCAAACGAACCTGCGCCTTTTGTAGCAAATATAGTAGCTGGGTTGTGCAGACGGTGGCTCCAGGAATTGAGGTGCAATACCCCTTTAGTAAAGCATAAAAGTTGGGAAAAATACATACAAAGAATCAATAAAAGAAGGAGTAATTTCCCTCCTGAAGAGTACTCTTGCTGCCGAGAAGATGGTACACCCCGTGTCCCGCGGCAACCGGGTCGACGACGGGAGAGGCAGAGGAGTAATAAACTGTGGAGGGAAACACTCCAATATACATGGGACCAAAAGGTCATGGTCCTGGAAATGCCACAAGAGTGGGAATGAGACAACCCAGCGAAATAATTTCTGGGGAATCCAAATTGACACTTCACAAAAGAAAAGCCTCTATTATAGCAGGGGAAGCCAATGCTCATTAAAGAAGTCAGTAGCGTTTATAATCTTAATTAGCACATTTAACATTTGCACAAGCAAGACTCACGAACCCTTCAATTGGTCCTTAATCCGATGGGAAGACCAGGTCATTATCCAATCACAGATCACCTGTGGAGCCCCTAGCTTTCAAGTTACACTGGACTCTCTCATTAAGTGGAAAGGTATTAGTTATATCCGGCCCGGGCGTAAGGTACTATATATGTGCCCAGCTTCTAATCCAGGCAGAGGATATTGTAATTATCCTGGCGAATTTTACTGTAGATATTGGGGCTGTGAGACAATTTCCATGGGGTAGAAAGTACAGAACCCAGATAAGTATCTAAAGGTTGAACGGGGTCCACACGGATGTATAAAGCCCTGGATAGGCCCCTCAGGGGAAGTAACATATGTTGGAACTTGCAAATTTCACTACATCAATATTACACAATCCCAAGACCCTGGGTGGTTATTGGGACGAACCTGGGGTCTCAGAGTATGGGAACCCGGAAAAGATCGGGGAGTGCACATTCTTATAAAGAAAGAGGTGGTTCCCCATGATTCGGGATCTGTTGGACCAAATCCAGTGGTGTGGGGAGCAGTAGACCCCAAAGTAAGGGATCAGAATAACCATTCAGAAAAACTAGAAAATAGCACCCATGTATCAACCACGGTAGGGACACCCCAAGAATATGGAAACGAGGCTCTTTGGAAAATTTTGCAAGCTACCTTTAAAGTGTTAAATGATACACACCCAAATTTAACTAGAGAATGTTGGTTATGCTATAACATTAACCCACCCTTTTATGAGGCCATAGGCTCCATAGCAGAACCAAAAAGAGTAAACGGCACCAATCCTGCTGCCTGCTTATGGAAATCGGGAAGGGAAGACACCCCAGGAATAACATTATCTCGAGTCACTGGAAAAGGGAAATGTGTGGGAAATGTGCCCCCAGATAAGAATCATTTATGTCAGACAAAAATACAGATTAATGACCCTCACAAGCCAGCTCAGTGGCTGATTCCAGCACCTAATACTAAATGGGTTTGTAACACTTTAGGAGTAACCCCATGTGTTTCTATAACAGCCTTTAATGAAACTTACGAATTTTGCATACAGGTTATAATAGTTCCCCGGATTATTTATCATTCTGAAGAATATATGTATACACAATACCAAAACCCAGAACACCATTTGGTGAAGCGAGAACCCCTCACGGCACTAACAGTAGCCGTATTGTTAGGCATAGGAGGGGCTGGATTAGGAACAGGTGTAGCATCCTTAGTGAATCAGCACCAGGGATTCAGAGAGCTTAGAATTTCAGTAGATGAGGATTTAAGAAGAATTGATAAGTCTATAAAAGACCTCACAGACTCCTTAGACTCGCTGGCTGAAGTGGCCTTGCAAAATAGAAGGGGATTAAATTTATTATTTTTACAGCAAGGAGGATTATGTGCTGCACTTAGAGAAGAATGCTGTGTATATGTAAACAAAAGTGGAGTAGTAAGAGAAACTATGGCCAAATTACGAGAAGGACTGGAAAAGAGAAAAAGGGAACAAGAAATGCAACAAAGTTGGTACGAATCATGGTTTAATTATTCTCCCTGGTTAACAACTCTGCTATCCACTATAGCAGGGCCGCTGATTTTACTAATCTTAGGTCTTACCTTTGGCCCTTGCATTTTCAACAAAATCATTAGCATCATGAAAAACAGGTTAGAGGCAGCTCACCTTATGTTAATACAAGCTAAATATGAAGCCTTAAATGGGGAAGAGACAGAAGATTATTTAGAATTAAGTAAAAGGGAATTACAAAGATTTAGCGAACAAAAGTAAGGAATAGAAAAAGAGGGGATTGTAACGATTGTGTAAGTAGAGACCCTTTTGTTCGCCTAAACACAAGATACGATGCCTTGCAAAGCTATGCTTTGTGGAATCAGGATGAGGTTGAAGGCTGCTTCTGACGGTTGCATAAATTATTAGTGCCCTCGCGAGCTTTCTTGAATTCCAGAAAGCAACCGAGATAAGCCTTAAAAAGAAAAACAGTGAGAAAAGGTCAAAGGGAGGACTGAGGAAGACTCTGGATCTTCATATCGCGACCACCAGGAGGCAGGGAAAGACCCCCGAACAGCCGGAGACACATGCGCAGAGACTTCCAAGAAAGGACACGTAACCCGGAAGCTGGATAGCTTAAAAGGGGGAATACGGAAACTAGCGGTGCGGCAGTTTCGCGGAGAGGGAACTCCCCTGCTCCCCTGTCGCCCAACGCTGATCTTTTGCTTATTGCTTGCTTGCTGTAATTAATAAAACTTTTCTTTGATTAAACCATATCACTCTCTTGAGTGCATTCATAACATCCTACAGCAACACCCAACTGTAGCAGCGGCCTCAGGGGAGACAAAGAGTTAACATTGTCCCACCCCAAACCCCTTGTGAAGGGCGGCCCAGGTGTTCTGATTGGGTTTGAGTCCCTGGGGGGTTCTCCCTTGGTGTGCTTCTACTGGTCCCTGACCCTGAACTCCACCCTCAAAGGTGGAAACCCTTGGGGGTTCTGTCCCTCAAAAACCCCTGCTGTGCCTCTGTTCGGGGCTCTCTGTTCTCGACCTGAGTTTGTTCCCATGCTGAATAAATGGTTTCATGAACGGGAGCCCGTCTCGGTTGGTGTTCCATGCTGGTCCTCAGAATCCTGCGGCTTCCTGGAGGAGATCCTGAGGTTGCGGACTGTAACACCCAACCCCCACCGTACTTCCGCCATTGCTCCAGGTTTGTGCTACACTGTAGCTTTTCACCGTCTGCCTGCCAAGAGGTCCTGCCATTCCAGTTTGCTGCTTCTGAGACTGCTGAGGCACTGGGATCGGCTGCCCCTGGGGGGTTTGTAAAGCAAGCCCTTTTTCCATCCCTTCCTGTCTCAGTCAAGCAGCCATTACCACGTGGTCCCCAAACTCACACTGGATCACCCCCTGCAGCCTTGGGAGAATCATCGCACCTGCCCTGCCCACCAGGAGCCTGCCAGCACTCCTGTCAGCTGTGACCATAACTACACCAAAGGGTAAAGTGCCTGCTGTCAAGAAGGCTGTTACTGGATTTCTGGTTCTGTTTGTTGTCACTGCTATTCCTGTTGTTTGTTTGCCTTGCTACACATACTAGTAAAGAACTGTTATTCCTTTTTCCATATCTTTGCCTGAAAGCCCTTTAATTTCAAAATTATAATAATTCAGAAGGAAGGGGGTCATATTCTCCATTCCAAGGGAGGCTCCTGCCTTCATTAGCGGACACCTGTTATTCAAACTAAGACAGGCATGAATTACACCAAATACATACCTAGAATCAGTCCAAATATTCATCCTTTTGCCCACTGCCAAATTTAATGCTTGTTTTAATGTTATTATTTCTGCTTTTTGTGCTGATGTGTTAACTGGTAAAGATCAAGCTTCCAATACGTCACTAGTGGTTACCACTGCATATCCTGCCATCTGTTTTCCATCCTTCATGAAACTGCTCCCATGTGTGAATAATTTTAACTCAGGATTCTCTATTGGATCATCTCACAAATCACTTCTGCTGGAATAAACCTGTTTGATAGTTTGGAGACAATCATGCCAGGGCACCTTCATCCACTGCCTTTGTATCGAGGAACAGCTCGATGCGTGGCTGCTGTCTGTGGGAGCTCAGGACCTCTGGACAATGAACCAATATGATTTTGCAGAAGCCATTTATTGTTTACATTACACACTTATTTATACATTCTAAAACTACTGTTCACACAATCACGCGTCTTTTCATTGGTGCCCCTATCCTGTCCACACACTCTGCATGCACCCCTTGGGACACAGGATTGGTTACAGTCCAGGTGTTCAAATGCCCTCTGTTATCTGGCTCTTGTGGTCCTGTTTTCTTGTTTTTCAGCCTCTTTTTTTTTTATTTTTAGAATAGCTTATGGCTCAGCAACCTTGAGAAATTCCAGAGGGTCTGATAATAAACTATTAATACAATTTGGCTGGAGCACATAATGGCCCAAGCTGTTCAGATGCATTACTACAGCTGTTGTCTTCAATTCCACATCATCCTTTTCCAAAAGCACAACTTGATATTTGAGCATCCTGCTATGGCCATTGTCCCCCCCTTTTGCTCTAATATGGATATCACCATGTGAGGGACAAAACCAGTTAGATACTGTCCATTCATGAGCTTCCTGGCCTCTTGGATCAGTAGAACAATTGCAGCAACCGCTTTCAAGCATCCCGGCCATCCTTTGCTCAAGTTGTCCAGCTGTTTGGAGAAATAGCCCACAGGTCTCCTCCAGGTTCCCAGCTTCTGTGTCAGGACCCCCGTAGGAAATGGAAAAATAGAAACTTGACAGATGTTGAAGGGTTTGATTTACAGCCTTGGAAATAGCTTGGGTTAATGTAATAGTAAAGGTACACAGACATTAAGTAGAGAGATTTTAAACTTATGTTCCTATAATTGCAAGTAAGTATATGCCTTAAGTAAATAAGAAACTGTATTAGGTGAAATGGTGAAGAGTTTAAAAGTGTAATAGTGTGATCTTATAGAGTAAGTTAAGAATCTAGAGGTTATAATAAGTAGATGTGTGTAGGTGACCTAATAGTCTATTGGCTGAGGGGCAGACAGTGTGGCAGAACTTAGCAAAGGTGATAGGTGAGAAAGTCAAAATAAACTTTCTGTCAACTGTCTATTGGACCAAAATTTTATATATTGCTGTGTAATGAGGAAACTCGTGACTACCTTTGAGCTATGGCTGACTTGTTACTCCTGAAATCTCAAGCTTTCAGACTGACACATTATCTGATTTATTAGGGCAATAAATCTTTTCATAGCCTCAGTGGTCCCATCCCTCATTATTCATCTCGACAGACCCCCAGGGCTAAATGTTGCCTGTCATGTACAAAGAGTTCAAAGGGCTTGATTAAGTCAGGAAGCCCTAATGCAGGTGTTGTCATTAATGCCTTTTTCAGTTCTCAGAAGGTAGTTTGGCACTTTGGAGTCCACACCAATTGTCCTTTCTTTGTTTCTTTTAGGGCATCATAGACGGGCTTCACTAAAAGTCCATAGTTTAATATCCACAACTGGCATCACCTGACCACTCCCAGAAAGCCTCATAATTCTCAGATGTTCCATGGTTCCAGAGTTTGGCAGATCACTTCCTTTCTGTCAAAGCCACGAATTTCCTCCCCTTGAGTGATCTCTGTGGGAAATGGAAAAATAGAAACTTACACAGATGCTGAAGGGTTCAATCTGCAGCCTTGGAAAGAGCTTGGGTTAATGTAATGATAAAGGTACACAAATATGAAGTAGAAAAATTATAAACTTATGTTCCTATAATTGTAAGTAAGAATATGCCTTGTGTAGATGTGATAGATTGGCATTTAAGAAAAAAAGTAGGAAACATCTAAGGAAGTTAAGGCAGCTGGAGGCCGATGGGAGTTTTTTCTCCTGGCCAATAACTGGCCATTTCTGAGAATTGACAGTACTTTTGACCATTGAAAAGTGAGATCAACCTGCGAACACCACCCTTTGAAACCTAAGCCCGGGAATTTCTCTCTCTTTGGTTTCCAGGTTTGAAAGGTAACAGAGCTCCAGCTGGCTCCCGTCCCCTGCCCAGGCCATGCAGGCTCCCGGGAGGGGGATGGAGCCTGTGGAAATTCCCCTGGCCCCAGCCCAGGGCCGGCATCTGCTGCAGCCTGCTGGGAAGCCTCCGGGGTGGCTGAAGCTTTTCCCGGGGTGGGGAGGGCGGCTCTAAGAGCTGCTGTGCTGAAATCCAGCACCATGAATACCTGCTGCGGTTTGAGCCAGATTTTAACCCTTTTACTACCCAGATGAGACCTGCAGATTTAATCCTTTTTCCAGAGAGAGGAAAGTGAGAGTGATTTACATGTAAAGAGACAACATAAACCATCAAAGTCAGTGAAAGAAGGAATTAAGCTTCAGATGGGAAGAGAATAAGGAGATGCACTAATAAGCTGAAATATTCTCTTGTTAAAACTATGGAGACTATGGAGATAGCCAATAATGTTCTGAAAAAACTCCTTTAATTCATGAAAGAGTATTTTGGGGGAATGGAGTATTTCAAAGTGTAGATCTAAGCAAAAGTAATTAATTGACAGAGCTGAACAAAATGGTGAAGTAGTTGTGATTCTATGAGATGCTGGAACAGAGAAAGAGAAGTGAGAGTTGATGAAGATTTGTGGCCTTTAAGAGAAAAGGAGAAAACTTCTGTTTTCAGACATGATCACAGAGACAGATGAAGAGAACCTTTGCCTTTGAATAACTCATCCTTCAAATGACACCCCTTGAATCATGGCCCAAGAACACACCTCAGAGTGGCGTGAAATGGGAGGAAAAGACTGATGGCAGAGTTTTCCAGGCAGCTGGCATCAGAGAAATAGAAAGCCATGAGAAAATGGTTTTCTTGTGAAAAACTCTCCATAGATTGACAAAAGAGAACTTCTTTTTCTCTACAAAGACTGATGAAAACACTATAGCAATGTTGGGACTGTTTTAACCACCAGATTTTGTCTCTATGTTGTCAGTTAAACAAGGGAATGGTTGGGTGGTGGGGAAAAAGGGTTTCTGGAGGTTTTATTCTGGTTTCTTATTCTTGTAGTTTTGTTAATAAACTTTCTTTATTCCTTTTAAGTTTTAAGTCTGTTTTGCCCTTGTTCTAATCCATATCTCACAGCAAGAAATGAGTAAGTTTTCTAGTGATTTTTTAGATAATGCTTTAAAATCACGACAGTAGGTAAGAAATTATATTAGGTAAAATAGTGATAGGTTTTAAGTTGTAAAACTGTGACTTACTGAGTAGGCTAAGGATTTAGAAGCTATAATAGAGGTGTGTGTGGGTACGTGACCTATTTATTGGCTGAAAGACAGAGGCAGTGTGGCAAAATTAGGCAAAGGTGATACGTTATTAATTAGAAACAAGTTTTGTGTTAGCTGTCTATTGGACCAAAATGTTATATATTGCTGTGTGAAAAAGAAACCCATGACTACCTGTAAGCTATGGTTGACTTGTTGCATTTCTCCAAATCTCACGCCTTTGAGACTGATATCTTGTCTGGCTTACTTAAGCAATAAATAATCATAAATAGCACAGTGGTCCCATCCCTCGTTTGTTGTAGTTGATAGCTTGAAATGTATCTTATCCCATCTTTTAGTTGTGATTTCCCCCCCAGCTTCTCTTTCTACTAATTGTTTACCTGGTGTCAAGTTACCATGGTTACTGAAGTTTCTCTCCTCATCTCCACTGTGAGAGGCCAGATAGAGTAAAGAGAAGACCCTGCTGGCATTTCCAGCTGCTTGAAGTTTCTTTAGCCCAGGAAAGCATGGGACTGGGAGAAGAGAGACCTTTCTTTCCAACACGGAAGTTTCTAACTTTGTTTTTCCTGTCCCAGAATGCCTCTGAGCTATGGAAGCTGAGAGAGCATTCTTCCCTTCCCTTCCCTTCCCTTCCCTTCCCTTCCCTTCCCTTCCCTTCCCTTCCCTTCCCTTCCCTTCCCTTCCCTTCCCTTCCCTTCCCTTCCCTTCCCTTCCCTTCCCTTCCCTTCCCTTCCCTTCCCTTCCCTTCCCTTCCCTTCCCTTCCCTTCCCTTCCCTTCCCTTCCCTTCCCTTCCCTTCCCTTCCCTTCCCTTCCCTTCCCTTCCCTTCCCTTCCCTTCCCTTCCCTTCCCTTCCCTTCCCTTCCCTGGGCTTGCAAAATGGTTATAGTTTGTCTAAGCAAGCATATATATTCTGTTAGCATACATTTTGCAAGCCCTCTTTCAGTCATTTCACAACCTACAGCTAGCATGTCTAAAAAATGTCTTCATAGGTGTAATAAATTTTTATTATTTGTTAATCAAATTTAATATTATTACTAAAATAAAATATGATTGCTAAGGTTGTTTTAAAAAAGCTAACATTGCAGAAACGCCTAACCACAATGACCACATATCCGGCTGTGAAGGCAAGAAGCTGAAACTGCAGAGCTGAAGCTGCAGAATGATATCCGGCTGTACAAAGGGGAAGTAGAACATCTCCTTATTAAGGAGAATTGCCTACCCACGACCAGCAAGAAGCAGAGGAAGACCCTACCCGTGACCACCAAGAGGCAGAAAAAGACCCCCTAGCAACAGGAGGCGCAGGCGCTGATGTGATCCAGGAAGACACAGATGAAGGGACTGTATAAAAAAGGGAACGTCCTCAGCCAAGGCGCCCGCCATGTGCAGGACACTCAAGAGGAAGTGTCCTCTGGCTCGCCCCCAGCTGGGTTTTTGCTTGCTTTACTGCTTGCTGGATTAATAAAAATTGGCTTTTATAAATTATTTAAAACTGTCCTTTTTATTTTGTCACGCCAATTTATAACAATAGGCCCTCTTCCTCAGTTATTACAAAACTCAAAGTCAGCATGTTTCAAAATGCCTTTGTAGAGCCTGTCAGCTCATGTTAGTCTTACTTCCGCTGTTTCAGTGATGGCAAATTCTTCTATACTCAAAAAAAAACAATTTATAGCTTGTACAAAGGATAGTTTGGAACTTATACAACAAGGTAGTTTAAAGCTTATATTAATTACTTGTAGGTAATTACAATTTTGTTGTTAAAACAAACTGTTAGCTAAAAGTTTACTGTTATATAGTTACCTTGTTAAACCTTATTTCCACGCCTTACTTTAGCTGATTCCTAAAACTCTTCTTTATAATAATCCCATGGTCTCTGTTCTCATTGCCCGCAGACACACATACATAGGTGGGTGCTATTTGATTGACACAAATCACAACTTGATTTCTCACATTCTGATTATTTTGCAAATTCCGTCTTATATTCTTCCTCAAGAATAGGAAGGCAAGGGCTAATACCATGCTTTTGCCAAAAGAGCTTTACAGTATTCCTGTTTTTTACACCCTTCACATTGATATAAAACCCAAGGTATACAGTTTTGCAAATTGAACAATAATGATGTCCAATATCCTCCAGGAAAATGAGAAAATGACTACTGTTTTAAGGTCCAAATAGTTGAGACTCCAGATGTGCTGTTTAAGCAGGCACAGACACGGTGGATCCTGCTCCAGCAGCACCCCTCACGAACCACGCTCTGCACCCTTCACATCGGGTGGGAGGGGACTGGGAACCGCCGCTCCGGGCCCTGCCGGCTGCCACTTACATGGATCAGGTCCTGCTACAGCCGCTTTGCATAAAAGAAGTTAAACAACTCTTAAACCCAGCAACTCTCAACTTGGCATCTCCAGATATTCCTGATATCCTCCCTCTCTGGCACAATCTTCATCTTTAGCTGCGTTTGAAAGTTCTCACAAGCCAATGCCCGTTCCCGGAGTCAACAAGTCACTTCCCGCTTTTCTTCCCATTTCCACAGCTCCAATGAAAGAGATCGCAAACTTCTCTCTCCCTTCTACCCTCACCACATCACTCTTTACACCACATCCCTCTAGAATCTCCACCACACAAATTCCTCTGCCTCAGAATCAACTACAAATTCCAACACCTCCTTTTGGGGACCCTCCCCAAAGCCATCAAAGGCCCTAGACACAACTCGTACTCAGTGCAGAGCAGATGACCTCTGCAGAAAGGCCGGAGAGACCAGTCAGCTAACAAGCTACCTTTACCAACTAAAACAAACCTGCAGTTACCATTTCTGCTCCCTTGAACAGGTTTTCAGTCAAGCTAGAAATGAAGACACAGGTTAGTCATCATTCTTCTCTAAATTTTCTTCTACAAGTACAAAGGAGTCTGTCCTCACACAGCTGCCTAATGTGAATAATCTCTAGTGTAACTTTTCTCATGAGAAGATACGATCAGATCTTTTATTCTTACAGGCGTGTAGATACCTTGACAAGTTTCTGACAACACATTTCTATTTCAACAGTACTTGCAGCTTATATACTATGAGCAATCTATAGCAAGAACCAGTCTTACAATTGTTTTTAAACTCTTCTTTCACAAAATAAGACTCATCTCTAAATTAACACATGTACCTATTAGAATAGGCCAAGTTTAGACTCTCCACAATTCTCTTCTCAATTCAAAACACCAACAATCCTAATTCTAATATTTAACTGGGTCCACTTCTGCTTCTGTAATAAGCACAGCTACAAAACAACACAAACACTTCTAGAGATGTGCATTCTCTTGGCAAATTCAAAAGAACAAGAAATCATGGTAGTTCTGAGCATGATCTTCAGCTAAACACACCATCACAATAACTCTTTAGCAATCATCAGAGAGATGATCAGCATTTCATATTGTGAAAAGAGAGACAAAATAATTTTCAGCAGCAGTAAAAAGATTTACAATAATCCACAGGATTTTTCTTTTAATGCTGGCACCAGGTTCTGATGTTAAGAACCATGGGCTGTGCCCATCAGCACGGGACACAAACAACATTAGGGTTAACAGCTCTAACACTTATTGACAGACTGATAAGTTTTTCACTTCAAGGAATGATTACTATGCAAAGTACTGTAACCTGCCTCTAAAAATAAAATCAACCACAAAATTCTATGATATTCACTAAAGTAAAGGAATTGGAAGGCATGCTAAGAAATGAGTTTGTTTCTCTACAAAACAAATATTGCAGTCACTCAAGAAAAAACAAACAGAGCTTACTTATTTTTCCACTTTCTCCCAGGATGCATTTCTTGGAATTCTTCCAAGCCCCTCTACAAACTTGGCTGCTCTTCCCGAAATCCCAAATTTTAAACACCGACACAACCTACTGCTGCAGAAGCCCACAGCACAATCACACAGGGAATCTTCTCAGAACCCGGGAAAACAAGAGCTTGCAGCTTGCAGCTCCCTTAGTTTGGAGCTGATACTGTACGCCAGTACTGCTCCATATCTCACTCACACATCTGGCTAAGAAAAAAAAATCTCTGAGACAGTCCAACACCAGTCCTTACTCCCGGAATCACAGAACTTAATGTGCCCGAGGTTTCATAAAACCCCGACATAGAAAACTTGGGTCCCAGAGGGACTCACCCAACTCCCTCACCATTGGGCATGTTCCCAGCCTGTTTCACAGCTTCAGGAGGTTCCAGGAGTTACTGAGAGCTCCTCCGATCCCCCTGTGCCTGGAGCAGGGAACCCAGACCAGCATCTGGAGTTCAATCCAGCCTGCCTGTAGCCACCAGAACAACCTAAACACAGCTCTGCGGCTTGACAGAGCTCCAAATGAGTTTAAACAATCCAGGAGCACCAAGACCCAGATGGCCCCTGCTCTCACCTTACTCAAGAGGGATGAGCTGAACTCCTTCCCCCAGGGCACCCTCCGTGCCCTGACCTTATCAGGGTCCTACCGGACTCACTGCCGACCGGAGCTTCCAGGAGTCCCCTTGCACTCCTGAGGCTGACCCGCCACTCCGTCTCAATAGCTTGACAGGGAATAGCCCTGAGAGCACTATCTCCCAGAAAAAAACCTTTCACCGCCACCACAGTGGGGCAAAAAAGCTTCTAAAAAAACTTCAAACGCTGAATCACATACCAGCTCACCAAAGCGACCCCTCCCCCACAAGCAGCTCCCGTTGCCTGGTGGGGAGGAAAGGTGCAGAGGGAAGGAGATCACCATTAAAGACAACTTTGACTCTGCTCTGAGACCAGAGCTGCTATTTCGCTGAGAACCGATTTGACGCAACACCCCCACGGCTCCTGGTCTACAAGTCCCAGCTCCGGTTTGCCACCCCGGGGCTCCAAGACAGGAGCTCGCAGGGAGGAAGGTAACCTCTCCACGTGTCCCCACCGTGACCCAGTCCCCGTGGAAGAGTCAACTCGTGCTCACTCTCACTCCAGCACAGCACAGAAAATCTTTCCTATTTAACAACACAATTCCAGAAAACAAACTTTAAAGCAACAATCACACATATCTACTTACGCATTCTCACATCTGTTCCATTCAACTTCACTCAGTCACAGCAAGACAATAAGGTGCTCTTAACCTCCCAGTTACTTGTTAATATCCACCCATGGGCACTGTAATATCTCAAATATACCAGGTTTCTTGGATTATTCCTCAATTTGGCAGTTTTAAGTCCAAATTTCTTGGATTTAATCCTAAACTTGTCAAAGTTTTAGAGAATCCACATTTTACTCTGTTTTTCCAGTGGATTGTGCCAGGAAAACCTTGGGCTCCCTTTCCCGAGGGGATAACCCCTCACCTGAGACCCAGTCCCAGTAACCCCGGGGGTATTTTGTAAAACCCCCTTCCCGCTACCCCAAAGATTACTTACAATCCGTTTTCTTCTTTGGATCTTCGTGCACAAGAATTATGGAGCTAAATACTGCGGTTTAGGGAGCCTTTTCCCTTTCCTTTGCTTTATTTCTTTCCTTCTTGTCCTCGGGGTTTTCACTTGAAGCCACTGGCCCACGCTAGGAGAAACGGAGCGGGGTCCGCTGAACTCAGCAGAGGCGCGCCTGTTTCCCCGTTCTGGATCTCCGGTGGTCCTAGAGGTGAGGTGCTTATCCCGGATGAGCCCCCAACAGTGAAAAACGAGATTCACTTGATAAATTATAAAAAAATTTAATATAAAAAAAGACAATTATGAGACAAAGGAAATAAAGCAAAGGGTTAAAATGGCTGGGTGCCCTGGCGCATTGCCAGGAACACACCTGATATCTTTGGAACATTCTTTTTATCCCTTCCTGCTGTGAGGGTTTAATGCATATTCAAACTTTTCTAAGAAGCATTTTGCATGGTTATGCCCTGAACCCGCCTCTTCAGAGCATGCTTCATATGGTTTTTATTTTTGCTAATCATCATTTTATTTGAATTTGATTTCCTTTCTTTGCAAGCGGTCAGTGCTGATAACAGTCTGGGCTCCTCTTCCTTCCGCTGATGGCAGCTGGGCTTCACGTCCTTCCGCTGCTAACGGCCTGGTCCTGGCTGCTGATAACAGCCTGGTCTCCATTGTCCTTCCACTGATAACAGCTTGGGCCCCACTGTCTTTGCCCTCTGGGGTTTCCTTGCTTTGTACTACGAAATTCCTTTAAGCTTAAAATTTGTTTGCAAGAGAAAAAGTACATACATAGCCAAAAAGTATTTAACATATAATATTCATCCTTATACTTGCAAAAGCCAATATCACAATACAGATTTATACCAATCTCTCCTGTTCTTTTTTTATAAATCCATTGGCTTGAGCAATAATTCTTGTTTTCTAATTTCTAGTACTTGTTTATTCGTTTAACAAATCAATTTAGCTTTTTCTAAATGATCTTCCACATTATTTCATTTCTTTAGTACTATGATTTTTTTGTTTGTGCCGTTCCAGATATAGCCAATTTCAGGTCTGTAGGCATTTACTATGCCCTGACCTATATTGGTGATTAGCCAAATTAAACAGGGGATTAAACAAGGAAGAAATATTAAACCAGCTGTAGCACATAGGGGAAGAAACCTAGCTTCTTCTACTACTCTATCGCCGATACGTTATCCCATCAGTTGGTGGTCATCACTGATTTTCATTTTTGGACCGGCACATGGGCTATTTTCTGATATCCTTGGCGATATCTAGAACGGCATTTTAATTGTCATTGAAAACAACAATCTCATGTATTAATTTTCTCACAGAACACCCCTTCTTCAGCCAATAAATAGTCCAAAAATCCCGGGTCCAAGCCGATAGTGTTTGCATAATTGCATTCGCAGAGCCGCCAAGATAAAAAATTTTCATAATGGAGAACTGTGATTTAGCTGATGAGCAACTTGTCAGCTTTGCATGGCAAGATGCCTTGCTGAGCATGGGACTCTGTATTCCTGAAGAAAATATACGCGCTTTGTTCCACTGGGTGAAAGTGCAGGAGTTTACTATGACTGTGAATGATGTGTTTAACCTTGAGATTTGGTGGTCAGTGGAGGACCACCTGTGGACTAAGCTAGCTGCGGGAGATACCAGTGCGTGCAGCTTAGCAGCAACTTGGGGAGTGATTTTTAAGGCACTGGAACAGTGCCAGCCTAAAAACAGTGAAACCGAGCTGTGTGGCGGCCCTTCAGCTCTGCCCGGACCCTTAGAAAACTTTAGCAGCGGGCAGGAGCAGTCCGTGAGCCAGAGATCTCCTTCTCCAAGAAAGTTTGAGCGCCCGCTATCCGCAGAGCTCGGCGCGCAGGTTTTGCCAGCAGGAAAACAACAGAAGAGCGGAAGTTGCGCGGCTCTGCCTTTACCGCACCTGCAGGCGCCGCCATCGCCAGCGCAGCGAGAGCCGTCTTTGCCTGCGCCCTCCGCGGAGCCTCCGCCGGCCCCTCCAGGACCAGCGCTGCGGGCACTGCTGCCAGCGGCTGCCGTGGAGCCTCCGCCGGTGCCCCGAGTACCTGCCAGCGCGGCCGCAAAAAATCCTCTCGTCAGCCCCCCCCCGCGCACAGGGGGCAGGCGCCCGAGCTACGGCATCCAACCGCCAAGAAACCCGAGCACACAGAAGAGCCGCAGCCACCGGTAAAATCCCCACAGCGGCAGCAGCAGCGGCGAGAAAAAAACGAGAAAAAAGGTGGAAAAGAAGGAAGAAAAAGCTAACTCGGGACGCCGCCCGCCGCCACCGGCCGCGGGCCGGGCGGCCATCCGGGCCCCTCTGGCTCCGGCCGGCCGCGAAAACCCCGTAAAAGCCCAGCCCAAGCCCGGATCTGGAGCCGGGGCCGGGGCCGTAGCTAGCATTCCTCCCCCCGCTCCCATCCAAAGTGCCAGCCAAGAAGCGGCGGGGGAGGGGGGGGGAGCCCAGGCCCCCCTTTCGCTCGCGCGCGCGCGCCCTGTGAGCTCCTTTCTTCTGTGCCGCGGGAAGCGGCGCGAGACCTCAGAGCCCGCGCGGACGCCCGCCACTTCCCCGCGCGTGCGCGCCCCGCGCGGAGCGAGCCACGAGGGGCAGCGTGGAGCCGCGAGGCCTGCACAACACCCCCGCTGCCCCGCGCTCGCCCGTGCTCCAGCGGGGAAGTGGCGGGGAGAACGGGGAGCGAACTTCGCTCCCCCCCGCGCCCGTCAGCGCGGCCCGGGCGCGCGCGGACTGTGCTACGGGCGCCGACCCGAGTTCTGCCAGCCTTGTGCTGCCAGGTTCTTCTCCTGCGAACCCGAGCCGCCCCGCGAGACGGTGCCGGGGATCGAGCAGTGCCCCGGCCAGCACGCGTTCCCCCCCGCCTTGCAGGGGGTGAACCGCACCAAAGTCCTGCAATCCCTGCGAAACCCAAATTTGCTCACTTTGTATCACTTTAGTGTTCTTTTGAGCTTTTCTATCGACATGTTAGGCTGTCGGTTTGAGCAGACTAACAGTGTTTTGTATAGTGTGTGTGTAAATTCACTGAATTAGAAATATTAGACTCAACCGTCAAATCCTTGCAAGGAAAACAATCTTTAAACATCAAAATCATAAACCAAAATTCCAAATTAGTATCCATTCCAATATCTAGTAAAAGAAACCACTTGTGCCGTGTTTGTTCTCCCTCCTGCAGGGCCCAGCAGGATGTTACAAACACTGTACATTTTTTATTTTTTTTCCTAAACCAAAAAGGTGAATTGTGAAGGCTAGCTTTGGAGCAAGCTGCAGGCCCCATGGCCTGCCAGGCCTGCCTGAGAAGCTAGCCTGGGAATTTCATGGGAGGATTCCAAACAATCCTCAAAGACAGAAAACAGCCTGCAGGTGCTGTTTGTCTGTTCCCGTGTTTTCCTTGCAGGAGAGGGTCAGGGGGGTGGTGAACCCCACTGACCAATGATGGTAATGTAGCACTTTACTAACCAATAAGAGTTTCCTTTCTGTACTTTCCACGAACTAGTCTATATAACATGGCTGTAGCAATAAACTTGAGATTCTCTCCTGTTCTGACTCCCTTGAGAGTCTGTGTCGTTCTTCCTGCCGTTCCCAACTAGAATGACAGATATCTGCTGGTTTTGTTTTTACAAATAACATGAAAAATTGTGATAGTCATTTATCCCAAGAAATTTAAAAGATTTTTGCTTTGTTTCAGTATTTTCAATACATGAAGGTTTTGAAAATGTCTTCTCTATACATCTACTGCTAATGTAACACTGTATGATATGGAGTGATCATCAGGTATTATTACTGCAGTTACAGTCAGTTTCTGAAAAATGCATTTCTTTAAAATTGAATTGAAAGATCATATGGCTAACCCTGCACAAAAAGGGTTGAATGACCGGTTTCTTTTATTTTTTAACCTTTTCTTTCATTTGAGCAGGTGTATTGTGGATTTGGTTCAACACAGTTTTCAGTGATTTCAAAGTTAAGCTGCAAAAGATCCAAATAACAAAGAGCTGATTGAATTCTAATTGTTAAGAATTTTGTTTAAGAAGAGCAAGCTAAGGATATCCTTCCAGTTTAAAGCTGAGGCCTTGGCCAAGCCTTGACTTTACCTGGATGAAGAATTTATCAATAAATCCGTACGTTTTCTGCATCAAAACAATATTCAGGTCAGTTTGACTTGGCAATTAGTGAATTAATATAGCAACTGGATTTTTACAGTGGGCTTGGAAAATTGTTATCTGGACATGATTTTCCAATCTTTCATTGATTTATCAGCTGTGGCAGACTCTGGGATGATAGTACATTCGGTAATCCATATTACAGATTATTCAGATCATTTTAATATGGCATAATATTAATTATCCATCTTCTTAACAAGTTCTTGATTGCTGTAAAATATTATTTCCTATATGTATACATGTGCATGTGTTTGATGGTTTTTCATTGTCATAACAAGATAACAGATATCTTACTTTTGTTTACAAGAGTGGGGGAGAAACAGAGGCTGCACCTCAGAAGTATGGAAACCCTCTGTATTTTTGATTTTTGATAAAAGAGTAAAGATCTTATATCTATTGCAAATTTCCTGAACAGTCCTTTTTTAAACAGGTCTTTTACAAAACCAATTCCATCAGTTATGAAGTATTCTTCTAACAGTGCTCAAGCAAAATTGAGAGAGAATTCTTTGGTTCTAGTCAAAGGTTTAGAAGTAAGACAGATAAAAAGTCCATTTCAATTAATAACTTGAAGGAAAGGATATGCTTGTGTATTCACAGGTTCAAAGCAGAAGTAACTTTCTAGCAAAGAATGTGGAAACTTATCAGCTGCAGAAACAAGCAGACAACCCAAAGAGCAGAAGAGCGAGTACGCAGATGTGAACTGTATCAAGACTGCAGTTGACAACTGAACAACTTTGATCCCACATGCAAAAGCAATGGACTTTGGGCTTCATGTGAAAAAATGGGAAAATTGATATTGTAATGCCTCATTTGTTAAAGCATGGTATGAATTGTGTCAAGATTCAGAATCTTGCACGAAAGATAAAGCCATTGAATATGAGAGTAAATCTCGGGTATCACCTTTGAGCTGTATCATTTTGTAGATCACTTTGTGATGCGATCTTACCTGCATCACTTCTTTTAGTTAACTCAAAAGAAAGTGTACCTAACTCAGTGAAAATGGATTTTTGTATAATATTCAATTTTTCTGTGTTAAAACAAAATGAAGATGGGATGATAAATGTCACTCCAATTCATGCTTTATACAAAGAGGTGACATCTTAGTGTAACTTTACATCAATCTTAGTCACACCTGATTGTAATGAATTAGACTCATTGAATTTCAGATAAAGATTTATAACAACTCTCCTTTCAATACAAGTAGCTTCAGCAGAAACCTTGAAACAATTAGAGAGATTAAGCTACTGGTTAAGTAAGCAATTTAGATCCACTTCTCCAGCTGTGAGTGGTTGGCTAACTGATGTTCAAAGCCTGAGGCATTGCGCTCTGTAAAACAGAGCAGCTGACCCAGGCCAGAGTTTTCCGGCTAGCTCAAATATAGGTTTTCTTCTCTTTCTGGCCCAGGGCCCGGAGGGATATTGACCAGAATTGCTGTCTGGGTTTGGATCAGGATTTGAGCATGCCAGTTCACTTTGAGCACAAGTCTATCGACTGAGTAAAGAAGCCCAAGGGGGTATTCTTGTTGTGAATTCATATTGTAAATATTGGCTTTTCGCAAGTATTATGATAAATGTTATATGCTATATGCTTTTTGCTATATTCTTCTCTCTCTTAGCAAGTTATAGGCTTAGAAAGAAATTCTGAACGGTAGGGATATGTTTCATCTGGACAAAGCAAGATAACTCCAACAGGCAAGACAATGGGAGGTTGTGGATGCTAGCTCTGGAGCAGGCAGCAGAGTGCCTGTGGAATTGCAGGCCACATAGCTTTCTCAAGTCCAGCCTGAGAAAGTGGCCTGGGAAGTTTTAAGGAGGATTCAAAACAATCCTCAGAGACAGAAAACAGCCTTGCCAGGTGCTGTTTGTCTGTCCCTTGTTTTCTTTGCAGGAGAAAGTCAGGGGGTAGTGTTTCCCACTGACCAATGATGGTAATGTAGTAATTTGCTAACCAATAAGAGTTTCCTTTCTGTACTTTCCACGTATCAGTCTATAAAACAGAGCTGAAGTAATAAACTACGAGGAATTCTCCTAATCAACTCCTTAGAGAGTCTGTGTCGTTCTTCCCAGCCGCTCCTAATAGGGCGACAGGAGGTCCAAGCTGTTTTCAGCGGAAGGACAGTGGAAACCAGGCTGTTATCAGCAGCCAGGACCAGGCTGTTGGCAGCAGAAGGATATGAAGCCCAGCTGCCCTCAGAGGAAGGATGAGGGGCCCAGACTGTTATCAACACTGACCATTTGCAGAAGAAAGGAAACCAAACTCAAAAATAATGATGATCAGTGAGAGGAATGACAGGTTTGTCTTTACAAACAAGCTGTGGGTCAGTTGATAAGGTGTACTATCAGTGAGAGACGACAGAAACAATGGGATGGATTCCAGTAGAAGATCAAAGGGACACTAAAAGAACACTATGAATTCTATAAAAGTTAAGAAGAGATTATGCATGGGGGGGGGGGGGGGAAAGGTATCACCGCCACTATCAGGCGTTCCGGGAAGCCTGTACCTCTCAAGTACCTCAGCCTATGGGGAAAGAGAGAAGGGACAAGCGGCCGGGAATTAGGATAAAAAGGAGGCTGCGCCCTCCAAGAATTTGAGAGACCCCAGGGGAATGCCCCATGGCCTCTCCCTTTATTCGAATAAAGAAAAAGGACTCCTCTGTCTCCTTTTTGGACATAAACCTCTGGCGTTTGTGGATTTAATTTTCCTGACAATTTTTGGGGGCTCGGTCTGGGATATTTCCACCGTCCGGGGCGGCGGGCAGTGAGCGGAGCTGAAGGCGCGCCTCACCCAGTTTCGGTGATCAGCTCCCCTTGGTGGCGGCCAGCACCGGGCGATCGATTGGGTTCCCGAGACTGTCCAGGAGACAGACGAGTGGCGGACCAGGGGGGTCCGTGAAGAGTCCACAGGGAAGGACCACTGAAAACCTCACCGGTGAGTAAAATGGGATCTTCGGGAAGCAAGCCTGGGAGGGCACCCAGGGAGGGTAGCACAGGCAAGCCTGGGAGGGTACCCATGGAGGGTAGCACAGGTCAAACAGGGCACCCATGGAGGGGTGCAAGGGTACAGCCGGGAAGGGGTCTCGGCAAAAGGGATGACGATCCCACAATACCCCCGGAGAGTCCCTTGGGGAGAATGCTGAGATCTTGGGACAGATTGTGCATTCACCCAGAAGTAACTATGGAGATGATGGTGAAATATTGTTATTATGTATGGCCAGAGTATAAGTTGCCGAATGGACTTATATGGCCACCTTATGGAACAGATAAGATTCATTTGTGTCGAATTCTGTGGAGGTATCTAGAAGAGAATTGGAAAGGATGGATTGAAAGAGAATGTGGATTAATATGGTTTAAACAAGCAACAGGAGAAATCTATGTGTTAAGAAAAAAAGGAGAAGAGGAAAAAGGGGGGGAAGAAGAAAATGGTGAAGATTGGGATGTTTTTCAGCACCTTCCCCCGTCTTGTCCTCCGGTGTTACCAGCTGACCCAGGGGCAGCTGCAGATGCCCTGTATCCCCACCTTCCAGGGCAAAGGGATCAGGGAAATGCTGTTCCTACAGCTCCACCTGAGAATAACAATGGTGTGGGGGGGGGGGGGGAGCAGCATATCATATCACCCCCTAGAACTAGAAGGGGAACTCAATTTAGAGCATCAGAAGCCCCCCGGACCCAAGAGACAGGGGTCCATCAAATGCCACTCCGCCAAGTCCCTTTGGGAGGTCAAGGGGGAGGATTTGGGTTTGTAGTTGTACCACTTACTACCCAGGATATAAGAGGATTGAAAAAAGAATTACCCCCATACTTGGATGATCCCATAGGGGTGGGGGAAAAGATAGAAGAATATTTGGGAAACGCAGATTATACCTGGAAAGACTGGGATTTTCTTTTGGGGATTTTGTTTGGGCCATCAGAGAAACGGATGATTTTGCAAAAAGCTCGGCAGCTGTGGGAAGATGAACACCCACAGGCAGTGGGGGGAGCTGGACCTAATGTACCTATAGTGGATGATGCCATCCCACAGGTGGACCCCCAGTGGGATCCAAATAACCAGGCCAGCCTGGCTCGCCTCCGTGATTACCGTGCTTATTTGATTAGGGCAATCAAATCAGCAGCTCCTAGAACTAACAACATAGCTAAGGCTATGTCGTTAGAACAGGAGAAGCATGAAAGCCCCTCTCATTGGTTAGAGAGGATTAGGGATGCCTTGCGTAAGCATGGGAGAATAGACCCTGAGGGGCAAGCCTTTGACACATTGTTAAAAGTACAATTTATTACTAAAGCTTGGCCTGACATAAGGAAAGGAGTACAAAAAGATCAAGAGTGGCAAAATAAGCCTCTAGAGGAATTGGTGAGAAAAACACAGCAAATATATGTAAGAAGGGATGAAGAAAAAGTAAAAGCTAAAGCAAAAATGATGGCAGAGTTTTTGCAGCCCCAAAAGAATAAACCACAAGGTCCAAGGGGTCCCCCCGGGGCAGAGGGGACGGGGTCGGCCACAAAGAGGTGTGCAGGGCATCCCCCCCTCGACAGAGGAAAACCGACCCAAACAGCGTCTGGGGAGGAACCAATGTGCCATCTGCAGGAAAGAAGGGCATTGGAAAAGGGAATGCCCACAGAAAGAGCTGGACCCACAAGAGGAAGAAGTCCAGAGGATAATGGAAATGGATTGTTAGGGATGTCAGGGGCTTCCATTATACCAGGGACCCACCACTCAGGAGCCCTTGATAACTTTTAAGGTGGGTCCGGATCGAGAGGAGGTGTGTTTTCTAGTAGACACAGGTGCCTCTCGATCCACCTTAAATTTTATACCTAAAGGGGGGAAAATGTCAAAGAGGTCATTAGTTATTCAAGGAGTAAGCGGAAAAGATGAGCGAGTGTATTTTATTCAACCATTGTTAATAGATATGGGGGACAAGTTTGAAATGCATGAGTTCCTGTTTGTTCCTAATTGTGATTGTAATTTACTGGGAAGAGATTTAATGGCAAAAATGGGAATGCAAATCAGTATTATAAAAAATGACACTGAGTCCAGCACTGTAATATCTTTGTATAAAATGTCTGAGAGAGCTTATGCTGAAATAGATCCGGAAGTATGGGCAGCCCCGGGAAAATATGGAAAATTAGACATAGAGCCTCTCCAAATTACTTTGAAGCAACCAGGACAAGTTGTGTCAAAAAAACAATACCCTCTTTCAAGGGAGGGAAAGAAGGGGTTACAGCCTATCATTGAGTCCCTGCTAAAGGCAGGTCTGTTGGAACCATGCATGTCTCCTTATAACACCCCTATCTTACCAGTTAAGAAACCAGATGGAACCTACAGAATGGTGCAAGATTTAAGAATAATAAATAAAATTGTCAAATCAAGGCATCCCACAGTTCCGGATCCCTATACGATTCTGAACCAGGTCCCCTCCTCACATCAGTACTATTCAGTACTGGATTTAAAGGATGCTTTCTGGGGGTGTCCGATTACAGAAGAGAGTAAACAGTATTTTGCCTTTGAGTGGGAACAAGAAGAAGGAGGCAAAATGATAAAACAGCAATTGACTTGGACAGTCCTCCCACAGGGTTATACAGAGTCACCTGTATTGTTTGGACAAGCTTTGCAAAAAATACTAAGAGAATTTACTCCACCCTCAGGAGTTAAGTTGTTACAGTATGTAGATGATTTATTGTTATCAGGAGAACAAGAAGAAATGGTTGAAAGAGCTACTGTGAAACTGCTTAATTTTCTTGCTAAAAAAGGACTTAGAGTGTCTAAAAAGAAAGCACAGTTAGTAGAGAAACAGGTCAAATATTTAGGGCATATTTTAACTGGAGGGTTACGGTGTATTGATCCAGAAAGGATACAAGGAATTCTACAAGTACCATTACCCCAAACAAAAAGGGAATTGCGGCAGTTTTTAGGGTTGGTAGGATACTGCCGAGTGTGGATAGAAGACTTTTCTGTTGTGGCCAGACCTTTATATAGCTTTTTAACACAAGACAGTCCTAATGTTGTAGTATGGACACCAGAAGGAGAACAAAGTTTTAAAAAGTTAAAAGACAAATTGGTTAAAGCCCCAGTCCTAGCTCTTCCAGATATAGAAAAAGATTTTGAATTATATGTAGATGTTACACAAGGCCATGCAAAAGGAATTTTAGTTCAAGAGCATGGGGGAACACAAAGACCTGTTGCCTATTTTTCAAAAATGTTAGACCCGGTGGCCAGAGGCTGGCCCCATTGTTTGCAAAACTGTGCAGCCACAGCGCTGATGGTCGCTGAGGCTAGAAAGCTGACAAGGGGGGGTTATCTGATTGTTAAAGTTTCACACCAGATTAAAGCTTTGTTAACTGAGAGAGCCTCTAAGTGGATGACCAGCTCTCGGTTGTTACAATATGAGATGTGTTTATTAGAACAGGAGGATTTAGAATTTAAAAGCAAGGAAAGTTTTAACCCAGCCTCCTGTTTGAATGGCCCCGAGGAAGAGAGCCAAGGCAAAGTCCATGATTGTATTCAAGTAATAGATCTGCAGACTAGGGCAAGGAATGATTTGCGAGACATTCCGTGGCCTGAAGGAGAAAATGTGTTTATTGATGGGTCTTCAAGGGTAATAGAAGGAAGACGGTTTACAGGGTACTCTGTCGTGAATGGAAAGCAATTAAAGGAAGGGGGGAGGCTACCGCCCACCTGGTCAGCTCAGACAGCCGAGCTCTATGCACTCGTGAGAGCCTGTGAGTTATACCGAGACAAGACAGTAAATGTTTTTACTGATTCTAAATATGCGTATGGTGTGATACATGCATTTGGGAAACTGTGGGAAGAGAGAGGTTTATTAACCTGCAGAGGAAAAACGTTAGCTCATGAGAACGTAATCTCCCGCCTATTGGAAGTGGTGAATTTACCAAAAAAGGTAGCAATAATACACATCAAGGGACACCAGGCAGGGTGCTCGGAAGAGGCAATAGGAAACAGACTGGCTGATGAAGAAGCTCGAAAAGCTGCACTGTTGCCAGAAATCTCTAAGTTACTTCCCTTGCTCCCAGTAATTACCCCCTTGCCAGAAAAACTGTCTTTTCCACCAGAAGAACTTGAGATAGTCAAAAAGAGCGGGGCAGAAGAAAGAGGGGGTAATTGGTTTACAAGAGATGGTAAGCAGTGGATACCGAAAGCTTTAGCCTTACAACTGCTAAAACAGCTCCACGAAGGGAGTCATTGGGGCTCCCGAGGGATAGCAGAAACCTTCCTCAAGATGTATGTTGCTGTGGGTCTTTTTTTTCTAGCAAAACGAGCTGTTGATGGTTGTTTAATTTGTGCTAAGACAAATAACAAAGCTACAAAGAAACTGGCCAGGGGTGGGGAGGCCTTGGGCCGTACGTCCCTTCCAAAGATGCCAGGTAGATTTTACTGAGATGCCCCGGGTGGGGAAATTTAAATATCTCTTGGTAATAATATGTCAATTAACAGGATGGCCAGAAGCCTTCCCTGCTGTTTCAGCAACCACAGGGTCAGTTATTAAAGTATTCTTAGAACAAATAATTCCAAGATATGGGATGGTAGAAGCAATAGACTCAGATAGAGGAACTCATTTTACTGGAAAAATTCTTAAAGGAGTAATGACTGCTTTAGGGATACAATGGAACCTCCACACTCCCTGGCATCCCCAAAGCTCAGGCCAAGTTGAAAGGATGAATGGAGAGATAAAAAAACATCTTCTGAAGCTAGTGATAGAAACCAAAATGCCATGGCTGTGGCTCCTACCACTGGCTTTAGCAAGAATAAGAGCCAGACCTAGGGAAGATATTCAACTATCTCCCTTTGAATTGATGTTTGGAATTCCTTATCCTTGTAATTCTCAGCCTGGGGCGGGGGTAGAGATAAGTGATGTATATCTAAAACAGTATGTGGCTCGGATACTGTCTCTTGTGAAATCTCTTCGACAGGAAGCTCAGCTGACACAGACCCTGCCTTTGGACTTTGCTGTGCATAATATCCAGCCAGGAGACTGGATCCTAGTTAAGGAGTGGAAAGAAGCACCCCTGGTGGCTAAGTGGCGTGGACCTTTCCAGGTGTTACTGACTACAGAAACAGCCGTCAAGACAGCTGAACACGGGTGGACACATCACACTCGGGTCAAGGTCTCTAAAGCTCCAGAGATTTGGACATCTCAGCTGGAGGAGAAGGATGGGAAGCCGCGACTGACACTCCGCAGGAGTGGCCCGGAGCAGTAGCTGGTGCGTCGACATCGGGGGAAGCCCTGAGTGCCTACCCACAGACTGACTGCTGAAATAGTCTGTATGGGCATCCCTACTCTCAAATCTCCAGACACTAGGAGCCAATCCATGCTGTCATTGCTTTCTTTATGCTAAACTGTTTCTGTGCTTTCACTTGCCACAGGTGGTGTAGAAGACAACGTGAAATTGAAAATTAGAAATTAGATTGTAACACTATTAGAATGTCTCTCTTAATAATTTTACCTTTATATTTTCAGTTAAGTTGGAGTCTAAAGTGGGAAAATAATTTTTTTACTTTAGGAGAACAAGTAGCAAAAACCTTTAACCTTAAGAACTGTTGGGTCTGCGGGGGGCCGGGGGGATCTGAAAGCTGGCCATGGGTAGCCAGCCCAGTCGAGCCTAAATGGTGGGTTAGCACCCTGAGTGAAGTCCATAATGAAACAGGATTTTGGGACAAAGAAGGAAGTCCATGGCAGCTTCATTCTTCTGAAAGAGGCATTTATTGCCTAAACAGAACAGGGAGCACATATGTAGGAAAGAGCGTTTGTGACTGGACTTTATCTTTGGGTTTAGATTGTTGGACCCCCAACTGCCCTCCTTATGACTGTTCCAGATATCAAGGCAGATGGAATCAAACACATGTTAAACTCACTAATGGTAGCTGGGTAAGGTGTTCCTTCCATAATTACCAAAAAGATTTTAAAGGCTGTAAAGCAGTGGGGAAGGATAAGTTTTTTGACCCTTTATTTTTAAGCTGCCCCCGAGATAATTCCACAAGTCCGACACATGTTGTCCGAGACTATCAGTGGAAATGGCAACACCGGAATGGAACTCGAACCCTTTTCAGTAAGTTCTGGTCCAGATCTAATAAAACAGATCTGGGATGTGATTGCAAGTGGAAGCCTCATGTAGGAGCTTGGAAATGTAAATATTGTGATTCTTATGGCGAGGCAACTATTGTTGGTGGACCACTAGGCCCTGGAAGCAAGCTGTATTTTGACCCACCAGTTGATGATGAAAATTGGAAAGGTCCCTTCGCTAATGGGACCTGGGCTCTAAAGGGGCATTACTGGATTTGTGGCCAAAATGCTTACCGCAAGCTACCCCCAAACTGGTCAGGAATATGTTATGTGGGGTATATTAGACCATTGTTCTTTCTGCTACCACAAGTTCAGGGAAATCAGTTAGGAATCAAAGTATATGATGATCTAATTAGAGAAAAGCGGTCCATTGATACATCCCTGGTTGGAAAGAGCACCCAAAAGTGGGGAAAAGATGAATGGCCACCTGAACGAATCATACAACACTATGGACCAGCTACCTGGAACCCAAATGAATTAATATCAGGTGCCAGAGAACCCATTTATAATCTAAATCGGATAATTAGGTTGCAAGCTGTCTTTGAAATAATAATCAACCAGACAGCTACAGCTCTTGACCTTCTTGCTGACCAGTCTACTCAGATGAGAAATGCAATATTTCAACATCGGATGGTATTAGACTACTTATTAGCAGAAGAAGGGGGGGTGTGTGGAAAATTTAATGACTCAAACTGCTGTTTGCAAATAGATGACAATGGAAAGGTAGTGAAACAAATAACAAAAGGAATAAGAAAGTTAGCCCATGTACCGGTCCAAACATGGAAAGGATGGGAATGGGACATGTTTTCATGGTTACCTGGTGGCCTATGGGTCAAACAAATGCTTTTTTTCCTCTTATGTGTTGTAGCAACTCTAATCTTTTTACCATGCATGATCCCTTGCTTCATACAACTCATTCAACATGTGATCAAAGGAATGCAGGTAGTAGCAGTGCCTACTGACCCAGAGATGGCTACAAAAGGGCACAGAGTGATGCCCCTGCAAATAATTGCAAAGCCAAAAAAGACCCAAGAACAAGAAATTAAGTCAATGATAACTAAAGTTTGTAAAGACAATTATTAACAAAAATTAAAAGAGGAGGGATTGAGAGGAATGACAGGTTTGTCTTTACAAACAAGCTGTGGGTCAGTTGATAAGGTGTACTATCAGTGAGAGACGACAGAAACAATGGGATGGATTCCAGTAGAAGATCAAAGGGACACTAAAAGAACACTATGAATTCTATAAAAGTTAAGAAGGGATTATGCATGGGGGGGGGGGGGGGGGGGAAAGGTATCACCGCCGGTATCAGGCGTTCCGGGAAGTCTGTACCTCTCAAGTACCTCAGCCTATGGGGAAAGAGAGAAGGGACAAGCAGCCGGGAATTAGGATAAAAAGGAGGCTGCGCCCTCCAAGAATTTGAGAGACCCCAGGGGAATGCCCCATGGCCTCTCCCTTTATTCGAATAAAGAAAAAGGACTCCTCTGTCTCCTTTTTGGACATAAACCTCTGGCGTTTGTGGATTTAATTTTCCTGACAATCAGCAAAAATAAAAACCATACAGTGTTGCTGCTGACGATGAATAGATCACACGGACACAGGTCGAGGTGTGGTGAAAAGAAGAGAGCGTTTATTTTTCCCCTCAGGATTTATAGGCTTTTGGCCATGGCCAGGGATTGGATGGCTAGGATAACACTTTCTTACTGCACTGGCCATGAGAGATGTCCATCACAAGACGTGTAACAGAAGGAATGTACACATATCTATGTTTACAGTTACTGTCCTGGGAAAATCTTTAGAAAACCATGTCAGCAAGCTCAGAAGCTGAATTTTCAGGGCAACAATACAGAGCATGTTCTAAGAAGGCGGAACCAGGTAGGGGACATGCTTTGAATATGCATTAAACCCTCACAGCAGGATGGGATAAAAAGGGTGTTCCCAAGATACCAGGTGTGCTCTTGGCAGCGTGCCAAGGCACCCAGCCATAACTCTTTGCTTTATTTTATGTCTCATTGTCTTTATTAAACCTTTTTAAAATTTTACAGGAGTGAACTTCGTTTTTCACACTCTTCTAGGTTATATTTCACAGTTTATTCTTGCAAAGGGAACACCAGGAAGAGACAAAGGGCTTGGGGGTCTGGGCTGCTTCTTTTAACAGGACTTCTTTGGAGGGTGGGAGTTTTGGAAAGAACCAATTATTATTCACAGCTAGCTAACTTAGAAACTTTCTACAAATCAGGGTTAAACAAAATAAGAAATAACAGACATAGAATTCTTCAAATGTCAAGCATTAGGGAGGGCGCGGGGTGGTCTTGGGAGCTCAGGGGGAAAGAGGGGGGGTGAGGGCAGTCGTCCGACCTCATTTAGATGGGACACAGGAAACGGAAATGCCCCAGTGACCAACGCCAGCAACTCCAGGCTGTAATCGGGAAAAAAAAGAACTGAGTTTCTCGCGTGCTTAGGGAGCGAGGCTTGTCCCTGCTGCTGGTAAGAACGGCTGTGCCTCTCTCCCCCCGCCCCCTTGGGCTCTCCACTGCCTCTGCGGCGATGCAGAAAGGGGGCGGGGGTCGGCACGGCCCCGGCCCTGGCAGGGAGGGCAGGGGGGCACAGGGGGACAAAGCCGCGGCCTGGAAGGGGGGGCCAACATCCCAAGCCGACAGCTACAAAAATAAACAAAAGTCCCTAAGACTAGTAACATACTAACAACCCTTATCACAACAAGCAGCAATCAATTTTCTGTTATTAATGCATAAAACATGAGTGAAAGAAAAATAACCATTCTTGAAAAGTAATCAAAGAAAAGGTTTGGGTTGATTTTTTTTTTATTTTTTTTTACAAAAAGAGGGGCAGATGTTGGAGTCTGAAACACAGAGTGTGTGCCCTTGTTTCTCATGCTTAGCTCTGACATCCAGAAAAACACAGAATTTCATACAACATGAAATTCATGAGCATGTTTGCATGGTGATACATGAAAATAACTGTTAAAGTTAGATAGAAAAGCTAAAAGTGTGAGTGTGTAAATTAGAGATTTTCTTAAGTCACTGGGTGAAAAAGTTAAAGTTTAAAAATAATTTTGAAAGCAGAAGACAAGATGGAGGATTTAGAATGTTATTTCTTTTCCTACTTCTTTCTTCTTCGTGTTCTTGTTCTAGAGGTTTTTGGGTAATAGTAGGTGATAGGACAGAAAATGCCACAGTGCAGCAGACAGGTGAAGGGTCATTGGGTCATTAAGAAAAATAATATATGTGTCTATTGTTAATTGGATAAGAATAAGTATAAAGATAAAAGAACTGCGTAGTTCAGGGCCATTTTGTGCCTTCAAAGTCCAAAGTGACCCACAAGGTCATTTTTTACCATCAGAAAGAAATGAGCCAGGTTGCAGTGAATTAAACTTGTGCAGATAGTCTGGAGAGACCTGCCAAGTTTTGTGATAACATCCTAATAGACGTGAGAAACAAGATCCTAACAAGCTTTGGAGTTTTTGTCCTGACCAGGAGAACTGAAATAAGAGGGACTCCCCATGAGGGAATATCCCGAAGGAGCTCAGCTCAGAGAAGCTGAGAAATCCAGGAGTGAAGTGCAGAAGAAGCAGCAGCTTCTTCTCTTTTGAGAGAAATAAGAAACAAGGAATTAAAAAAAGTTATAAAAATACTCATTTGTAGTAGGAATTTTCCTGGTGCAAGCATAAGCTTATCTTGGGGGTTAGGTGTCCTTCCTTTTGTTCTGGCTCAACTATGGAATTTTTACCCATTAGTTGCAAGGAAACCTGCTTCCTGGTACTTAGTGGGTGCTTGAGAAACACAGAGTTCAGCTGGGCCCAGGGTGGAAGGGGGCAGGAAAAAAAGGAGGGCAGGAGCATCTGGGGGCTTCTTCAGCTTCAGAGAAGGACACTCTCTGGGAGCTCTTATGGCTGAGAGAAGGGAATTCGTCATCACCCAGAAGGAGCTGCTGCTTCTTCTTTTCCTTCTTCCTTCTTCATTGGTGGGCCTCGCACCCCCTGTTCTGCCGGGATGTGCTGCAGTGTCAGGCATCACCGCAGAGCTCCTGATACACCTCAGCCACGGGGCTGGGATCTCTGCTCATCCATGCCATTCCAGCCAGTGCTTCTGCCGAGTCCGGCAGGAGCACCAGGACTGACTGCTCGAGGGGGTTTGTGAAGCAAAGCCTCTCCTCCATCCTTGCCCATCTCAGCCGAGAAGGCTGTCACGGGGTCCCAGGTTCTGTTTTGTTGTTAATGCTGTAGTTATTGTTTGTTTGCCTTGTTATACACACTAGTAAAGAACTGTTATTCCTATCCCCAAATCTCTGCCTAAGAGTGCCTTGATTTCAAAATTATAATAATTTGAAGGGAGGAGTGTCGTGTTGCACTAAGATGTTTAAGTGTTTTTTTCCCGTGCTCCCCTCCTGATTTTGTGATGTCTGTTCCTTCCCCTCACTCCACCCCTTCGGTCTCATCCCATTGGTTGTAATTCTACTTTCCCCCTCCCCATTACCCCCAGTTTAAAAGTTCCCGCCATTTCCTGTTCTGTCTCTTTTTTCCCTGGAGTTCATTCTGAGAATAAACTGGGACGGTGTCCCGGAATAAAGAGCCTCCTTCATCTTTTACCTTTATCCCTTGCCGGACCCTCCTCCCCCCTGGTGGACTGGAAGCTAGCCGGGTGTTTCCCGGGCCTGGGAGTAGAGGTTTACGACAGGTGAGGTCCAACGTGGGGGCTTGTCTTGAGGACAGAAACCCCACGCAGCAGCTGGAAATTCATGTGTGAATTATACAAGCTTTGGACCGTCAGTTTCCTTGTGGCAGCAACTTGCTTTTTGTGCAGCCGCACTTAGGAAGGTGGAACCAGCAGCTTTCCTAAGGCCAAAAGAATTGGTTCCAGGATGTTAATGACTACACAGCATCGAGTCAGTCGAGGTCCCAGGAAGGGGTGACTACCCCGCTTAGTGGGATCCTGCGAGCAGCGCAAGTTCAGCCGAGCAGCTTTGGTGGCGCGAGTCTGGCGAAGTGTGTTCACTGGAATGGGGGTGTCACTGTCGGACACTAAATGATTCACACAGATGCAGCTCAAGGTGTGGAGAAAGAATAATAATCATTTATTTCTTCCTTCAGTATTTATAGGTTTTCGACCACAACCAGGGATTGGATACTTAGGTTACCACCTTTCCAACCGCACTGGCCGTGAGAGACATCCATCAAAAGGCATATCTTTAATGGAATGTATAAGCATCTATGTTTATAGTTACTTTCCTGGGAAAGTGGCTAGAACTTGTGAGAACAATATCGAAAGACCTGATTCTCAGGGCGACATCTCACCCTGTCTGTCTTTTTTAAAAAAGAAAAAAAAGAAAAGAAAAATGAACAGAGAAAACAAACAATATCTTAAACACTCAAAGAGAAATAACAGAGAAAGACAAACAGTGTTCCAAACAATATCAGAAGGCTTTTAGATTCAGGGTGGTATCTCACCCCCTCATTAAAAAAAAAAGAAAACGTGTCTGGCAACAATGTCCACTTGTGAACGGGCCACCGGGGTGATCACTCACGTCATGCGAATCTGAGTCATCATCTGATGGCCCATCCATCGGATGACTTTAAATTTGGTCATGGTCTCCAACCCGCTCATCGGCCGGATGCTGCCTTTGCGGTCGCAGGTAAGGGCGAACGCATTTTGCAGGTACCCAACGTACCCCAGTATCTGTGGATGCACAAGCATACCCACGCCCCAAAGCAATAAAGTCAAAAGGACCTTCCTGCTGCTTGGTGACTAAATTCCTCACTCGAACCTTTGCTTGAGGCTGATGTGGCTCATCCGAAGCCCACAATGAGAGGTAATGATTCAACATGACCGGGTTATTTGAGTCCTGTGGCACTGTAAGGTGATTGAGGGTATACAAAGCTTTTTCCAACCGACTGTGTGGGGTCTCACCCTGCATTCCCCATTTCTGCTTTTGTAGAACTCGCTTTAGTGTACCATGAGCACGTTCTATAATAGCTTGACCTGTCGGAGAATGAGGGATACCAAACTTGTGTGACACACCTCACAACTGCAGGAACTTCCGCACATTCTGAGAGGCATAAGCAGGACCATTATCGGTCTTCACAGCAGAAGGTATGCCTAAAAAGGCAAAGGCCTTCCTCCAGTGGGCAATGACATCTCGGGTCTTTTCTCCTGTGTGAGCGGAAGCCCACATTGCAGAGGAGAAAGTGTCCACACTGATGTGCACATACTGGAGCCAACCGAACTCGGCAACTTGGGTGCCATCTGTCTGCCAAAGCTCCAAGGCCCTAAGGCCCCTGGGGTTTACCCTTGCTGGCAAAGGCGCAGCAAGCGCATGACAGTCATCACAAGACTCAACAATTTCATAGGCCTCAGATGATGTCAACTGGAACTGCTGCTGCAAAGTATGTATGTTCTGGTGGAAAAACCCATGCAATGCTTTAGCCTGCTGGAGCATGTCAGGCTGAGGCGCAACCGATGCTGGGTTAGCCAACTTGTCAGCCCTCGCGTTACCTTCCGCAATGAACCCTGGCAAACTGGTATGACTCCTCACACAGAACGTATTATGGATGCATGTGGGCCTGAATGGCACACCACAGAGTTTTCAGTAAATGAAACAAGGCAGGATTACTGACTTCCTTCAAAACCGAATGGCCCAACCGCTGGGCTTTGTTGGCCACATAGGCGGAATCTGTGACCAGATTGAAAGGTTCCTGGGAAAACTTCTGAAACGCTGTGACAGCAGCATGTAATTCCACCAATTGGGCTGACCCATCCTCATGACTTGCCAAAACCTGCCACTCAGATCCGTCCTTCCAGGTAGCAATGGCCTTCCCAGTCCTCCCCGAACTGTCAGTAAAGACAGTGGGTCCTTGCACAGGTTCCTTACTATTCTTGGGCCACATAGAAATTTCAGTGAATTTCGCCACCTGCAGCAGCTGATGGCTGGGCAGATGATAAGTGATCTGCCTGGAAAAGTTCTCCAGAGCACTCTCTAGGGAAATACTGTTAGCAAAGCTCCAATCAAAGTCCTCCCACGGTACCGGGAGCACAATCTTTGCAGGATCCGCACCCATCAATTGCAAACACCGTTGCCAGCATTTGACTATCAAACGAGATATCAGCTCAAACAATGCAGTTGCCGTTTTCTGCGGCTGATGGGGCAGGAAGACCCATTCCAGGACATGCAAGGGATCGGACGATTCATCACTTCATTGGCCAATGATACCTGTGGGATGCAAATCTGGAGTGGTAGTGAAAACAGACACATCAATTGAAGGATCAATGAGATAAACCTGACAAGCAGAAACTGCCCGCTGAATATCCTCCAGCACCTGTTGTGCCTCCGGGGTCAGAGTCCGAGGCGACTTCAAATCAAAGTCTCCCTTCAACAGATCAAACAAGGGAGACAGTTGTGCCGTGGTCAGTCCCAAATAGGGACGCAACCAAGTGACGACACCCACCAACTTTTGGACATCATTCAGTGTATTCACTGAATGCACAAACTGCACCTCTTGATGTTGGACTGTTTGTTTCAAAATTTTGACCCACATACATTGAGAGACCGCCAGCTATTCACAACTCTTCACAGAAGTAAAAGTGAACGCTGTTTATTTCTATCTTTAGCACACCTTTTATAGGTTCTACAGGGTTCGCGGGCTAAGCAAGTTACTATTGGCTAATATACACAGGTTTACATTTTTTCTCTTGTACACAAGGATATTGTTTTGCTTTACTCTCTCTTCTGCAGGAAGGTTTCAAGGACTTTAGACTTTAATATCACGACTTATTCCAAAGGCTGGTTTGTGCAGACAGGCCTTTACTTGTCGCTCTATTGGGAACGGCGAGAAGAACGACACAGACTCTCTTGTGGAGTCGAACTGGAGAATTTCTCTCAGTGTATTGCCTCAGATCTTTTTTATAGACCGATATGTGAAAGCACAAAAAAAAAATCCTCTTATTAGTTAGTAAACTAACACATCACCATCATTGGTCAGTGGCGTACGTGGTGTACCCCTCGACCTTCTCTTGCAAGAAAACAAGGAACAGACAAACAGCACTTGCAAGGCTGTTTTTTATCTCTGAGGATTGTTTTAATTCCTCCTTAAGATTTCCCAGGCAACTTTCTCAGGCGAGACTGAGAAAGTTATGTGGCCTGCTATTCCACAGGCACTGTGCTCCCTGCTTAACAGTTAGCATCCATATTTACTAATATATAAAATATTATCAACATCCATATATTTCCAAGGAGGCTGGCGCTGAACCTTTTCTGGAGACACTTTCAGCCCATGAGAATGCAGGGCACTGAGAAGCTGAGGCTGTATCTCCAGCAGTTCATCCTGAGTGGGAGCAGCCACCAAGATGTCATCCATATAATGATAGAGATGAGCATCAGGAAACTGCTTGCGAACTCCAGACAGGACTCGAGCCACATACCATTGACAAATGGCAGGCGAATTCTGCATGCCCTGTGGGAAAACTTTCCATTGATATCTCTGTGCAGGCTCAGCATTGTTGACAGCTGGCACCGAGAAGGCAAATTTTGGTCTGTTATGGGGATGCAAAGGAATTGTAAAGAAACACTCCTTCAGATCCACGATGCAGACCGGCCAAACAGCGGGAAGCATGGTGGGTGATGGCATACCAACCTGCAACATCCCCATGCTTTCCATCACAGCGTTAACCTTCCTGAGGTCTTGCAGCAATCACCACTTCCCAAACTTCTTGATACAGAAAACAGGAGTGTTCCAGGGACTGGTAGAAGGCTCCAGATGTCCCTGGTCCAACTGTTCTTGCACCAATTGATGGAGGGTGACTAGTTTATCATGAGGGAGAGGCCACTGATTCTCCCAAATGTGTTTTTCCACCAGCTACCGTATAGGAGGCGTAGGACAGTCTGCACCCTCCAACACAGTGGCCCCCATCAAAAATCCATCCTGATGTTCAAACCCCATGTGTTGCCGCTGGAGATGAATAGATCACACAAACACAGCTCGAGGTGTGATGAAAGGAAGAGAGAGTTTATTTCTTCTCCCAGGATTTATAGGTTTCTGACGACGGCCAGGGATTGGATGATCAGGATAACACTTTCCCAACCGCACTGGCCATGAGAGATGTCCATCACAAGACGTGTTTCAGAAAGAATGTACACATCTCTATGTTTACAGTTACTGTCCTGGGAAAGTCTTTAGAAAACTATGTCAGCAAGCTCAGAAGCTGAGTTTTCAGGGCGACATCTCACCCTTTTTGGTTTTAACAAAAAAAAAAAAAAAAAAAGAAAAATGAACAAAGAAGCTAGCAACATTATAAACAATCAAAAGGAAAAATAATAGGAAAATACAATACTCCATACAATCAGAAGGCTGTAATTTCAGGGTGATATCTCACCCTTTCATTATTACAAAAAAACCCAAAAAACAAAAGTGAAAACCCCACTCAATGGCTCTCAATTTGGTCACAGAGGCAGAATCCATGGCCAAATTGAAAGTTGGCTGGGAAACTTCTGAAATGCTATGACAGCAGCCTGTAATTCCACCATTTGGGCTGATCCAGCCTCATGACTCTCCAAAACCTTCCACTCAGATCCATCCTTCCAGGTAGCAATGGCCTTTCCAGTCCTCCCCAAACCGTCAGTAAAGACAGTGGGTCCTTGCACAGTCCCTGACTATGTTTGGGCCACAAAGAAAAGTCAATGAAGTTTTCCACTTTCTGTGGCTGATGGGGCAGGAAAAACCTCTTCCAAGACATTCAAGGGATTGGACCATTCATCATTTCATTGGCCAATGATACCTGTGGAATGCAAATCTGGAGTGGTAATGAAAAAACAGGGACATCAATGGAAAGATTAATGTGATAAACTTGACGAGCAGAAACTGCTCACAGAACCTCCTCCAGCACCTACTGTGCCTCTGGGGTCAGTGTCAGAGGTGACTTGAAATCAAGTCCCCCTTTAACAGACCAAACAAGGGAGACAGTTGTGTTGTGGTGTCATGGGGTGACTTTACCTTTAAGGTAGTTTTGAGAGCTAAGGAAGTTGAAGTTGCTGGTGACTGATGGGAGTTTTTTCTCCTGACCAATTATCGGCCATTACTGGGAATTGACAGCAGTTTTGACCATTGAAAAGTGGGATCAACTTGTGAACCCTACCTTAAGATGTAAAGTCAGATCACACTTGTTATCTTTGTTTCCTGGCTGTGAAAGGTAATAGAGTGCCAGCTGGCTTCCCGTCCCCTGCCTGGCCATGTGGCCCGGGCGGAGGCTGGGCTGGGCCTGCCGCCTCTCCTGGCTGGGAGATGGGGCCTGTGGGGGGCTTGCCCCGGGCCCTGGCCGGGCCAAGCCAGTCTCTGGCTCGGCTACAGTTTTTGCTGTCACTGAATTCACCAGAGACTGCTGAGTGAAGAAAGAAAGGGGCTCTGAACCTGCGGCGGGCTGAGGTGGCGACTACACTTTCCAGAGCAGCCATGAAGAATCTTCTATCGAAGACAGCTCCAGCTCCTACTCCAGCAGAGATCACAGAACCATCTACAAAAGCCTGAGCAAGATTTTAACCCTTTCACTACCCAGATGAGACTTGCAGATTAATCCTTTTATCCAGAAAGAGAAAAAGAGAGTAATCAACATTAAAAGAGACTTTATAAACTACCAGTGACAGGAAAGAAAAGAAGCTTCAGGAAAGGTAGAGAATAAGGAGATGCCTTTATAAGCTGAAATATTTTTCTGTTAAAGCTATGGAGATGGACAATAAAGGCCTGAAAGAACTCCTTTAATTCATGATAGAGTATGTAGGGAGGAATGGAGTGTTCAAAGTGTAAATTTTGAGTAAAAAGTAGAATAATTGTGGTACAGTGAAGTGCTGGAAGATTTGAAGCCTTGAGAGGCAATGAGAAAACTGTTTTCTAGTAGAGCTCACAGAGACAGATGAAGAAGACTTTTGCCTTTGAATAACTCATCTTTAAAATGACATCCCTAAACTCATGGCCCATACACACCTCAGAGTTATGTGAAATGGGAGGGGTGAGCTCTGATACCAGCATTTCTGGGCAGCTGACATCAGGGCAATAGAAAACTATAGCAGAAATAGTTTTCTTGTGAGAAACTCCATAGATTAGCAGAAGACTTCTGTTTCTCTACAAAGACTGATGAAAAGACTTTAGCAAGAATTGGGACTGTTTTAAACACCAAAGTTCCAAAGTTTTTGTCTCTATTGCCATGTGAACAAGGAAATGGTGGGTAGTAAGGGATAAAAAAGGGTTTTCTGGAAGTTTACTCTGGTGTTTTTATTCTTGTAGTTTGTTAATAAACTTTCTTTATTTCTTTTAAGTTTTAAGCCTGTTTTGCTCTTGTTCTAATCCATATCTCACAGCAAAAAAATAAGTAATCTTTTTTTAGTTACTGGTTTAAAACCACGACACGTGGTCAGTCCCATATAGGTATGCAACCATGTAAAAGTCCATCAGTATCTGGACATCATTCATTCAGTGTCTGCACTGAATGCAAAAAATTGCACCTCCTGATGTGGGACTGTTCGTCCCAAAAATTATTTTACCCTCAAATAATTTCAAGGAGATTGTTTCTGGAGTCACTTGCAGCCCATGACAAGGCAAGGCAGGGAACAGCTGAGGCTGTATCTGCTGCAATTCATCCTGGATGGGCACAGCCACCAGGACGTCATCCATATAAGGACAGAGACGAGCAGTAGGAAACTGCTCGCAAACTCCAGAGAGGGTTAGAGCCCCATATCATCTGCAAATGTCAGCAAATTTTGCATGCCTTGCGGCAAAATCTCCATTGATATCTCTGTGTGGGCTCAGCATTAATGATAGCTGGCACCAGAAAGGCAAATTTCGGTCTGTTATCAGGATGCAAAGGAATTGTAAAGAAATGTGGGTACGGAGGAGCCCGCTGAGCCCGAGATCCTGGCTCTCTCCTGGAGGCAAGACACCTTTTACTCAGAGAGAGACAATGTATAGCTCCCAGGGCTCTTTGAGTTAGACATGTTAAACTGTTGTGCCCCATTGGTGTTCCCCCCTGCTGTCCCACCCCGATACATGTATCTCGGGCTTCCCCCCGCCCCTCTCCTTCCCCATAAATATCCCGGGTTTTCCCCTGTTCTGCGGATTCGCTGTTACCAGCACCCTTCGCCGAAGCTCTGCCTGAATAAAGGCTTGTGCCTCGGTGGAACGCTGGACCAGCTTTCTCGTCCCTGCTTCCTGTGTTGCCTGCCCGCCGCCGCCGCCGCCGCCGAGCCGAGCCGAGCCGAGCCGAGCTGAGCTGAAATCACTACTACCGCTGAGCTGGAATCACTCGACCACTCGAAGCTGCTCACATGCGCTTCGGGCCAGCCTTTCTCAAGGCTGCCTCTAGAGAAGTCGCGGTGCTCCGGGCTTTCCGTCACCGTGGCAACTGGCGACCCGACCGTGGGGCTTTGAAGAAGCCCTGAGGAAGCGTCCGCCCGCACCTTTAGCTGCAAGGCGAGCCGCCATTGGAGCAGCCGTGCCTCGAGGAAGCTTCCTTGTGTTCTAGCAAAAAGCAATCCAAGAGGCTGTGGCCGGGACCCTCGCTGACCATCTGGGGCAAGGGAAAGCCCCTGAGGATCGGCCGCCCAGGTGACCACCCGCCCAGCCGCTTTTTTTTCGCCCGCCAGTATCTGCCGAAGAGAAATTGTAAGTGTATCCCGTGAAAGGTTTTTTTTTTGGGCTTTTTTCTTTTTTTTTTCTGTTTTACTGCTGGGTGGGGAGTGAAAAAGGATGGGGAATGAATCCTCTGTACGGGGACTGACCCGATCTGAGAGGGACTTTTATATCCAAGTTGTAACTACCTTAAAAGTGGGAAATTTTAACTTTTCTAAAGGGGATTTAAAAAGATTTATTCATTGGGTTTTTAAACATTTTAAGATTAATTCGGACTCTGCTAAATCAGGAATTTTTTGGGATAATGTGGGAAGAAAGTTATATACAGTTCAAGCTAAAGGGGATTTTTCTGTTGCAAAGTTTTTTCCTGTGTTTCAAAATGTTATTTTCTCATCGGAAAAAGAGGGAAAAAAAGAAGAGGGAGTTTTGGGTCCCCAGTTAAACCCCCCAACCCCGTCAGCCCCTCCAGGTGTCCCTGAACCCCTTTCCCTATCTGAGAGTCAGTCGGGGGGTGGACGTTGCCCCCGGGCACAGAGCTGCTGCCGTCTCTCTGACGCCCCCCTACCGTCTCTCTGCCCGTACCAGGGCAGCAGTGGCCATGCTGTTCTGGGTCTTTCCTCTACCCTCTCCCCTATGCCCTCACACCCAGTTGTGCCCCCCCCAGTTCCTAGCGTTAGCACAGATGGCGCTGGCAGTGTGGCCAGCCCCGCCATTTTGTCCCACTCCCACCCCGGTTTTCTTGCCTTCACCCCTTCTCTTCCGGCCGCGTCCTGTTCCCCCTCCCCCCACACTGCGTCGTTGGGTGTAAACGCGTCGGGCCCCGCCCCATCCATCGGGAAACCCCTCCCTGTCGTGGACCCCGGTCCTGTCCCTTTGTGCCGGGACTCCGTCCCCAGCGGCGCGCCCGCTCCAGGGTCCCAGTGCCCCGGAGGTCGGGACGGCTCCAGCCGGCGCGGGGCCACCCCGGCTTCCCCACGCAGCCACAAAAGGGCCAGCTCGAGACACCCGAGCAGGCCCCGCACTGCTAGCAAGCGCACCCCATCTCCACTAGGAGATGAGAGCAGTGAATATTCTTATTCAGATTCTGAGTATGAAGATCACTGGGCTGAGGTGCAGAGGGAAGCCACACGGGCGGGGAACTCAGCTCTGTCCCGGAAAATACTTGCCTTTCCTGTAATAATGAGGAGAGACAGGACAGGGGCACAGGTTGCTGCATGGGAGTCCCTTCACTATAGGGAACTGCAGGAACTTTGCAAAGCTGCTGAGGAACATGGCAGGGGTTCACATTTTTTTAAACATTTGCTGGAAGCCTCCTTCTCTGCCCACGTCATGGTCCCCCATGACATCAAAAATATTATGAACTGCCTTCTCTCCCCAGCAGAGTACATGTTGTGGGAGAGGCAGTGGAAAAAACGTTTAAAGCAATTGGCAGATGTTTATGCAAGAGATTCTAACAGACCTAATTTTACTTTAGAGCAATTAGCAGGAGAAGGAGATTTCCAAAAGCCCCGAGATCAGGCCCGGGACCTGCCTGAAGCAGCTTTACAGGATATAGCTAATGCTGCTAAGATATCTCTTTTTACCACCCCTGATGATAAAGTGCCAACACAGTGCTTCACCAATATTAAGCAAGGGGCAACTGAGTCTTTTATTAAATATATTGATAAGTTAAAAGTGGCCACTGAAAAGCAGATAGAGAGCCCACAGGCACAAAAGGAATTATTAGTAAAAATAGCAATGGCCAATGCTAATCAGGAGTGCAAAGCAGTTTTGCGAGCCCTCCCTCTGGACCCAGAACCAGCCATAGATCAGATGGTTGAAGCCTGCACCAAACACTCCTCTGCCTCAAGTGAGAATACAGTGGCACTTGCAGTGGCTAAAAGAGTGGCAGAAGGGATATCTGGAGCTTATGCTGCAGACCCCAATACAAGTCACTATTTTAATTGTGGCGAGCCTGGACATTTTTTCAAAGACTGTCCGGAGAGACATTCCATACAACCGCCAGCCCACCAACGGTTCCCCAGACAGAACTGGCATTCGGGAAACTTCAAGCAGAGCGCAGAACGGCCCTGCGCTTCGACATCAAATCAAATGCCGCACCACTTCACCCCTCCTGCCAAACCCACCATCCTGCCTCCACGGGGACCCCGATATCAAGCCCAGCAGGTGGAGCACTTCAGATGGGAACCCGGCGTCAACTGGTAACTAGACTCTCTTTACATATGAAGGGTGACTGTATTTACAAAGTCCCCACAGGGAAACGTGGACCACCAGGCGGTCCCTCCAACATCTTAATACTTGGGGATCCTACCAACTGTCCAGGACAAATTCATACTGTTCCTGAGGTCCAGACTATATACCCTGGAGATGAAATTTCCATCTCTCTGACCTGCATAGACCCTCCTTATTATTTAAAGGAACAAACTCCTGTGGCACAGGCCTTTTTACTTCTTAGTGACTGCCCAGATCATGTTCCCCTCAACCCCAGTGCTATGTGGACTCAGGTTGTGGCTCCTGCAAACCCATCGTGGACTGTAGCCTGTTTTGTTATGGGGAAAGGACTCAGCGTCCAGGAATGATAGACACTGGAGCAGATGTTACCATCATCGCCCGCTCCGAGTGGCCAGACAATTGGGAATTACAACCTGTAGCAGGCATGATTTCAGGAATTGGAGGGATGACAGCTTCCATGAGGAGCAAACGGAATATTGTCATTGAAGGACCTGATGGACAAATGGCAACCATCAGGCCATTTGTGGTGAGAGCACCAATCACCCTCTGGGGCGGGATCTCCTGTCCCAATGGGGGGCTTCTCTGCGGATTCCCAGCAGGGATTTTTAGTGGGGGTCACTGAGAAGCGTGCCATGCCTACCATCTCCCAACTCACCTGGAAACAGCACCATCCAGTGTGGGTTGATCAGTGGCCCCTATCTGAGACAAAACTGCACGCACTGGAAGCCCTTGTAGAGGAGCAGCTTGCCAAGGGCCACATCACAGAGACCAATAGCCCTTGGAACTCCCCTGTCTTTGTCCTACGCAAACCAGGCAAAGATAGGTGGAGACTCCTTCAGGACCTCCGGAAGATCAACGAAGTCATTGAGGATATGGGATCCCTCCATCCTGGCATGCCCTTCCCTTCTATGCTCCCCTGGGATTGGAAGCTGGCTGTCATTGACATAAAGGACTGTTTTTTCAACATACCACTCCATCCTTGAGACGACCCCAGATTTGCATTATCGGTTCCCTCTCCAAACAGACAAGCACCTTTAAAAAGATACCATTGGCTAGTCCTTCCTCAGGGGATGAAAAATTCTCCTACCATCTGCCAATGGTATGTGGCCCACATTCTGTCACCTGTGAGGACCCTGTTCTCAGATGCTGTCATCCTCCACTACATGGATGACATTCTGGTTTGTGCTGCTGATGATGACTATCTGCACCGGACTTTACAAAAAACTATCCAGACAATTGAGGACGCTGGATTTGAGATCCGTGAGGACAAGATCCAGCACACCTGCCCTTGGACCTACCTAGGACTCCAGATCTGTGAGCGGACCATCATGCCCCAGCAGCTGACCATCAAAGATGACCCCAAGACCCTGCGGGACTTGCATCAGCTCTGCGGGTCCATCAACTGGATACGCCCTCTGCTTGGAGTAACAACAGAAGTCCTTGCACCCCTCTTCAACCTACTCCGTGGCAGTGAGGCCCTCGACTCACCACGCTCCCTCACGCCGGAGGCCCAGGAATCCATCACCAAAGTCCAGGAGGCCCTGTCTTCACGGCAAGCCCACCGGTATGAACCCAGCCTGCCCTTCCAGCTGGTTGTCCTGGGTAAGGCCCCGCGCTTACACGCGCTCATTTTTCAATGGGACACTGCATTGAAGGATCCTCTCCTTATCATCGAGTGGATCTTTACACATAACCAGCCCACTAAGACCATTACCACCCCGCAAGAAATCATGGCTGAACTCATTCAAAGAGCTAGAGTCCGTCTCCACACTCTTGCAGCCTGTGAGTTCACCTGCATCTTCCTCCCATTGGCAACTGGAAGTTTGGAGCCTTTGCTCCAAACCAATGAGAGCCTTCAGTTTGCTCTCGATAGCTATTCAGGCCAAGTTTCTATACACCCACCTGGCCACAGACTTTTCAAAACTACATTTAATTTAGTCCCCAAATCATTACAGAGCAAAACACCGCTCCAGGCCCTGACGATTTTCACAGATGGCTCAGGGAAATCCCACAAGTCAGTCATGACTTGGAAGGACCCCAAGACACAGAAATGGGAGTCTGATGTCCAAGTGGTTGAGGGATCACCACAGATTGCTGAATTAGCAGCCGTCGTCAGAGCTTTTGAGAAATTCCAAGAACCTTTCAATCTGGTGACTGATTCGGCTTATGTGGCTGGAATAGCTATGAGAGCAGAACATGCATTTCTAAAAGAGGTCTCTAACCCAAATTTATACAAATTGCTTTCTGAATTAGTATATCTTATCTCCCACAGGAAGCAACCTTACTATATCATGCATATGAGGGCACACACGGACCTCCCAGGTGCCATTGCTGAAGGAAACAGGAGGGCAGACGCCTTAGCCATGCCTGCTGAAGCAGCCAATGTCCCTGACATTTTTGCACAAGCAAAATTGTCCCACCAGTTCTTCCACCAAAACGTGCCTGCACTGATGAGAATGTTCAGACTACCCAGAGACCAGGCTAGAGCAATAGTTGCCACCTGTCCTAATTGCCAATCGTTCCAAATACCTGTCGTTAACTCCAGGGTTAACCCCCGAGGACTTAACAGCTGCAAGATATGGCAGACTGATGTCACTCACGTCCCGTCCTTCGGGAGAGTCAAATACGTACATGTCTCCGTAGACACCTTCTCTGGTGCAGTGTTTGCCTCAGCCCATGCAGGAGAAAATGCCAAGCACACCATCCGACATTTTCTCCTTGCTTTTGCTACGCTGGGAGTCCCAGAACAAATTAAAACAGACAATGGACCTGCTTACACCTCTCACAAATTAAGAGATTTTTTCAATGAGTGGGGGGTGGAACACACCACGGGCATTCCTCATTCCCCTACAGGGCAATCAATAGTAGAGAGAACCCACCAAAACCTAAAAAGAGTCCTTGATCACCAGCGGGGAGGAACAGAAATCATTCCCCCCATTGAGAGGCTCTGTAAGGCTCTATATGTCATGAACTTTCTAAATTGCTCGTCTACAGAGCCTGACCCCCCTGTAATTCGGCACTTCTCTAATTCGACCCATGCCAAACTCACAGAGAAGCCGCCAGTGCTGATCAAGGATCCTGAATCACAACGCACATCAGGACCCTTCCCACTGATTACCTGGGGGAGAGGGTATGCTTGTGTGTCCACACCATCAGGACCTAAGTGGCTCCCAGGGAAAAATGTAAAACCTTATTTAAGCCCTACAAACCCTGCACCAGATTCAGAACTTTCAAAGTCTCCTGAGACCCACACAGGTCCAGAAAAACAGCAGCCCACTGCAGCCTGGAAGCGGAGACGTCGTCGGAGTCCGCCAAACCGACCTGCCACCAGACCAACAACCAGACAGAGGCCAAACTGTCCTACTACCAGGGCTGCAATGAGACGACTGCCAACGTCACGCCTGACACCTTGACAGTACACAAGTCTTCTTAACTCCCTCCCCCTTCCCCTTCTTGCCCTCGTTGCCTAGCCCAAATTGCCAGCTTACACCCAAGTGCACCTCTGTGCTGCTGCTGGTGTCGGGTCTTGTGTCCCCAATACACAGAATAACCTTGCTTATAATTGTTTGTTTTTTTGTTTTTGTTTTTTTTTTTTTAAAGAGGGAGGAGACTGGAGAGAAAGGGAGAAAAGAAATTAGCCCCCCCCTCCAAAAATCAGAGCTAATCTTTTATGTCCTGTTGTAGAAAATGGAGAGCAAAACCATCCTTGAGTTCCTGATGTCCCTGATTATCTGGATGCTCCTGAAAACATCAGCTGTGGATGCCTGGCTAGTAGCACAGCCCCAGGAGAACATGTGGATCACCCTCGCAAAGACACTCCAACAAGACCACATGTGCTTGTCCATGGGCAGCGCCACCAACCCTCTGTCATCCTGCCTGCAGGCCAACTGAACCTCCTCTGTCCTGAGTGAGCTCCTGACAGATGAAGAGACTGTTAAGCATGCCACGCTACAAAACCGAGCTGCCATAGACTTTCTACTCCTGGCCCATGGACACGGCTGCAAGGAATCAGATGGTTTGTGCTGCTTTAACCTCTCCAGCCCCAGTGAAGGCATCCACACTCGCATCCAGAGACTCCAACAAGGAGTCCAAAAACTCCAGACTGAAAAGGAGCCCCAGTGGCTTGAGGACCTTTTTGGGAGCTAAGGGCTCAAAGGATAGGTTGCCTCCCTCCTGAAAAACGTTTTTTGGGTTTTCCTAATTGTTATTATCTTCCCAAGTATGTTTTCACATTTTAAGAATCTATTAGCTAACTCTCTAGGAGATGCCTTTTTAATAAATAAAGAAGGGGGAGTTGTGGGTATGGAGGAGCCTGCCGAGCCCGAGATCCTGGCTCTCTCCTGGAGGCAAGACACCTTTTACTCAGAGAGAGACAATGTATAGCTCCCAGGGCTCTTTGAGTTAGACATGTTAAACTGTTGTGCCCCATTGGTGTTCCCCCCTGCTGTCCCACCCCGATACATGTATCTCGGGCTTCCCCCCGCCCCTCTCCTTCCCCATAAATATCCCGGGTTTTCCCCTGTTCTGCGGATTCGCTGTTACCAGCACCCTTCACCGAAGCTCTGCCTGAATAAAGGCTTGTGCCTCGGTGGAACGCTGGACCAGCTTTCTCGTCCCTGCTTCCTGTGTTGCCTGCCCGCCGCCGCCACCGAGCCGAGCCGAGCCGAGCCGAGCTGAGCTGAAATCACTACTACCGCTGAGCTGGAATCACTCGACCACTCAAAGCTGCTCACACGCGCTTCGGGCCAGCCTTTCTCAAGGCTGCCTCTAGAGAAGTCGCGGTGCTCCGGGCTTTCCGTCACTGCGGCAAAGAAACAATCCTTCAGATCCACAATGAGAACTGGCCAATCAGTGGGAAGCATGGTGAGTAATGGCATGCCAGCCTGCAATGGTCCCATGCTTTCCATCACAGCATTAACTTTATGGAGGTCTTATAGCAACCTCCACTTCCCAGACTTCTTCTTAATACAGAAAACAGGAATGTCCCAGGGACTGGTCGAAGGCTCCAGATCACCGTGATACAACTGTTCCTGCATCACGTCACGGAGGGCGACTAATGTATCATGAGAGAGGACAACAGAGTCTGCTAAACAAAGAGTCAATCTCAATTTCTCCATAGCGTAGAATGTGTCAGCATCGGGTCCAAGGGTCACTCCAGGGGCCAGTTGGCAAACCTGACAATCGTGATGTTCATGCCAGTGTCAAGAAGCCTGCGGAGGCTAACCTCAGACACTGTTTCACCAAGGATGGACAGGGTGCAGACCCATCCAGGACCGTCCTTGTCTGCCAGAACAGCAGTCCAGTGAACACGAGGAGGCCCAGGGAACCCGAAGCCACCATCTCCCGATGTCTGATCTTCTGTCCTGCGAATACAAGACGTAAAAGGCACAAGGTGAGCAAATCTGGGTCCTGCAGGGATAGGAACAGGAGGGCTGAGCATAGAACCCATGGCATGAATCCGCCCCAGGAAATCTGAAAGGGGGACAAAGTCCACAGGTCAGCCGAAGAGGCTCCAGCAACCCGGGACTCTTTGCCTGTGGAGGCCACCAGCTTCTGTCCCGCGGCAACACCACCCGAGCCAGTAGTAAACAGCGCAGGACCCCGAGCCGTAGTCATAGGCGGTGGCAGGGCCAACTCCTTCCCAGCCACAGATTCAGGCGATGCCGGAAACCCAAGGCGGGGCAAGGTGAAGCCAGCTCGGCATGGCCCGCCTCCAGCGCGGGGGGAACTCGAGGCACAGGTCGAGGCAGGGCCCGTGGAGCCGCCGCACTGTCCCCCTCTGCTGCCAGCGGACAACCCGGGCTCGCAGGAGGGGAAACCCACACCATGGGGCCGGCAGAACCCGGCCCGGCATCCGCATCACTTGCAGCACCCGTCACCACGCCCCACGAATCCGGCGCGGAGGGGGCAGTGCTTGGAATCGCCCATAACAGCAGTTCTTCAGCACATGTCAGGGGTCACCAGATGTTGCTGCTGGAGATGAATAGATCACACAAACACAGCTCGAGGTGTGATGAAAGGAAGAGAGAGTTTATTTCTTCTCCCAGGATTTATAGGTTTCTGACGACGGCCAGGGATTGGATGGTCAGGATAACACTTTCCCAACCGCACTGGCCATAAGAGATGTCCATCACAAGACGTGTTTCAGAAAGAATGTACATATCTCTATGTTTACAGTTACTGTCCTGGGAAAGTCTTTAGAAAACTATGTCAGCAAGATCAGAAGCTGAGTTCTCAGGGTGCCACCCATGCAGCCAGATCATCCCTCCCCCAGGGAGTTATCCGTGAGTCCTTCATAATGTACGGCCAAACCATGGCCATGTCTTCCTCTGGGTTCGTGATAAACACGGACCTCTGGCTCACTTGGCATTGCGCTGTTCCTGCCAACCCGGCGACAGATATCCTCACCGGTTCCAAGGGCCACTCTGGGGGCCAGTTGGCAAACCTGACAATCGTGATGTCTGCACCAGTGTCAAGAAGTCCACTGAGGCTAACCTCTGCTGGCGTCTCACCAGGGATGGACAGGGTGCAGACCCATTCAGGATGATCCTTGGCTGTCAGGAAAGTGGTCCAATGAACCTGAGGCAGCCCAGTGGACATGAATCTACCATCTCTTTGCAGCCGGTTCTCAGCTCTGCAAACACAAGACTTAAAAGGCACAAGTTGCGCATGTCTGGTTCCCACAGGGATAGTAACAGGGGGGTGAGCGTGGAAACCATGGCATAAATCCGCCCCATGAAATCCAAATCAATGATTCCTAGGTGCACAATGATGCCCTGAGCAGTGGTACTAGACCTCCCCACAAGAAGAGCACTCATGCCCTAACCCACAGGACCAAAAGCATCCAAAGGAACCCTGTGCATTCTGCAAAAGTCCAAGACAACCGTGTCTGCCATGCAGATACCAAGGCTGGCTGAGCCAGAGGTGCTGGCTACAAGCTGGCTGAGCAGACCTCCATCGGCTCTGGGGTGTGAAGAGAGGCTTGTGTCTGAGCACGTCTCTCCGTCGCTCTTGGTTTCCCATTTCCTGAGCCCGACAGAGGCTGACCATTGGCATGGACCATTGCCTTGCACAGATTTGCCACATGTTTCGTCCTACCACACTGGGCACAGTAAAACAGAGGAGCCGAGGCCCCCTGCGCCTTCTTTTTCTGCTTCTTGCTGGCCTGAGCAGTCCCCTGTTGCCACTGCCCACCCTGCGGCTTCACCCAAGTTGGCCGCAGAGCAGCAGCCACAGTAGCGGGCTCCTCAGCAGTGACACCTGCCTCTACACAAGCCTGTGCCATCTGTGTCAGCGAGGGATCACCAGGGAGCATCCCAATGATCCTCTGACACATGGCATTACAATTAGACCTTGCGAGACTCTTGAGCACAAGCTGCCTTGTTGCACTATCCTGCACCTGTATTTCCACAGAAGCAGTCAGCCGATTGGCAAAACTCAGAAAATACTCTTCAGCCCGCTGGACAGCAGTTGCAAAAGGCTCCTTTGGGGCAGCCACTTCTATGGTCCGCACTAACGCTGCCATGCCCGTCTCCTTGCATTGCTCAAGCACAATAGGGTCAAGGCCAACCTGCCTATTAACGTCAACAAAGCCGTCCTTACCCAGCAGAGCATAAGAACCAATCACCCGCCTGGGATTCCACTGACCCAAGGCAGTATTCTGCTGCACCACTCGACAGGCAATCTGAGCCCATTGCAACTCAAAAATACCATACTTCACCGGTTGAAAAAGAACACGGGCTAAACTCCAGATATCATAAGGCACCAGGACACCACCCACAAGGCCCCGAAGAGCCTGCATAACCTCATTCGACCCTAATCCATGTTTCTCAGCCGTCTCCCAGAGATTTGCCAAGGCTTTTCAGGATAACGGCTGATGAGTCCTCTGAGACCCATCCTGAAGCACAGGGATCGCTTGATAACCATCCGGAGGAATGGCCTCGCCTGCTACGTCCTGTCTCACAGAGTTCCCTGAGACATGGCCAGGCACCTGGCCGTAAGACACAACGGTGCCCAGGCCACAGCCGTCATAACACCAGCAGAACCAGAGGAGCCATCCCCACCGTCTAGGGGGCTGTGTTCAGAATCACAGCCAGCTTCCTTGTCAGCCTTAGCACCCACGGCTTCCCAAATTTGTGCCTGATCCCGTGGCCGCACAGTCGTCTGGCAGGGGGGCAAAGTCCACAGGCCAGACGAAAAAGCTCCGGCAGCCCAGGACCCCTTGACCTTGGGGGCCACTGGCTTCGCCCCTGGGGCATTACTACCAGTGCTAATAGTAAACAACACAGGACCCCGATCTGCCGAGGCAGCCTGGGTCATAAGAGATGGCAGGGATGTCCCCTCTCCAGCTGAAGGCTCGAGCGACGCCCAGGAACCTGAGGTGAGGCGGGGTAGATCCAGCTCGGCGCGGCCCACCCCCAGCGGGGGGGGGACCAAGGCACAGGTAGAGGCACGGCCCGCGGAGCCACAGCACCATCCCGCTCCACTGCCAGGGGCCATCCCGGCTACCAGGAGGGGAAACCCGCTCCATGGAGCCGGCAGAAGCTGGCCCGGTGTCCACGTCACTCGCAGCACCCGTCCCCACGCATCCGGCGTGGGAGGAGCAGTGTGTGGAATCGTCCCTAACAGCGTCTCCTTGGGGGTGCAAAATCCAAGAACCTGTGCTAGTGCTTCCGCGCAGAGTGGCCCCGGGCCCACCTCCATTGGAACAGAGTGTGCATGCGCGGCCGCCAGCACAGAGCCTGGGCCCGTCCTGTTCCCCACCGCAAGGTAGGGCACAGCCCAGACACAACGGGGACATGGGACCGTCCCTGACGCCCCCCCCAGGGGTGGCGCTGCCCCCCATTCAGGCAGCTCCATGTCGGCCTGCATAGGGAAAGCACACAAAGGAGGTGACCCTTCCCCAGACTTATGCCTCCTGGGTGACAGGCAAGGCAGGGTTACACCCACTGGCTCCACGGTGCCCCTGATGGCCTGCTGGCCAGGACCCAACTCCCCCGGGGGCCCTGGCAACCCCAGGGGAGCTGACCTTGGAACCCGAAACACAGCTGTCCCCCAGTTCCTTGTCATGGGGGGAGAGGGAGATCTCTGCTCTGCTCCCACAACTGGAGTCAGAGCCGTCCCTCTCATCCAGGTCAGAGAAAGCGGCTACCGATGAGGCAGAAGATGATGTGCAGCTGTTCAGAGTGCAGTCAGAGCAGCAGAAGCTGGGTCCGGTGGGGATCATACTCTATGGACATCACCTGGATAACAGCCTAATGTGTCCCAAGCTGGATTTGAAAAAACCGCCTCAACCACAGGAAAAAACCCTCCAGCTCTCCCATAAGCATACAACTGCTGAAAATAAGCATCCGAAACTATCAGTCTGTTTCTGGTCAAAAACAGCTCTCCAAACCCCCACAACCAGTGATTCCGTAGGAGAAAACCCAAAGGCAGTCATGGCCCCAGGGCTGGACATTACCCTGCAACCGTCACCTGCGATACACGTCGCAATCACCAGATGTCACTGTTGGACACTAAATGATTCACATGAATGCAGCTCAAGGTGTGGAGAAAGAATAATAATAATTTATTTGTTCCTTCAGTATTTATAGGTTTTCGACCACAACCAGGGATTGGATAGTTAGGTTACCACCTTTCCAACCGCACTGGCCATGAGAGACATCCATCAAAAGGCATATCTTTAATGGAATGTATAAACATCTATGTTTATAGTTACTTTCCTGGGAAAAGGGCTAGAACTTGTGAGAACAATATCGAAAGACCTGATTCTCAGGGCGACACGAGGGGACACTGAATCAGAGAAATTAAGAATTAGGAATCATTTATAAAAATTGCCTTGAGTAAAAGAAGGGGCTACAAAACCTATGTGAAATGCTGACTGCTACCATAATAGCAGGAAGAGAATAAAGACTGCAGGATGAGATAAGGAGCTAGAATACATAAACAGGATGCAAGCATAAATGCACCATAGGATGAGGGGGTTTCTTGGATTCTTTTGGACCCCTAAACCAGAAGAAATTGAGAGGGGGGGGTCAAAAGAATTGAAAGGAGCATGCACAAGAAGACAAGGTGAAAAGTTCAGCTGAAAGAAAATTGCTAACTACAGCCCTAAAGACCCCCAGACGACCACCAGAATGACTAACAAGGAGCAGTGTGCAGCTGCAAATAGGCGTGGAACTAATTTTAATACGAAGCGGGGACAGGTGGGGTTAGAAAATGAATATGTATTAGCCAGGAGGATCTCTGTCGAGCTGTGGGAGCAGCTGAGGAGAGGATTCCCTGGCGTGCCCCCAGGACCTTCCCGGGAGGGACCCCGAATCTCAGTTCGCTCACCGTGGGGACAGACAACAACCTGCCGGCCTGCATATAAAGGTATGAATTAAATATCAAGGGAAGGACTGTTGGTACGTCGTGCAGAGATGTCTGACGCACAGCACAGTCCCGGTAAGCTTGCAAGCAGCTGGCCAAAGAGGGGCCAAAGACAGAGAGAGAAGGATCGATCTCCAGCCAATAGCACGGCTGATGGGAAGGGGTCTCACTGAGCTGATAGAGCAGCCCACTAGCAACTCTGGGGGTGAGTCGGGTGAACCCTTGTTTTGCTGCTATTTTGTGTGAATGCTAAGTCCGGACACATTGAGTCACTGAGTGTGTTCAGTAAGTGAATGAGCGAGTGAGACGCACCAGAGTGAAGTAACCTTCCTTCGTCCCCCTGAAGTAATCCTGGATAGCTCTGTCAAGGGGGAGGGGTCAGGAAGACTCTTCACGACCAAGATAAAAGACCAAAGGGCTGCTTCTCCTTCCGGGATAAAGTAGAATGTTTATTCTGGCTGGGATCCAGGAGGAAAAAGAGAAAGGGGATACATTTGCCGGGCTCTTTCAAACCTCAGGAGAGGGGCGGGGAGACATATAACACCAACCAAGGGGATAACATTTCAGAGACAGGGAGGGGAGGGGAAAAACACATCACAGCTGCAGGGAGGGTTTACACAGAAACCAAGTAACGCCCAGAAATGTGCACTACCACATCTCCACCTATTTCGTTATATATAATTAAATGAAAGGTAACAAGCTTATATGACTTACTGACCTGAAGTGGCCCACTAATTCCCATTTGCAGGTCGGTGAGGGTTACTCCGGTCTGCCAACTCTATATGGTTGACATCTGAGGTAGCTGAGATTAACCTAATTATGCTTTTGTACAGTATTCTGCTTAACACTCCGAACACTAACACCGTTAGCAAAGTAATGACTAGCAGCAACAGAATAGTTTTCACTACTGAAGCCCACCACCCCGAGAGTCCCCAGTTTTTAAACAGTCCATTGAACCAGTCATCTGCTTCTTGCTTGACTTGTCCGATCATGCTTTTCATCTCTCGGAGCGTGGAATGGATGTTAGGAGCTTTTGATGTCAGATTCATGCAGCAGAGACCATCGAACTCCCGGCACTCATGCCCGTGGAGCAATAGGAGAAAGTCTATTGCTGCACGATTTTGGAGTGTCGCCTGCCTGGTAACTTCCTCATCTTCTAAAAGGGCACTTATGGCGTTAGATGTTAAATTTGCTTGTTTTACCACCCAGCATTCTAGGTGTCCCAATTCACCTAGGGCCTTGGCTGCAGCCACCCAAGGAAGGAAAATGGATGCAGCAACTCTTTTTGATTTGGACCAATGGAAAATCTCTGAATCACAATTTTCATCTAAATTTGTAACACTTCTCTTTTGAATTTTTCTAGTCAAATTGTTCTTATGGGTCCATTCGCCAATTAATGTTTGATTGGGTGCTAACAGTGATAGACGCCCTATGGTACACGGCCCTCCGAGGAGACGGGATGGAATTCCTGCCCATGTGCAATCCCCACAAATGAGGAACAGTCCTTTGAGGAGGCTTTTGGGATATGTATGAGCTGAGGAGTGTACTTTGATGTAGCTTAGCACATGGCACCACCTTTTTGCTATGAATTCTTCTCGATATTGTACTATATGGTGGAAGGTTTCTTTATGAATCGGAAGACTGACGCTAAAGTGTACACAGTATAATGCTGGAGAGGAACCCAGTAGCTCTAACTCTTGGGGTTCCTGGGTTGCCTTAGGAAAATGTGGCAGCCACTCTTCTACTGGGTTTCTTAACTCTGCTTCTATTTGAGCGCTGTGTAATTTATTACCTGCTTCAGGAGTCAGTGTATTAAAGCTGTGTGTAAATTCATCATGCTGCAAAGGGATTCCTACCAGGCAGGTAGACATAGGATTTTTCGCTGCTGCAGTAAATAGACATATGTTTTCTTGCTGGAGTGTTTGTGCCAGGGTCACCCAGATGTTCTGGCGTGGCTGTGGGACGATCCAGGCCACTGTCAGGCTGCTCAGTGTGAGCAGGATGACAGCAGGGTTAAGGCTCATCATGGATTTGAGTAAGAGGTAGGTTATTTCTAAAAAAAAGGAAACAGACATTTTTTAAAACATATTCACAGCCAAAGTATGCAGGTCAGAGGCTAGAAAGGTTTCTTCTTGTTCTCTCCGGCGGCGTCTTCTCTTGGAAGCAACAGCCACTTGCTTCTCTTCTCTTCTTGCTGGGGCTGGATTCTTTGGAACAAAAGGCTTTACCCATTTCTGAGGAATCCATCGGGGCCTGCAGGGGTGGATACACACGCGTAGCCACACCCCCAGGTGACAAGTTCATAGGGGCCCTTGGTTTGCCAAGTTTCAGGGTCCCTGATTAAAACCGGTGGATGCTGTGACAATTTAAACTGATCACTACTGTTAAAATGCTGAGTTACAGGAGGATTCATGTTTTCAAATGAGCAGTTTAGGAAATTAATGGCAAACAGAGCTTTACAGAGTTTCTGTTGTGGAGACATCCAGACTGCCTCATTACCTTGCCTGGCTAGGACTTGTTTGAGCATCTGGTGTGTACGCTCAATCACCGCTTGACCTGTGGAGGAGTGGGGGATGCCCGTTTTATGTTCCACTCCCCACTGCTGGACAAATTCCAGGAACTCCTTGGATTTATATGCTGGGCCATTATCTGTTTAAATTTCTCTAGGGATGCCCAAAACAGAAAAGGCCTGTACTAAGTGTTGCTTGGCATGTATAGACTTTTCTCCTGCATGAGCAGAGGCATACACTGCTCCTGAGTATATAGCAATGCTCACGTGTACATACTTGAGGCGACCAAAACTGGGAATGTGAGTGATATCTGTTTGCCACACCTCACAGCTTCCAAGGCCTCGGCGATTAACTCCGATGCCTAATGATGGCACTGCCTGGAGCTGGCAATCGGGACAGGTAGCCACAATGGCTTTAGCCTCATCCCATGTCAGCTGGAACTGACGAATCAGTCCTGGCACATTTTGATGGTATTGCTGGTGACTTATCTTTGCCTGTAGGAACACATCTGGGAGACATTCCTTTTTAGCTGGGGCAGCAAGGGAATCAGCTTTCCGGTTTCCCTCAGCGATTTCACTTGGCAACTGGGTATGTGACCTTATATGCATCACATAGAAAGGTTCTCGATTTGAAACCAAATAAATCAGTTTTGAGAGCAATCTAAAGAGATGTTCGTTCTCAATGTCCTTGAGAACTGCCTTCTCCGCTCTGGACACTACTCCTGCTACATAGGCTGAGTCAGTAACTAAACTAATTGATTCTGAAAACTTCTCAAAGGCTCTTACGACTGCAGCCAGTTCAGCAATCTAGGGTGCTCCTTCTGCAAACTCAACAACAGCTTCCCAAAGTTGAGTCTGTGGATTTCTCCAAGTCATCACCGACTTGTGGGATGTCCCAGATGCATCAGTGAACACTGTGAGAGCTTTGAGTGGCCTTCGGCTCCTTTTCTCACAAGGAATGAGGTGGAATTCCTCATGAAACAATTTATGTGATGGTGCATGGACTGAAATTTGCCCACTATAGCTATCCAGAGCAAACTGAAGATTAGCATTGCTCTGCAGCAGGTGCTCAAACATCTCCTTGGTCAGTTTCTCAGGGGAGTGTTTGCCTTCTCCAGAGAGTCTGACTGGGAGGTGAATACACATAAGGTCACACCCTGCCAGTTCCCGCAGCCTTACTGTGGCCTTTTGAATCAGCTGAGCCATCAGGTCTTGTGGCTTGGTGATAGTTTTGGGTCGCTGATGGGAGAGGAAGACCCATTCTAGTATTAAGAGTGGATCTCTCTGCCCCTCGGCCCACTGGAATATCAACCCATGTAGATGTGGTAATTTCCCCAGGACAATAAATTTGAAGGGCAGCTCAGGTTTGAAGCGATGTGCCTGTCTTTCTGTCAAGGCCCTTTGTGCTTTTTCAATTGCAGTTTTTGCTTCTGGAGTCAGCTCCCTGGGAGACAGCAGCTCTCTCTTCCCCTTTCAATAAATTGAGCAGGGGGCTCAGGTCTTCATTAGTGAGACCTAGCCAGGGTCTGACCCAGTTTAGTGACCCGCATAGGGAATGGAGATCTGCTAGAGTTTTAGGATTAACAATAATTTCCAATTTTTGTGGAACAACAGTCCGTGCATTAATTTCCAGGCCCAGGTATTTCCAAGGTGGCATCATTTGAACCTTGTCTTCCTGCAATTGGAATCCAGCAGAGGTTAAAACTTTAACCACTAGGTCAAGGGTGTCTTGCAGCATGTTGTTATTGGGACAGCACACTAACACATCATCTATATAATGCAAAATGATGGCATCTCTTTTTTCAGCACGCACTGAGGACAGCAAAGACCCCAAATACCACTGGCCGATGAAGGGGCTTGCTTTCATCCCCTGAGGTAGAACTGTCCAGTGGTACCGTTTCATTGGAGCTTCCTGGTTAATTGTGGGAATGGAAAAAGCAAATCGTTGAGCATCCTCTGGGTGCAGGGGAATATGGAAAAAACAGTCTTTAATATCTAGCACTGCTAGTAGCCAATTTTGTGGTAACATCATCGGGGATGGCATACCCTGTTGAAGAGACCCCATGTCCTCTATTTTTTTTTCTTTCTCTCAAATCCTGAAGGAGGCGCCACTTATCCTTCCCTGGCTTTTTTATTACAAACACCGAGGAATTCCAAGGGCTGGTTGTTTCTACTATGTGTCCTTTGGCCAATTCTTCTTCTACCAATTTTTCTAGCGCCCCAAGTTTTTGTCTGCTGAGAGGCCACTCGTTCACCCAAATTGGATTATTATCTAACCAAGATAGCTTTTGGACCGGATGCTCTACAGTGGCCTCCATCAAAAATCCTGAGGTGTCTCAGGAATTGTTAATTTCACTCCCCACTGGAACATGGTGTCTCTTCCCCACAGCGGGCACTTGTAGTCAATAAGAAAAGGTCGAACACTAGCTAACCTACTCTCCAGATCTTCATTCTGGACGATATCTTTAGCGATTTTTGCCAGTTTCATTCCTCCAACACCCTGCATTTTTCCTGCCACGGGTTGCAGTTCCCAATGTGAGGGTCACACCTTTTCAGGTATGATAGTCACATCTGCCCCAGTATCAATTAACCCTTCTACATGGAGATGTTATGATTTATATGCTAGATTATACCCCATAATGGGTTTGTCTTCACCCACCACTTCTGCCCAATATATCCCTGGTGCTTTGTCATCTACTGGGACTTCTGTTGGAACAGGGATCACCTGGGCTATTATCTGCCCTTTGGCTACATAGAAGGGTGGTTGAGGACATCTTGCTAAGAGAGTGAGGTCTGTTAGGTCTCCCTTAACTGTCATGGGAGCTACCTCAATCTCTATTGGTGTGTGTGCTGTTTCTCCAATAGCAAAATACCTACTATCCAGTCCAGCCAGGTCTTGTGAATTGTCCTGCAGGTCCACTCCAACGATAGTCCAACGATCAGATCTGAAACAAAAAGCTTTAGCAGTTACTAGTCTGAATTGCTTTTGCGGTTGCCAGACCTTATTAGGCAAACGTTTTTCACAATTATATTTCTATAGTTTCTCACCCCCCTCCCCCCTTTTTATTAAAGGACAGAGATTGGTCCCCGCTTCATTTATGTCTGCGCGCAGGGCGGGCAAGCGCTGTGATCCAAGTTTTTTGGCAAGCTGGTATCAGTGTGTTTCCGTTGTTTTAAAGGACAGTTTTTAGCAAAATGTCCCAGTTTTCTTCAGTGAAAACAAATTCGCTGTTGCTGGTCAGACGTCATCTGTTCACTCCGTGTTTCAGATGAAACCGCAGCAACAGGTCTTTGGTTGGTCCAAGGAGGTCTCTTTTCCTGTGAAAACATCTCTGCTTTCCTCGTACAGGCTTCTGCCATCTGTGCCAGTGTCGGAGGGGGATCCATTGGCAAGCCCAGAATGACCCTACGGCAAGACTCGTTAGCATTTCTCTGAGCAATTTCTTTGATTAATTCTGCCTGTACAGCGGGGTCTTCTACCTGACGGGAGACTTGTTCTCTGTAAGCGGTCTAAGAATTGCAGAAATCCTTCTGAAGGCATCTGTTTTACATTAATATAACTACCCTTAGTCTCAGCTGGTGGTAGCTGGGTAAAAGCTTTCTCTGCAGCTGCAGTGATTTTATCGAGCACGGCTTTTGGTAAAGCCATTGTTTAGTCATCAGGTTTTTCCCATACTCCTTCACCGCATAAATGATTAATAGTAATAGCATTGTTTAATAAATCTACATTTTGGTGATTGGTTTTTAATAATTCCACCAGTAGGTTTTTTAGAAACCGTTACCATGTGTTCTCCCATAAATCAAATTCAGAGGGTGTAAGCAAACACCTGAAAAGACCTGAAAAGATCTTTAATATCTGTGGGAACTAAATCATTTGAAGTTAATGTTGTTTTAATTATGCTTTTAAATATCTCACTATTACGACCAAATTCTCTTTGAACTTTGCAAATTTCTTTTTTGTCTTGGTACGAGAAGGGCTTGTAATTCCGGTTCTGCGGTCTCATTCCAGTAAAGGTTACTTGTGCAACAGTAGGGAAAAAAACTGAGTCCCAATTTCCAGGTTCACTATTCCCTGGAATTGTATTAATTTGGCAGAACGGAGAGGCTTGTCCTGCCTGAGAACTGGGAACGGTAGCATTCCCCCATCCCCCAGGGATGCCGTGTGACTCCCCAGTGGGAGCAGGCTGAGGGGACCCACCCTCCCATCCCCCGGGGCGTGCCCCGGGGCCATGAGGGCAGATCGCAGCAGCACAACCACACCTACTGTTGGAATGTGGTGAGGCAATCTCACTTCCCTGCACGGTCCCGGGCCCGCCCCCCAGACTGTGGGAACTACGTGGGGCTCCACCCCTCACCCCCGTCCTGGCCCAGCCTCCAGCCTCACCCCCCGCCCCGACTCCCGCCCCATTCCCGGCCCATTCTCCACCCCCCGTCCCGTAAGAAGCAGGCAGAGGGGAGGGGTTATGGGCGGAGAGAGGCTTGGGGGCGGGAACCTGTGGGAGGAAAGGGTTATGGGAAGGGTAGGGGAGGGGGAATGAGAGCACGTGGTCGGTGCCATGATGGTCAGGCATGTGTTGCTGTGTAAGTTCAGCCATGCCCCCCCTCCTTGCAGGGAGGATTTTAAGCTATGCTTTTCAGGATTCTCTGCGGGGAGGGAAGGGTATGGGAAGGAGTTTCTGTCTGCCTGCACAACGCAGACGGGGTCAGTACGCTCCGGGGATTGTCTGAGCCCCGAGAGGCAAGCATCTGGAACTCTCACAGAATATGCTTCAGATGAAACGTCTGACTGGGGAGCTCAGGGAAGGGGAGAAGGGGAGGGAACCAAAGATTTTTCTAGCCTTTTCTCGTGTCTTTGTAGAATTGCTTTCCGAATTAAAAGGGACAGTGGGATGTATTTACCAGCTGTGTTCTCCCCCAGTTCAACTTGCACAGTGAGTGTTTGTCCGATTTTATCCCATTCAGACAGGGAATCAATATTTAAATCCGTAAAATGCAAAAAACCCATTTTACGAATTTTTTCAGCTTATTTTTTGAGAAAGTGATATTTCTAGTCTTTAAGATATTCTTAATGTGGGAATAGTTTAACCTTTGCTGTGTAGAAAAACGAGAACCCATGTCCGATATTAAGGCTTTGCTACACAGACTGGTCTACCCTTTTTTACCACCGAGAAAAAGCAGAAAAAGACCCAAACTGCGGTCAGAGTTTAAAAACTGCTGCGGAGCCCAGGACGCGCCGCCGGTACCCCCCCACACACACACCGCGTGTGCTGCCACGTGGGCTCACCCGGTCCCAATACCGGGGGGAGGCTCGTTTGGCACCGGCACCACCACCACCATGCCTCGCTAAACCCCACAACAACCGCTGGATATCCCGTGCCCTCGCGCCCCTCCGGTACCTGGTTCCTGAAGGACGCGGTGGTGTTCCAAAAAGGTTCTTGATCTGAGTTGACTTGTGTTCTCTGTGAGCTACCAACCTGATCCCCGTCAGTAAGATGGCAGGGTAGATGACGTTCCCAAGGCTTATTAAAACACCAGTGGGGTGTTTTCCAGCCGGCTCCTGGGGTTCTGAAGCCCCACAATTTGGGCGTCACCTGAAGCAACCTCCTTTTGTCCCCCCGAAGTAATCCTGGATAGCTCTCTCAAGGGGGGGGGGGTCAGAAAGGCTCTTCACGACCAAGATAAAAGACCAAAGGGCTGCTTCTCCCTCCGGGATAAAGTAGAATGTTTATTCTGGCTGGGATCCAGGAGGGAAAAGAGAAAGAGGATACATTTCCCGGGCTCTTTCAAACCTCGGGAGAGGGGCGGGGAGACATAACACCAACCAAGGGGATAACATTTCAGAGACAGGGAGGGGAGGGGAAAAACACATCACAGCTGCAGGGAGGGTTTACACAGAAACCAAGTAACGCCCAGAAATGTGCACTACCACACCAGAGGTGCGCAGCGAGTGCGGAGCTCTATCCGTGGTTCTGACCTCGGGTGACTGAGGCAGCCAGAGAAAAGCGAAGAGACTGGGGTCAGTGTGGGGCAAACCCAAGTGTAAATGAGGAGTGTTGTGCTTGAGTGTGAAGTGGTTAACATTTGTTTTAACCATGGGTAGACAAATTGAAGTAGTCTCTCCTTAGCAATGGTTTGGACTTGATCCCTGGGAATCAACTGACCCAGTGAATCATTGAGAGAAAAAGGGAATGAACAGGTCTACCTAGAGATTCAGAGCTGTAAGACGATCAAGGGATTGGCATCTGGTGTGGGTTTTATTGCAGTGTAGAGATTGTGGAAGACGCTGGTATTGTTGATTTAATAACCAGCAGGGCATATGCCCCATGTGTGAAGTGAAAATTCTGAGGTTTGTGTGTGGAAAGTCACATTGGGTGCCCACAAATTGGGATTGTGTGTGGGAAGAATACTGGGAAGAGACAGTGAAATTGTGTGAGAAGTTTGGGTGGAAACAGGACAGGACAAGAAGGAGGAGATAATGGGCACTGGGCAAAGTAAAGAGATCCCTAAAGCACGTCCACTAGGCTGTATTCTTGCACATTGGAAAGATATTGCTGGACATGGGGGAACCCAGAACAAGAGAGATCTAATCAGGTTCTGTAAAGACTGGTGGCCACTATATAAATTGGATGAGGGAGCGAGGTGGCCACCTAGTGGAACTTTGGACTATAACATGCTATTGCAACTCATGCTCTTTCTCAGGAGGGAAGTGGACAGAGGTATCATATGCTGATATGTTTTTCTCCATTTGAAATCACCCCGAATGGCAGAGGGATTATGGGATCAGGACTCCATCTGACCCTCTGGTATTGGCCCTAGAGAAGGAGAATAAGACTAAGGGAGGAAAGCTTAAGCGATGTTGTTCAGCGTGTAGCATAGGGCAAAGATGTACAAAATCGGATAAGGTTTACCAGACTGTGGCCCGGGAATAAGATCTGACAGACGATTTGCTTAAGCCTCCCCACATAAAACATGAAAGGGAGGAGGATGAGGATGTGGACTCAGGTGATGAGGACACCCCTCCGATTGTGCACCAGACTAGACAACAGACACACATATTAAAGGCACCTCTGCGTGAGGCAGTGGCACTAGAGGGAGGAGTGGTATTGGTTAAAGTTCCCTTCTCCACAATTGATTTGGAGGCGTGGGAAAAGGTTGCTAAAAATTACCAAAGTGATCCAGTTAACACAGCTAAATGTCTGCGATATATAATAAAACAACACAATCCAGATTGGAGTGATATGCAATTATTATTGGATGCACTGACCGAGACAGAAAAACAATTAATTATAAAAACAGCAGGGGATCTGGCAGAAGATTATTATAAAACTCAACAATTGGATGTGAAAGATTATTTCCCACTCCAAAACCACAATGGGATCCAAACAGATTAGCAGAACTGAAAAAACTAGAAAGCTACCAGGAGTGGATCACAAAGGGGATGGAAAGACCCATTCCCAAAAGAATAAGTTGATCAGCCTTATATGCAATCAAGCAGGGGCCCTCTGAATCGCCATCCGAATTCCTCGAAAAATTAAGAGATGCTATGCGTCTTCACACATCACTGGACCTTGGGTCTCAAGTAGGGATACAGCAATTAGTTAATTTATTCCTGGGGCAGTCTACGGGTGACATAAGACATAAACTCCAAAAGCTTTGGGGGACAGATGAGAGGAACTTAGAGACTTTGTTGGATGAGGCTTGAAGAGTCTTCAGTAACCGAGAAGAAGGATATAAACAAGGAATGAGGAAGTTTGTAGCTGTTGTAAGTGAGGGAGAGAGAGGAAAACGTGGACAGGGACCACCTAGACAAGGCCCGTCTCGGCTGGGAAGAGACCAGTGTGCGATCTGTAAGAAATATGGTCACTGGAAAAATCAATGCCCAGAGCGGAGGAGTGGCTTCCAGGAAAAGGAAGACCGGGAGAAAGGAAAAATGTTTGCATATGTGAAAGAAGATTGAAGAGGACCAGTAGATCTCACCTCAGAAGATCCACTGGTTATAAAATTGAAACTGGGGGAAAGAGGGAAAGAGGTGGAATTTCTGGTTGACACGGCGGCAACATATTCAGCCTTGAATAAGACTTCAGCACCTGTGGAGAAGGATTATGTTACAGTAATAGGAGCAACTGGTCAACCTGAAAAAGCATATTTTTGCAAGCCATTAAAGTATAAGCTTGGAAAGCAATGGGGTATTCATAAATTCCTATATCTGCCCAGCTCCCTGAGACACCTTTCAGGGAGAGACTTGTTAGAACAATTACAACTAACTATTAACTTTAAAAATGGGGAGGTTATTCTGGAAGTACATGATGAACAGTACATAGAGGCATTGAGTTTAATGTTAACAGCCATCCAAACAGACGGAGAAATTAGTGAAGAAATAATACATCAAGTATTTCCTGGAGTGTGGGCCTCTGATGTACCAGGGAGAGTGAAAAATGCACTTCCAATATTAATCAAACTCAAGGAAGGAAGACAACCAGTTAGAATTAAACAGTACCCCCTGAAAAGGGAAGATAGGGAAGGAATTAGTCCCATAATTGAAAACTTTTTGCAGTTAGGCTTGTTAAAAGAGTGCCCATCTGAGTTCAATACTCCCATTTTGCCAGTCCGAAAACCTGATTGTGGGGGTTCAAGCAAGGCTGGTACCCTGGCTGGAACCAGCACGGGCGGCTATCCTCAGCCGCGCGGTCCATATCCCACTGCATCAATGTGATGGATGGCAATATGGCGATTTATTGCAGGGAAACTTAACATTTTATAGTCTGGGGTCACTGTGTTACTCCCATCTGCTTACATCACAGTTAGGTGCTATTGGCTAATTGCAGGGGGGCCCTGCTATCCTAACAGAGAGGGGTAGTTTCTAGCTTTCCCGTTACATCCCGAGTTCTTCTGCAGCGCAAGGCCTTAACTACAACACCTGATGGGTCATACCGGATAGTACAAGATCTAAGGGCTGTCAACAAAATAAGTGAGGATCTCTACCCTGAGGTCGCAAATCCATACACTCTACTAACGTGCCTGACACCCGAGCTAACTTGGTTTACTGTTTTAGACTTGAAAGATGCCTTCTTTTGCCTCCCTATCCATGAGGACAGCCAGAAAATTTTTGCATTTGAATGGGAAAACCCCAAAAGCGAGCACAAGTCCCAGCTCACTTGGACTGTGTTGCCTCAAGGATTTAAAAACTCTCCTACTCTGTTTGGCGAGCAACTTGCCAAATATCTGGAATCCTGGGGGGCTCCCCCAGAAGAAGGAAAGCTACTGCAGTACGTGGGTGATATCCTCATAGCCACACAGACGAAAGAGACATGCATAGCCTGGATGGTAAGCCTGCTAAACGTTTTGGGACTTCAGGGATATAGGGTATCAAAGAAAAAGGCTCAGGTAGTGAAGCAAAAGGTAATCTGTCTGGGTTATGAAATCAGTTCTGGACAACGGACTCTAGGGCAAGATCGCAAAGAAGCGGTATGCCAAACCCCGAAACCTCAAACAGTAAAGGAGCTGCAAACATTCTTAGGAATGACGGGATGGTGCAGACAATGGATACACAGCTACGGGTTGCTTGTGAAACCTCTGTACGTGCTCATTACAAGTGGGAACAGAGACCTCCAGTGGACAAAAGAGGCCACACAAGCCTTTCACCAGCTGAAGAATGCTCTAATGTCGGCTCCGGCTCTCGGACTCCCGAATGTAAGTAAACCATTCTTCCTGTTTTCCCATGAGAAGCAGGGAATTACCCTGGGAATACTGGCCCAGGACCTGGGTCCATACCGGAGAGCAGTTGCTTACTTATCCAAGAAACTAGGCACAACAGCCAAGGGATGGCCAGGATGCCTTAGAGCTGTTGCAGCAGTGGTGCTGAATATTCAGGAAGCATGCAAATTCACCCTGAGCCAGAAAATTACTGTATTGGTGTTTCACACAGTGTCTGCAGTCCTAGAAGTAAAGGGCGGGCACTGGCTTTCCCCACAAAGGTTCCTGAAATACCAAGCCATCATGGTACAACAAGATGATGTAGAGATAGTTGTAACTAACATTATCAACCCAGCTTCTTTTCTCAGTGGGAATCAAGGGGAGCTGGTACACCACAACTGCATGGAGACTATCGAAGCCTCCTACTCCAGCCACCCAGATCTGAAAGACACCCCACTGGATGATGCAGAAACCTGGTTCACTGATGGGAGCAGCTATATTGTCAGTGGAAAGTGACATGCTGGGTATGCAGTTACCACCTGCAGAGAGGTAACAGAATCTGGACCCTTGCCAACAGATATGTCTGCACAAAAGGGGGAGATCATCGCTCTGACCCGTGCCCTGGAGATTGCAAAGGGAAAGAAAATAAACATTTACACAGACTCAAGTTACGCATTTGGGGTTGTACACGCACATGGAGCCATCTGGAAAGAAAGAGGACTGTTAAACTCACAAGGGAAAAACATCAAACACGCGCAGGAGATATTGCAGCTACTGGAAGCAGTCCAGCTACCTTAGCAGATAGCAATTATGCACATTAAGGCACACCAGAAGGTGAGCTCAGAATTGGAGGAAGGGAACGAGCTGGCGGACAGAGAGGCAAAAGAAGCAGCAAAAGGTGAGATAATGATTGAGGAGGCCTTAATTCCTGATGGACAGGTCTCCCTTGAAGGTAAGCCAGTATATACCAAAAAGGATAGAAAACTAATTCAGGATCAAGGAGGAAAATATAACCAAGAGGGATGGGCTATTACTGCAGAAGAGACAATAGTCATCCCTTCTCATTTGTTATGGCCACTAGTAAGAGAAGAGCATCAGAAAACCCACTGGGGAATAGATGCCCTGTATAGCTATGTAATTGAAAAGATTACTGCCAGAAATTTATACTCTACTGTCATTCAGGTAACCCGGCAGTGTGACATTTGCCTCCAGACTAAACCTAAGAATATTCCCAAACCAAAACTAGGTCAAATTGGAAAAGGCCATGGGCCTGGACAACAGTGGCAAATTGACTTTTCAGAACTCCCAAGAAAAGGGAAGTATCGATAGTTGCTGGTGCTAACAGATACCTTTTCTGGGTGGCCAGAGGCTTTTCCCACCAGAGCTGCCAAAGCCCAGGAGGTAACCAAGGTATTGTTACAAGAGGTAATACCACGCTTCTGAGTTCAAGCCACAATATCTTCGGATAAGGGGCCACATTTTATTTCAAAAATAGTACAACAAATCAGTCGACATCTAGGGATAGATTGGGAGCTCCATACCCTTTATCGTCCCCAGTCAAGTAGCCAAGTAGAAAAAATGAATCATTTAATTAAACAGCAAATCATTAGGTTGGGACAAGAAGCTAATTTACCCTGTCCTCAATCTCTCCCACTGGCATTGATGCGGATCCGAACCAAGCCTAGAGCCAAAGAAAAACTAAGTCCCTTTGAAATGCTTTATGGGAGACCGTATGGAGTGCAAAAGGGATTGTCTACCCACGTGGGGCAAGAGAGGCTGACTGCCTATATGATAGCCTTAGGCAAGCAGCTCAGAGCAATTGAGAAACATGTGGCTTGAACCCGGAGCAGAGGGCTGGATGGGCCAGTGCATGACATAGAGCCTGGAGACCATGTGTATGTTAAGTCTCTTACAGAAAAAACTTTGGAACCACAGTGGGAAGGATCGTTCCAGGTGCTCCTCACCACATTCACCACAGTTAAGATCAAGGAACAGAGCACCTGGATTCACCATTCTCAAGTGAAGAAGGCTCCAGAAGCCCCTTGGAAAGTAACCCTGGGTGACAATGAACTGAAATTAAAACTTACTCGAGCATAATGAGTACTTTGTGGTTGTGAATATTCTGTAATTTAGCATACGGAAAACCAGTCAATAGAATTGTTTTGTTTGTTTTGCTTGTAGCTACAAGTGTAATCCAAGAATTGGAAAGCACCTCTAGCCAGAAAAATGTTGAATGGCCTTGGTCCCAAGCTTTCATTCAGTATACTGGATCCATGGGAAATTATCCTGATCTAAAGGATTTAAACCTATCAACTGTGGTTATGCATGAAAACCAGGTATATGAAAAGCAAGAATGGCAAAGACAATGGTTATGGACCCTTCAAAGGACTATTGGAGAAGTAATCAGGGTAGGATGCCAGATGATTAATGGGACTAACTATGAAAAGGCAGTTCAAATTAGTGTTTCAGCTTCTCCTATGGACAAGCACTGGGATGTTTGTGATTGTTTAAGTAAATTGGATTGTTGGTATAATTTTACGTTAGTACAGACCGTGGATGTGATCTGCCTTTGGGGTCGTGGTGATAAAGGGCTAACATTCAAATTTAAAATAAAAGCCATGCCTATTGCAACCACCAAGTCAACTGTAACCCAAGCTCAGACCACAACACCTAAGATTGAACCTAAAATTTATGAAGTTGGCCCATATGTAATCAGGAATACAAGACAACCACAACAACTGTTATTTAACCCAGAGTGGTCTCTCAAGCATATTGAATAACTAATGCAAACTAACATCTCTGAGATTCAGCCAGCCTGCTCCTCTTTCCTAAAGACATCGTCTGAGGGCTGGGCAACATGGTTACCAAAGCAGGTACACTTCAGGAGCAGAATGAGAAGAGATTTAACTGGAATTTTAGGAACAGGGTTGGAGGTATTAAATGGAATTGATTCAGAAATATTAGTTAATAAATTAGCCACCGCCACAAATGATTTGACAAAACTAAACAACCCCTACAATCCTCTTTATTAGCACTAGGAACTAACCAATGGGAAGTTTCCAAAATATTACCAAAGTGGAAGAAGGCTGGGGACCAAGACCACAAGCTAATAATAAAAGCACTAAATATTGACCAAAACAATGTGTCATTAGCCCTCAGCTGCATACAGGCACAATTATGGATACAATCAATAGTTGCTTTAGTAATAAGGGAAGGAAGCGAAGGTGCTTTTCCTATTGAAATTCGGAAAATTGTCTGGGACAATGCAAACAATTTAGAAAGAAAACTTCAGTCTTGGTGGACTCTGGTAAATTTTACTTATGACCCTACCACTGAGATAGCCACTGCTTTCGTACTGACTATACACAATGCCACACTTTAGAATATACACCCTATTATTGCATTAGGATTGAATCATGAAAGGACAGTGCTCTACCCCTCAGAGCATAGAGCATGGGCCTGGATAATGAATGGGAGGTGGCAAACTGAATTTGGAATCTTGTGTTACCCGGGAACTACAAGGGTTTATCTGTGAGGCAAACACGATTGATGCACAAGACCTATGTTTAGACACTGAGCAAAGCATCTGCCACTTTGAGGTTCATTCAGATACTAGTCAAAAGACTTTGCTTGTATATATTGGCCTAGGCTATGTTTAAGAACTGTGTGTGTTTCTGTAGAAAAAGATGATAACAATGTAGCCTTACCTACTAAGAACCATTCTAATTTTTGTATTTTTAATTTTGTTAAGATTGTAGGGTGTGATTTTTCATATTCGGCACCAGTTACATCCCACCAGTTGATAAAATCTAACTACACAATATACCATAAATTATCACCTACACCCATTGGAATGAATCTTACATTAGTAAGACAGCTAATGAACCACCAAGACTTGGCAAAAATCCTGAAAGAGATTCAGGAAAATGGGCAAAAGACTCTGGTTACTGTCTATCATGATATAAAAGAAATAAGCAAAGTATTACAAAGCATAAACCAAGACACAAATCATCACTGGTGGGATGCACTTTTTGGATGGTCACCGACTGCAACTGGGATTTTTGAACAAGCTTAGACACCCTGTCATTGTCATAGTGACATTAGTAGGTATTAGTCTGGTGCTATCGATTGCAATGCTTGTTTTGAACTGGAGGATGTTAAAACGAATAGAAGTACTAACCTCCCTAGCAGCAGGCTATGGTAATGCAATGAGGGATACATACCAAGGAGGGCAAGCTGAAGAGGCAGACTGAAAAAGGGAACAACATCAGTATGGTTAAGTAAAAGAATTTACTAATTTTCTAGAAAAGGGGGGACTGAAACAGAGAAATTAAGAATTAGGAACCATTTATAAAAATTGCCTTGAGTAAAAGAAGGGGCTACAAAACCTGTGTGAAATGCTGACTGCTACCATAATAGCAGGAAGAGAATAAAGACTGCAGGACGAGATAAGGAGCTAGAATACATAAACAGGATGCAAGCATAAATGCACCATAGGATGAGGGGGTTTCTTGGATTCTTTTGGACCCCTAAGCCAGAAGAAATCGCAAGGGGGGGGGGGGGGTGTCAAAAGAACTGAAAGGAGCATGCGCAAGAAGACAAGGTGAAAAGTTCAGCTGAATGAAAATTGCTGACTACAGCCCCAAAGACCCCCAGACGACCACCAGAATGACCAACAAGTAGCAGTGTGCAGCTGCAAATAGGCGTGGAACTAATTTTAATACGAAACGAGGACAGGCAGGGTTAGAAAATGAATATGTATTAGGCATACTGTGTAACCCTAGTTTGTAGAGAATAAAAACGGAAAAACATGTCTCCAAGGTGTGCATGCTTTTAGAGGAGATATCCCCCATGCACCTCAGCACTGAATAAATTCATACCTACTCTTTTAACTTCTCTGTGAGTTATAGAGTTTTTCTATCCGCATATCAACACGCGGTGTGTTTGCTGCAAGCCGCGAGACATGGGAGCCCGGTGGCCGCATGCGGTGTGTTCCGCAGCGCATGGCACATGGTGACTGCTGCGTGGGCAGTGACCTGCGAAAGGCGCAGCTCGACGACCGCTGCATGGGCAGTGCAGGAGGCATGGTTTCCCGGCTCTACCGTGAGGCGACCGTGGGGTTTTTTCGGAGCTGCGGCGTGGTGAGAGCGGCACAGATGGACCCCAGTCTGACTGGGATCGTGGGTTTTTCGGGCGGCCATGTGGCGTGTCCAACGCTATGTGAGCAGCAGGTGCAGCATACAGCGAGCACACCAGCTCCAGGCACGTGGTTTTTAGTGGCTCAGCTCGGTGTGTGGGGGTGCGGCACAGCCACTCCCACGTGGCTGCCGGCTGAGTTAAAAAAACTAGTGTAATAAATATAGTTATGAATAAAAATTCGTAAAGGCCTAAATAAACATATCTGTAGTTATAATAACATAAGAAAATATAAAATATAGTGTGGCCAAGGATTCCTCCCTAGGTCCAGCCGCAAACACCCGTTCTAGAGATAACAATTCTAGCCGGCACCCAGATAACGATCCTAGCCGGCGCCCATCAACCTAAAAGAATAAGCAGGACACGGGCCATCAGGCTGGACAAAGAAACAAGCCCAGACGAGATACTCATCACGGGACCTGAACACCCCGCCTTGCAAGCTACAGTTGGGGAAGCAATCAAACTAGACAAAGAGAGAAGCCCAGCCGAGATATTCATCACTCTGTCCTGATGGCCCAACCCAAGATGAAATCAAGGAACACCCAGGACCTTTTTACATGTGAGGAGACTGCCCAACTGTCTATTAATTCAGTTCGCCGGTCCCAGGAAATCCATTCAACCAACCATCAAGACTCTTTGTTGAACAGTGACTGCTCGGAGTTTTGGCCTCAGGGCACAAAACCCCTATAAGAACCCCGGACTGCAGCACATACAGCGTGGATTTGGGAGAACCTATACCTTTGGGTATAGACCCCTGTCCACCCGGCACTGCACTGACCTATTTATTGTGGTTTTTCTCTTTCATTGCAGGTGCTTAAATTGTTTTATAATAAATTGCTTTTTATTAACCTTATTTTGCCATTGCATTTATAACACTAGCGTTTCTTTGCCAAGAAGTTTCGGCTCTTATCCCGGTGTGTGGAGGGAGACAGGAACTGAGCAAAAGCCTCCCTGGGCTGGCTGTGTTGTTTTTGCTGTGAAGGAAGGTAGACTGCAGTGTGCAAGTAGCTTTTAACATCAAGATGGGCTCACAGCTATCTGCACACCAAAAGAGTTTGTGTTCCCAAATTCGGGAAATTTTAGGTGGTGAGAATATTAAGATTTTTCGAACTTGTTTGAAACAGTTTGTCTATTGCCTGTCTCTCCATTTCCCCCAGCTCACCCTGCTAGATGTGGATTCTTTCTCTTCCTGAGACAGAATCAGAAACTTATTAACCCTTAAAGTAGAACAGGAAGACAAAGTTGCTTCTAAGTTTCTCCCATTGTTCCTTTTAATTTGGAAAGAGCTGGTTAACAGGGAAGTGAAGGGACAGTCACAGCAGATTCCCCCTGTTTCCCCTACCCCTTCTCCCAAACCGTCTGCTCCTGAGCTTAAGGGGATGCATGGGGTGGAAATGAAAGATCCCTGGCTCCACTGTTGCTGTCCTGGCTCCCTGCCTCCCTTTCAGCACCCAGTCTCTGGTGGTTGTGCGCAGACTGAAAGAGATCCCTCCCTGCACCCTTTTACCCTGGTTGGTACTCCTCAGTTACAGTGTTCTATTAGTTTTAAAAGTGATAACCCCCCTTATCCCCACGTGGTAGAGGTCCAACATGGCGTTGGCCATGTGCCAGCTGGCCACATGGTGGAACTTCCATCTTACCCTCCTTCTTCTTCCCATAATCCTTTTCACCGATCTGTCCCAGCCAACAACCCCTTCCTTCCCTCAGACATCCCTCCCCCCTCCACCATGTTCCCACCCTGCATGACATCACCCTGAAATCCCGCCCCCAGCTGCTGCAATCCTGGTTCCCATGGTGACCCCACCCCCTTTCCCATCCCTGGTTCCCACGCCCCCTCACCCTGTTCACATGGGGGGGGGTGGGGCAGATGGTTCCCACAGGGTAAGGGGGCGGGGGAAGGCCTCTGTTCACACGGTGGGGAAAGTGGGTCCATCCCCTGTTCCTGCAGTGGAGGGGGGGTGTCCCCACCCTGTTCCCATGGAGGTAGGGTTGGGCCCATCCCCAGACATGGTGGGGGGAGCTGGGCTGCCCAGCCCTAACAGGGGTGGAGGTGGGCAGGGGGACCGAGGGGGTTGGGACCGTGGGGATCAAGAAGAAGCAGCTATACCCTCAGCCACTCCTGTCATATATATTGGTAAAAGAAGGGTAAATAGACACTATTAGTCCTTCTCTTACCAAAATATAAAAGACATCTGTAAAGCCCAAAGAGAGTTTGGTAGAAATAGTGAAATCCTTAAGGGAATGGTGAGAGCTACTTCAACATCTAATGAGTTCGTTCCAGCTCATCTCAGAGACCTCTTGCAGTGTCTCCTCACCCCCTCAGAGTTTGATCTTTGGGAAAGCATGTGGAAGAGATCCTTAAAAAGTCTCCTGGTTGAGCTCAAGCAAAGCACCCAGGAGGCAAAAATGCAGATGATAATGAGATCACATTTGAACATCTATGCGGCGAGGGAATGTGGGTGAAAACTGAGGACAAGGCTCTGGTGCTAAGAAAATCCATTTTAGATAAGATCTATGGCATGGTAGGAAAGGTTTTTAGCCAGTTGCCAATGGTTGAAACCCAGGGCAGCTATGTTAATATAAGTTTTCCTCAGAAAGTTTTTTGCAGTTTGTCAACTGGCTTCGAGCGTAAATAGAGAGGCAAGAGGAAGGACCAGTGTCACAGGCACAGCTGATTAAGGAGATGGCTCAGAGGAATGCCAACGAGGCCTGCCACAGGGTGATCCTGGGACTGCCCATTGATCCTCCACCTACCATAGCACAGATGATAGAGGTGTGTGCTAAGAAAGCAGAACTGTTTGGTGCACAAGACAGGAGGCCAGGACTGACAAACCCAAGGACTGTAGCAGTGGTAACACCAGGAATGAAGAAGCCAGAGATGTCATCAAAGCAGCTCCAACATATCATCTGCTTCCAGTGCAAAAGGCCACAACACATCGACAGAGACTGTCCTCAAAGCCAGCACCAAAAGAAATACCAAAAGGAAGCAGTAGCCAACCAACAAAAAAACTGAAATTAGAGTGCAGCCCTGCCCAGCACAATGATATAAATGTAGCGGAGTCTAGAATGGGAAAAGCCTCTATTTTAATTGAAAAGGGAGGCAGGGAAGCGGGGTGCGGGACTGTGGAAAACAATTTTGGGGAATGCGTGCCTAACAAAGTTTGGCAGCCTTAAAAGCGATCCAGACATAACTGCTGAAGCTTTTCTTTTCAGGTCTACTCATTGGACAGTCATTGGAGTGGACCTGCAGGACAATTCACGAGACATGACAGGACTAGATAGTAGGTATTTTGTTATTTGGGACAGTCCTGGGGTGACTTTATGATACTGGTATTCCCAAATGCCTGTTTTATGTTATATATTTAGTTCTGCACCTTTAAGATTAGCTTTGAGATCTAGGGAAGTTGAAACTGCTGGAGGCTGATGGAAGTTTTTTCTCCTACCCAATAACTAACCATTTCTGAGAACTGACAGTGGTTTTGACCATTGAAAAGTGAGATCAACCTGTGAACACCTACCTTAAGATGTAAGCCTGGGAATTTCTTGCTCTCTTTGGTTTCTGGCTTCTGAAGAGATAACATGCTCTGGCTCAGCCTCCTGCCCCCACCCCCACCAGGCCGGACAAGGCCATGGGGATGGGGGGGGGGGGGAGGGGGGGCGGGGGGGGAGAAAGGAGGAGCTGGCCAGCCTGACATAGTTTGCAGTTTCTGCCGCTGAATTGAAACCTGACACCATGAACACCTGCAGCTTGAGCAAGACTTTAACTCTTTACTACCTGGATGAGACTTGCAGATTAATCTTTTTTTTTCCCAGAGAGAGGGGAAGAGAGAGAGGAAGTGATCAACATGTAAGGAGATGCCATAAACTATCAAAGACAGTGAAGAAAAGAATTAAGTTTTAGAGGTGGAAGAGAAAATAAGGAGATGCTTAGATAAGCTGAAATATTTTTCTGTTAAAGCTATGGAGTGGACAGTAGCGTTCTGAAAAAAAAAACTCCTTTAATTCATGACAGAGTATATTGGGAGGCATGGAGTGTTTCAAAGTGTGCATTTTGAGCAAATGGTGAAGTGGTTGTGATACTGTGAGATGCTGGAACAGAGGGGGAGAAGTAATAGTTGAAGATTTGTGGCCTTTAAGAGGCAAAGAGAAAACTTCTGTTTCCAGAGAGGCTCACAAAAACAGATGAAGAGAACTTTTGCCTTTGAATACCTCATCTTAAAAATGACATCCCTAGACTCATGACCCATACACACCTCAGAGTGATGTGAAATGGGAGGAGAGAACTGATGGCAGAATTTCCAGGCAGCTGGCATCAGAGAAATAGAAAGCTATGAAGAAAATTAGTTTTCTTGTGAAAAACTCCATAGATTAGCAGAAGACTTCTTTTTCTCTACAAAGACTGATGAAAGGATTATAGCAAGAATTGAGACTGTTTTAACCACCAAAGTATTCTTTTTGTCTCTGTGTTGTCATGTGAACAAGAGAATGGTTGGGTAGTGGGGGAGAAAAGGGTTGTTCTGGAGGTTTTATTCTGGTTTCTTATTCTTGTAGTTTTTGTTAATAAACTTTCTTTATTCCTTTTAAGTTTTAAGCCTGTTTTGCTCTTGTTCTAATCCATATCTCACAACAAGAAATAAGTAAGTTTTCTAGTGATTTTTTAGTTACTGCTTTAAAACCATGACATTTATTTGGTGCATTGGCTGGGAAATGAAATTGGCAAATTTAAACTACTACAGCACACACACCCATGGAGATTGAGGTGGCTCCCATTGTAAGCATTCAGGAGCACATAATCACAGAATGATTATATGTGGGTGCTTTTATTAAAGAGCTCTGGGTGTGAGGGGTACACAGACCCAAATCTGACCTGACCTGGTTTTGAGCTGGTGTTGAGGGTTAGGTGTCCTTTTAGTTCTGGCTCACCTGTGGAATTTTTACCCATTAGTTGCGGGGAAAACCTGACTGAAGGTACTTGGTGAGTGCTTGAGAAATGCAAAGAGTTCGGCTGGGCCCAGGGGGGAAGTGGGGCAGGAAAAAGGAGGGTGGGGACAGTTTGGGGGTCTTCTTCAGCTTCAGTGAAGGACACTTTGCAGAGAGCTGTTGCTGTGGAGAGAAGAGAATTTGCCATCTCTCAGACGGAGCTGCTGCTTCTTCTTCTCCTTTTCTCCTCTTCATTACTGGGCCTCGCACCCCCTGTCCTGCCGGGACGTGTGCCAGTGCCAGCTACCGCTGCGGAGCTGCTGATACACCTCATCCACCGGCCCGAGATCTCAGCTCATTCCTGCTGTTCCAGCTAAGTGTTCCTCAGAGCCCTGCAGGAGCACCAGGACTGCCTGTCTGAGGCGGTTTGTGAAGCAAAGCCTCTCCTCTATCCTTTCCCGTCTCGGTCGAGAAGGCTGTCACGGGGTCTCCGGTTCTGTTTTGTTGCTAATGCTGTTGTCGTTCTAATTGGGAATGGCGGGAAAGAACGACACGACTCTCAAGGGAGTCAGAACAGGAGAGAATCTCTAGTTTATTGCTACAGCCATGTTATATAGACTAGTTCGTGGAAAGTACAGAAAGGAAACTCTTATTGGTTAGTAAAGTGCTACATTACCATCATTGGTAAGTGGGGTTCACCAACCCCTGACTTTCTCCTGCAAGGAAAACACGGGAACAGACAAACAGCACCTGCAGGCTGTTTTCTGTCTTTGAGGATTGTTTTGAATCCTCCCATGAAATTCCCAGGCTAGCTCTCAGGCAGGCCTGGCAGGCCATGGGCCTACAGCCTGCTCCAAAGCTAGCCTCCACATGCTGTAGTTATTGTTTGTTTGCCTGGTTATACTAATAAAGAACTGTTATTCCTATCCCCAGATCTCTGCCTGAGAGCCCTTGATTTCAAAATTATAATAATTCAGAGGGAGAAGTGTTGTAGTTAGGGACTGGTGATGCGGAAGAATTCGGGATGTTACGGAAAGTTATCCAACCCCTCTCTGTTAGGATAGCAAGGCCCCTTGCAATTAGCCAATAGCACCCAGGTGTGACGTATGCAGATGGGAGTAACACAGTGACCCACAGGCTATAAAATGTTAAGTTTCCCTGCAATAAATCGCCATATTTGCCATCCATCACATTGATGCAGTGGGATATGGACCGCGCGGCTGAGGATAGCCGCCCGTGCTGGTTCCAGCCAGGGTACCAGCCTTGCTTGAACCCCCACATATGGTGCCGAAACCCGGGAGGAAGAAAAGTGGGACAAGAAGAAAGCAAGGATACCCTGAGTCAAGGAACAGCGGTCAAGATAGTGAGTCTATTCTTGACGGGAGAGCCTGGGCCCAGAAGGATGATGGAATCATCAAAAAAGGTTAGATTGTAAGTTGTAAATTAATTAAGTTGTAAACCTAATTCGCTTGTTAATACAAGGCTTTGGGTTGTTAAAGTCGTAAATCGGCTTGTAAGGTTTATCCACCCTAAGGTGTGGGACAGATGTACTAAAATGCTTGCCAAAGAGATTTGGGGAACAACAAGGAACTGTATGCTGGCTACCCTGAAATTCAGGGTTAGAGCTTTTACAGCCCCCAGACGGGAGAAGCTCAACTGAGCTGGGAGGGGGTCCGGGAGTCCCCTCAGTCCCTAAATTCTTATCTGCTCTCAGAGAAACAGCGAAGAGCAGAAGATTTTTGGAAAAAGTTAATAGAAATAGCCAGAGGTGTGGCAGAAAAAATAAGAAGAAAGCATCGCCCCAAAGACATAAAGATGGCACAGAAAAAGAAGTTGTAGCGCGGGAAAAATATGTCTCTAACAAAGAACTAAAGCTGGCCTTGGAAGATGTGCACAGTCGGGGGGATGGGAGAGAAAAGGAATGTGAAGAAGAAAGAGAAGCTGAAGTGAAAGAGATAAGACGGGGCGAATGGGAACGGAGACACAGAGATTGGAATGAAAAGGAAGGAGGGGGGAGCAGAAGGCAGAGGGAAAGGTGGGGTGGAAGGTGGAGTAGAGGGTGGAACGAAAGGCGTGGAGAACCAAGAGGGAAGGAATGGCCGGCCTACAGGGGTGGCCAAGGGGCCAAGAAAAGGCACGGCAAACAGGAAGTAACCAGCCACTTTTGACTTTGACTGAGATACGAGCGGTTCACATCTCCCCCCCCCCCGCCCCCCACTCCCTCTCTGAGAAGCGGCGGGACAATACCGAGTTTGTTACAAAGTCATGATTTACTGAGTTTTTAAAAGGTGTTTATGTATCCTTTTGGAGTTAATTTTGTGTTTTAAGTAATTATGAGTTTATACAGTTGGCGTTTTCAGAGTTTTTCTCAGATTTAAAAAGTAGCCCGGCGCGGACGAGTTCAGGAAAACACACGGCAGAATGCTGTCGCCATGGCAACCACCGGTGAAACAAGTAACAGCGACTTCAATGAAACCGCGGAAAGTAAAGCAATAAAACAACAAAAAACAACAGAAAGCTGGACATTTTTGAGAGGGATAAGAAAAAGAGAGAGTTTTAATTAGACAATTTAAAAATTAGAAGCTTTGTAAATTGTATTGCTTATAAATTAGCAAATTGTTGTAATTAAAATTGAGATTTAAAAATAAGTTTCTATTGAATGAAGTGCCTTTAAAAATAGATTAAAAAGTTTAAATGTTGTATTTTTGCATCCCAAGAAACTTAAAAGATTCTTGTTTTGTTTTAGTAATTTCAAAGTTATGTTAATCATATATTACCCATTTGCTAGGTTTTGGACAATTTTAATAAGGAAATTTTAATGTGAATATTTTTGTTATATAAAACACATATAACTGCATATATATTAATTTGGATTTTGGATTTTGGATTTTAGTTTAAAAATTGGACTTGATGTTTTTGAGAAGTGCTGCAAAAGCTAAATGACAACTTGCCTAATCCTGTGTTGTGGCTTTTTTTAGAGAGGCTGCACTTTGGAATCTTAGCTAATTTGAGCATATACTAGGCAAATTCTTGTTGTGAATGAGTGTTTTTAGCAACATTTGCAGTTATTGTGGGTTATTTTCAAAGCTAGATAACATGGAATTGCAATGTATTTGTTACATTTTTATAATTTTTATAGTGAATCCATGTTACTGTTGACTTAAATGTTTTTAAGTTAAGCTGTATAACCTGGATATTCTCTTAAAGTTAGGTTTTGCTATTTCTTTTTGTTATAAATAATTATTGTTAAGTTTAAATTTTGTTTAATTTGAATTGTTTTATGTTTAATTGAAAACACTTGTCTAAATTGCAAAGTATAGCTATTTTTCTAGAAACATGAAGACAGCTACAACCGAAGCAACTGTGATAAACCACTGATGAACACCTGCTTGTGGACAGAAATGAATGCAGACTGTGACACCCTAGACTTCACTGAGAGTTCTATTCAGTTGTTGCAATTTTTGCAGTTTCGTTTGCTATAACTTTTTATTTTTCAGTGTTTCCAGAATTTTAAAAAGATGTACCATTGCTAAGGAACAGCTGCCATAGAAGAAGCTTCAAATTAAACCAACTGTTCAATGATTTAATTAGTCTGGTACCTAAGGTTTTTAATTATTTGCTTTGTACAAATGCAGTTTAACAGTTTGCTGTGCTGTAAGCATCTCATAGCTGTTGCTATTGAAAACCTTGTTTTAAAAATAAGTTAAGAGGCATCTTTCCAGTTTAAAGTTTAAGGCCCTGGCCAAGCCTTGACTTTACCTGGACGGAATGTTTGCCAACAGATCCAGATGTTTTCTGTACCAAATCAGTATTTGAGTCACTTTTTGACTTTGCAATTTGACCCTATTAATACGACAGCTGGATCAATTTTAAAGTGGGCTTGGAAAATCATTTCCGGAGGTGATGATCCAATCCTTCACTGATGATTTTTGTCTCTATTTGTTTGTTAACTATGAGATGCTGGTGCAGTGTTTTAATAATTAACAGTACTTTTATATTAATTGATTTTCAACTGCTATAGGTTTTTATTAATTGTGTATAAGGTTTGTGTTAATGTTGAACAGAAATACATTTAATTTTTATTTTTTTAAGAAAAGGGGGGAAATTGATACCCTAAAAGCAATTTGATTAGTGTAATTCATTAACTTCAAGGAGAGAAGTGCCTGTGTTTTGTTGGCAGGTTCAAAAAGGTCACCTGTCCATCTGACCAGACTGTGTGCCTCTGAACACACGAGATCCAGTGAACAGAGAGGTCATCACACAGCCTTGGTACTCCAGACATGGATCAGAAGTGGACCTGTCAGGACACAGTTGTGTCTGAACACTACACAGACAGTTGCCAACAGAAATTTTACATTGTTATTATGATGTGGTGTCTCTACCAATTTTTCAGGTATCCTTTGTTTTAAGATTTGGAAGGGTTTGAAGAACAACTTGAACATCAAAGCCCTCAGTCACCGATCAGCTGCCAGCTGACATCACGGGAGCAGTGAACATTCCAGGACTGAATCGTGCTGGAGAAATTCTGCAGAAGACCTAAGAAGTGTAGAGACTTTATCTAATTGCATATAAAGTAAATTGTAATTGTGTGTTTATCCTTTTAGCAAATTGCTTTCATGCTTAGACTATATATATACCAGAACACGTATGTTAAAAGTGGTTAGATAATAGTTTAAGATAAAGTGTTTAGCCTGTGTAGTAATTGTTATGTTAGTATAAAATATAAGCATTTTCCTTTAAGAGGTAGTGTAAGCATCTTTAAAGGTTCATTTAACGCTAAAAGTTTTAGCTGTGAGTTTGCAAGTATAGTGTCATTTACATGGTAAGCTGCTTATAGTAATTGTGCTGTTTATAGTCATAACACCTGAAGCAGTGAGCCCCAACCTTGTGGTACAAGCTGAGAACCCATGATCTAATAGTCTAGCCCTTGCATTTATACCCAAAGCTTTAACTCCTCTGCTGACTTTTGTGTATTAGCTGTTATCATCCCCAGAGTCCTATACCACCTGGATGAAGAGTTGAGCCTGCAAGTGAAGAGACTCACCCGACTTCAGAAAAGAGAAGTGGTGACAGGTGTAACCATAGCGATGCTGCTTAACCTGAGAGCAACTGGTGCTGCCACAGGTGTCTCTGCCATCGTGACCCAACAACAGAGACCGCTTTAGCTACAGATGACTGTAGATAAAGATCTACAGAGAATTGAGAAATCATATCCTTTCTAGAAAAATCAGTCTCCTCACTCTCTGAAGTTGTTTTGCAGAACAGACGAGGTCTCGACCTTCTGTTCATGCAGCAAAGAGGCCTCTGCATCACCCTGAACGAAGAACGCTGCTTCTACACTGACCACACCGGAGTAGTGAGAGACACCATGGCAGAGCTACGAGACAGGCTGTCTCAACGGAAAGCAGAGAGAGAAGCTCAGCAAAGCTGGTTCCAATCCTGGTTCGATCAATCTCCATGGCTGACCACCCTGGTATCTATCTTGATTAGACCAGTTGTGATGATTTTACTTGTGTTAATCTTTGGACTCAATTTTATATTATCCATTTTCAAGACTAATACACCTTATATTTTAGCAAATTAATTATTCATAGGGAGAGGGGAATATGTTGTAGTTAGGGCCTGGCGATGCGGAAGAATTCGGGATGTTACGGAAAGTTATCCGACCCCTCTCTGTTAGGATAGCAAGGCCCCTTGCAATTAGCCAATAGCACCCAGGTGTGACGTATGCAGATGGGAGTAACACAGTGACCCACAGGCTATAAAATGTTAAGTTTCCCTGCAATAAATCGCCATATTTGCCATCCATCACATTGATGCAGTGGGATATGGACCGCGCGGCTGAGGATAGCCGCCCGTGCTAGTTCCAGCCAGGGTACCAGCCTTGCTTGAACCCCCACAGAGAAGGTCTACATTTTCATTCCAAGGAAGGCTCCTGCCCTCCCTAGCAGACACCTGTCTTCCAAAACCGAGACATGTTTTATATTCTATCATTATATAACTTACATATTAATTATTAAACATACATTGTTCTATTGCATACATTGATTTCATCCAAGCATGGATTTCTCGTGATCCCCCTCAAACCCCTAACACAGTTTTTCATGATTCCTTAAACAATAATTGTATCTAATCACATCTGACTATTATATCACTTATCATATACTGATTACACATGTGCAGTTTCACATGATCTAGCAAGCACAGGGCCTAACATTTCCCAGGGCCTACCAAGCCTAACTTTCTTTCTAACTATTGAGAGACCGCCAGCTATTCACGAGTCTTCACAGAAGTAAAAGTGAATGCTGTTTATTTCTAACTTTAGCACACCTTTTATAGAGTTTGCCAGGGTCTGTGGGCTAAGCAAGTTACTACTGGCTAAATGCACATAGGTTTACATTTTTTCTCTTATACACAAGGATATTGTTTTGCTTTACTCTTCTGCAGGAAGGTTTCAAGGACTTTAGCCTTTAATATCACGACATTTCAAAGACTGGTTTGTGCAGACAGGCCTTTACTAATATATAAAAAATTATCTACATCTAACTCCCCGAATTTTCTATGATTTTAAAATCTTATACTATCATTTTCCCCCCTTTGAAAGCCTTTTCACTTCACTATAGGTGCAAATGTTTTCACTTCATACAGTCCTTTGTTTCTGAGTTTATACTTGATGTTCTTCAAATCCATGATTGATGTAAACTTTGTCCTGGATGCTGTCACAAACTGGAAAACCAGAAGATGGTGGGTGTGGATCTCGCGTCAGTGCCTTTATTATTTTCTGGTTCCAGGATGTTTTCTTCTGTATTTCTCCCTTTAAGATGCTGTAAACTAACCAAATTGCTAAGAATACAATTAGTAAGATTATAACACTCTCAGTGATAGATTTAATCCATGAACTCACATTCCACCCTAACCCTTTGAAGATTTTGCCTAAACAACTTGTAGTCAAATCCTTTTGCTCTTCCTGTGCTTCATGCTCTATTTGTTGCAACTGATTGATGTCATATTCTACATCTGCAGTTACATTTGGGATGTGGACACAGCAATGATCAATCCGTCCCTTTAAAAACCCACACACTCCATGCTCTTTCAGAAGTAACAAAGCTAAAGCAAATTGATTTTGTAAAGTCATTTTTGTGGTGGCTTGTAATTGTACATTTAGTCCTTTAAATCCTTCCCAGGTGACTCTTGCCAGTCTATGTACCTGACCTGTAAGTTTGTACAACATTTCTCTATTCTGATAGTTTGCTATAGGACCGAGCAAAGACACTAGGACCCACCCAAATTTCACTCCACTAGAGGGTTCTTGCCAACTGTCATCCTGATTTTCCTTGTCTAGAACTTCTTGTCTTGTTCTTCTCTGCAGAAGTTCATGTTTTCCATTAAATGGGGACTTTTTCCAAATTGGACATAAAGTAGGGAGGCCCAAAGTAATTTCTTTTACTTTCCCGTCTACAGGCAGATGTGTTGTCCAGGTGCCATCACTTATTGCCCATACAAATTGTCCTGGACTTCAGATTGTATTCCTGGCACATCCTACGACTCTTTTGTAATTCACTTTACCTTGTTTATATTTTATTATTGAGAGACCGCCAGCTATTCACCAGTCTTCACAGAAGTAATTGTGAACGCCGTTTATTTCTATCTTTAGCACACCTTTTATAGGGTTCTACAGGGTCTGCAGGCAGAGCAAGCTACTATTGGCTAACACACACAGTTTACAGTTTTTCTCCTACACACAAGGATATTGTTTTGCTTTACTCTCTCTTCTGCATGAAGGTTTCAAGGACTTTAGCCTTTAATATTACGACTTATTTCAAAGGCTGGTTTGTGCAGACAGGCCTTTACTAATATATAAAATATAGCAACAATTCCCCCTTTCTCTTTTTGCACAAACCAGGCTTTGGATAACATAACATACAACTTAGACTGTCATCTCAATTAACACTATAAGTAAAGTCTGTCCCCCTTCTAGCACAAGAGACCTCAACCATCCAGTGATGCCCCAGCTGGCGAACCAACTTCTAATGGGGTCACTATCTTCTTTCAGGGCATGTAACCCATCTTGTAGCTGTTGTAGTTGCTTATGGATGGAAGCTGAATGATCAGTAAGATCTAAGCAGCACATGGCTTCAAACTCCTCACAACCATGTTCTTGTGCTAAGAGCAAAAAGTCAATTGCAACTTGATTTTATAATACTGCATGACATACACTACTCACATTGGCTGAAAGCTCACTTAACATTGTGGATGTTAAGTTCAAGCCTTCCTTAGTCTAGCAAGCGAGCCTTTTTAGAGTTGTTAGGCCTTAATTCATTCAGGCTTTGCTTTGACTGTTTGATGTTCTTCATTTTGCTAGCTATATTCAACAATTGATGTAAGCTTGGGTGGAACAAAGCAAGGTTCCCAAGATAACAGGGTCCTCCATGTAGACTAGCAGGAATCTAATTCCATGCTCCATCTCCACAGATTAGGAATATGGAACTAGGTGATCGTTTTGGTAATTGTCCTGTGAGATTGCACCACAAATAAAGGCTTTACTTTCAATGGTAGTAATGAGATCAGCTATAGGGCTGACTGCAGCTCAGTGCCGCATTACTTTGTTAGAATGACTTTTTGTCGGGGGTTCAAACATTATCCATCCACCTGAGGTATTGGTGGAACTTAACAAATCTAATTCTTCTGAGGGTTGTTGAGAACTTTGGTAATTTTTGCTTGCCAACAGGCTTCAAGTTGTCTTAATGTGAAGCCAACAGTGCGATTGCACCCTTGCAACATTGCCAATTGATTCAGTCGAGTCTCATTACTAATTAAACCTTTAAATGCTGGAGGATCCCATTCAGGGACTCCTACAAGACAGGTGTGAAAAGGATCTCCAGGTGTAGCTAGGCCTAGACACATTGACCTTTGGCCAATTCAGTGTGCCAGAGTGACCCATATGTTCTGTCACTTTTGGATGTTAGTTAGCAGACAGTTGGTTGGGACTATACACATCACAATTACCATAAGCAGTTTGTTCCATGTAAATGACATCATGTTTGCAAGCTCACAGCTAAAACTCCAATCGTTAAATGAACTTTCAGAGATGCTTACACTACCTCTTGAAGGGGGAATACTTATACTTTATACTAACATAGCAATTACTACACAAACTAAACTCTTTATCTTAAACTATTATCTAACCACTTTTAACACACATGCTGTGGTATATATGTAGTCTAAGCGTGAAAGCAATTTGCTGAAAGGGTAAACACACAACTACACTTTGCTTTATATACAATTAGATGGAGTCTCTACACTTTTCTTAGGTCTTCTACAGAATTTCTCCAGCACGATTCAGTCCTGGAACGTTCACTGCTCCCGTGATGTCAGCTGGCAGTTGATCAGTGACTGAGGGCTTTGTTGTTCAAGTTGTTCTTCAAACCCTTCCAAATCTTAAAACAAAGGATACCTGAAAAATTGGTAGAGACACCACATCATAATAACAATGTAAAATTTCTGTTGGCAACTGTCTGTGTAGTGTTCAGACACAACTGTGTCCTGACAGGTCCACTTCTGATCCATGTCTGGAGTACCAAGGCTGTGTGATGACCTCTCTGTTCACTGGATCTCGTGTGTTCAGAGGCACACAGTCTGGTCAGATGGACAGGTGACCTTTTTGAACCTGCCAACAAAACACAGGCACTTCTCTCCTTGAAGTTAATGAATTACACTAATCAAATTGCTTTTAGGGTATCAATTTCCCCCCTTTTCTTAAAAAAATAAAAATTAAATGTATTTCTGTTCAACATTAACACAAACCTTATACACAATTAATAAAAACCTATAGCAGTTGAAAATCAATTAATATAAAAGTACTGTTAATTATTAAAACACTGCACCAGCATCTCATAGTTAACAAACAAATAGAGACAAAAATCATCAGTGAAGGATTGGATCATCACCTCCGGAAATGATTTTCCAAGCCCACTTTAAAATTGATCCAGCTGTCGTATTAATAGGGTCAAATTGCAAAGTCAAAAAGTGACTCAAATACTGATTTGGTACAGAAAACATCTGGATCTGTTGGCAAACATTCCGTCCAGGTAAAGTCAAGGCTTGGCCAGGGCCTTAAACTTTAAACTGGAAAGATGCCTCTTAACATATTTCTAGAACAAGGTTCTCAATAGTAGCAGCTATGAGATGCTTACAGCACAGCAAACTGTTAAACTGCATTTGTACAAAGCAAATGACCAGGAGCCTTAGGTACCAGACCAATTAAACCATGCAGCAGTTGGTTTAATCTGAAGCCTCTCCCATGGCAGCTGATCTTCAGCAATGATACATCTTCTTACAATTCTGGAAACACTGAAAAATAAGAAAGCTATAACAAACAAAAACTGCAGAGATTGCAACAAACAACAGAACTCCCGATGAAGTCAAGGGTGTCACAGACTGCATTCACTTCTATCCACAAGCAGGTGTTCACCAGTGTTCCATCACAGCTGTCTCAGCTGTGGCCGTCCTCCTCTCTCTAGGAAAACAACTATACTTTGGAGTTTAAACAAGTGTCTTCAATAAAACATAAAACAATTTAAATTAAACAATATTTAAATCTAACAATAATTATTTATGACAAAAGGAAATAACAAACTTAACCTTAAAAGGATATCTAAGTTAGAAAACTTAAAAACATTCAAGCCTAAACATTATAAAACTTGACTATCTTTAATTCTATTAACACTTAATCTATATTAAATAAAAACATACCTTAATCTTATTCTGTTACTACAAAAAAGCAACTAAAATTTGATATATACCTTTTAAACACAATATAGGGATAACATGGATTCACTATAGAGATTATAAAAATGTAACAAATCCATCACAATTCTATGTCATCTAGCTTTGAGAATAACCCACAATAACTGCAAATGTTACTAAAAATACTTATTCATAACAGGAATTTACCTAGTATATGCTTAAATTAGTTAGGATTTTAAAGTGCAGCCTCTCTAGAAAAAAAACCACAGCAACACAGGATTTGGCAAGTTGCCATTTAGCTTTTGTAGTACTTTTCAAGAACATCAAGTCCAATTTTTAAACTAAAATCCAAAATCCAAATTGGTATATATGCAGTTATATGTGTTTTATATAACAAAAGGACTCACATTGAAATTACCTTATTAAAATTGTGGAAAAAACAAGCAAATGGATAATATATACTTTAACTTAGCTTTGTCTTGTACAGTCAAGTTCTCTTAACTAATTATTTTTTAAACCACAAATCTCTTCTGTAGATAACATTAATTGGAAGGTTTTCCTAGAAGCTGTAAATCATACCATATTTTAACCTTGTATTCTAAAACCAATTATTGCAAGGCAACTTCTGTTAAACACTTTTTCCTTTCTCTCCCTCTTTTTTTTTTTTTTGTACTTTTAAAGAATCACAATAACTTCTCAGTAAAATCCTAAAAACTGCAATTGCATAAACTCATAATTACTTAAAACACAAACTTAACTCTACAATGGTATAGAAAAACATTTTGAAAACCCAATAAAGCACGACTTTGTAACAAACTGGGCACCATCTCAGTGCCCCTCCCCCAGAGAGGGAGCGGGGGGGTTGACCGCCTGCCCCGCCGCTGCTGCAGCTCTGCTCTTATCTTTCTTCACATTCTCCACATACCCTCGCAGAGAGGAAAAATGGAGACAAAGAAAAAAAACCACACCAAGTTAACTTTAACAAATGCAGTTTTTTCTCTCAAGCTCTCTTGTTGTTCGCCGATAGAGGAAAAAAGGGCACGATTTTACAAAAGCAGGCGATGTTACACGAAAAGTCTCTCATGGCCATGTGCTAACAACGGCGATCATTGCAGCTTATCAGCGTGGCCTTGGAACTTTTCTTGCACTGCTTCTACCCCCAGGGTGCCTTTGTTCTCTGCGCCCACCTCAGTGCTCCCCCATGTCCCCCTGGTTCGGGTGGAAACCAGTCTAAATTTGGCTTCTTTTCTTCCAGGGTGGTAAAGATGGAACTTAAATAAGATTGTAGTGCTAAAAGTGACTCCAAAAATGAAGCAAATATTTCTGGATGTATCACATCCTGCCATAACTGAACAGATTCTGTTCGTTGTTTCAGCGTTCGCTGTGGAACTTTTTTTTTTTTTTTCTCATTATTTTCTTCTCTTTGACTCTCCCTCCCTCTTTCCATGGGCAGCATAGATAGGAGAGCTTGCCCAGCAGTGGGAGATAAAGGCATCTGCTGCTGTGACGCAGGTAGAATTACGGAGCTCACAGCCTCAGCATATTAATTACAATTTTCCAAGTTCGACCGAGAGACAGTGTCCTTGCTCTTTTCCGTAATTGCCGTTTCCCATATATCAGAGCCGATATATCAGTCCGTTCTTGCACCGCAAAAAGCAGTGTGAGCACTGCAAATGCCCATGACAATTAGCCCATATAATGAGCATATCCAGGTCCTTTTCCTGGGCTGCTCCGCCTCGTTTAACGAGGATGCAGAGAAGCAGTTTATCTGCCGCCGCAAATTCCACATCCATGCTAACGGCCCGCGGCAGGGGGGAAGGTTGCGAGCCTTCTACAACGCCCCTGCCTTCGGACTCCCCCAGCGACTCACCCCCATTGATTCGCGAGCCGCCTATCTGGTACCGATCCAAGGCAGCATCTATCTGCACTCAGATCCGCTCTACCAACCTTGGTCCAAGGCTCCGTCCCACCGTGCGTGGATACACTGAAGCCCCCCTGACCGCAGGGTGTCCCGTTCGAGCGCCAAATATTGAGAGACCGCCAGCTATTCACCAGTCTTCACAGAAGTAATTGTGAACGCCGTTTATTTCTATCTTTAGCACACCTTTTATAGGGTTCTACAGGGTCTGCAGGCAGAGCAAGCTACTATTGGCTAACACACACAGTTTATAGTTTTTCTCCTACACACAAGGATATTGTTTTGCTTTACTCTCTCTTCTGCATGAAGGTTTCAAGGACTTTAGCCCTTAATATTACGACTTAGTTCAAAGGCTGGTTTGTGCATACAGGCCTCTACTAATATATAAAATATAACAACATTTTATCCCTCTGCAGGCACAACCAATTTGTACGGCTATTACCAGAGGTAGCATTTGTTTTATCTCTGTATCATCAGAAGTGCAGTCATAAGCTTTATTACATGCCCAACTTACTTTGTCTGCCTTTGTTTGTTGGAGTCTGAAATACAGACTGTGTGCCCTTGCTTTTAATGTTTAGTGCTGAGATCCAAGAAAACACTGAATTTCATATAATATGAAATTCATGAGCATGTTTTCATAGTGATACATGAAAACAAATGTTAAAGTTTGATAGAAAAAGCTAAAAGTGTAAGTGTGTAGATTAGAAAGTTTCCTAAATCACTGGGTGAAAAAGTAGTTTAGAGAACAGGAGACAAGATGGAGGATTTAGGGTGTTGTCTCTTGTCCTTCTTCTTTCTTCTTCATGTCCTTCTCCTGGAGGTTTTTGGGTAATAGTTAGTAATTGGATAGAAAATGCCGCAGTGCATCACAGAGGTGATGGGTCATTGGGTCATTAAGAAAAATAATATACGTGTCTATTGTTAATTGGGTAAAAATAGGTATAAAGATAAAAGAACTGCGTAATTCGGGGCCATTTTGTGTATCAAACATGAAGTGTGCCACAAGGCCTTGTTTGTACCATCAGAAGAAAGAAATGTGCCAAATTGCAAAGATTAACCTTGTAACCAGCCTGGAGAGACCTGTTAACTTTTGTAAGGATCCTGCAATAAACACGAGAAACAAGATTCTAACGAGCTCGAGAGTTTACTTCAAATAATGAGAACTGAGATATAAGTGGAACTCCCCACGAGGGAGGATCCCAGAAGAATTCAGCCCAGAGAAGGCTGGGGAACTATAGAAAGCTGTATTCACAGAAAATTCAGCCCAGAGAAGGCTGGGAAACTATAGAAAGGCTGTATCTACAGAAAATTCAGCCCAGAGGAGGCTGAGAGACTATAGAGAGCTGTATTCACAGAGAATTGAGCCCAGAGAAGGCTGAGAGACTAAAGAAAAAATATATCCACAGAGAACAGAGCCCAAAGGAAACAAAAGAAAAGTGAGACAGAGGTAACATTGTTCTCCTACTGGTGGCAGTTCTCATTACTGCTGGACCTGATTCATTCTCAGAGCATTCTCATTTAATACACCAAGGGGTGTTTGCCATGTATTGGAATTTTTGAAGCATACACATGGATCACACACTGTCCAAGGCTCTATCTGACCTTTCTGATCTTTGGCCTCACACTTCTAAACTCGAGTGGTTTCTGTAATATTCTCTGTAATCTTTTTACAGAGTGGCAAAAAGCATTCCCAATTTGTGCTGTCTTGATCTTTAACACATCACTTTATGATTTGTCCTACCCTGCCATGACTTCAAATACAGTCCCGTTTCCTCAGAGGCCTCATCCACTCTTGTTACTTTCCAGGTTTCTTTGACTAGTTGCCTCTACTCTGGCACTTGTTTACATACAATTTTTTTGTTCTTTTGTATTTCAGGTAATTTTGACGTTATGATTCTCCAACTTATTGGGTCTCCCGCTGCCTTCAGTATTGGCAGACAGACAGTTATTCTGCTGGTGTTTTGCATTTTGGCAACGTCTTTGACTAATCCAATCATAACATTCTCAGCCCGAATTGCATTAGAAACTTTTATCACATGTGTTTCTGCTTGTACCTCTCTGTTCATTCTAGAATGAAGAGTGGTTAGTTGATCTTTTTGCATTCCACATCCCGAAGACATTAATAACCATAAAATGATCATTGACAACACTACTGATAACATTCTTGAAGCAATTAAACACATCTTATCTGCATCTTTGTTGGTTCCATAGTTTACACAGTCAGTAACCCGGAATGGATTTTCTTCACTAGGGTATAGTGAATTTAGGGGTCCACACTGGCTACTTTGACTGCTGTAAAGGTGGTCAACAGTACCTGATGGGGTCCAGTCCATTTTTCTTTCAGCGGTTCTTCGTTCCAATTTTTAATGTACACCTCATCTCCCCGATGTATGTCATGAACTGGATTCTCGAGAGTCAGAGGTCTGTTCCACACGAGGGCACTCCGAAGCCGAGCTAAAATTTTCCCGAGAGACAGAACATATTTATTCACTTCCTGCTTTCCCGTGATGTGTACATTTGGGTTAGGTTCAGGAGATTCATATGGTTTCCCATACAATATCTCATAAGGACTGACTGTCATTCCACTCCTGGGTTTTATCCGAATCCTCAACAGCGCTACTGGCAAAGCTTGGGGCCACTGCAATTTGGCTTCTTGGCATATTTTACTGATTTTCCTCTTTAGTGTCTGATTCATCTTCTCTACCTGTCCACTTCACTGGGGTCTCCACGGTGTGTGGAGGTCCCAGGTTATTCCCAGAAATCTACTTGCTTCTTTTACTACTGTGGCTATAAAATGGGGCCCCCTATCTGATGATATCCGTAAGGGTACCCCAAACCTGGGAATGATCTCCTGTAATAACCACTTAACTGTTTCCTTTGCTTGATTTGTGCAATAGGGAAGGGCTTCTGGCCATCCAAAAAATGTGTCAACCCCCACTAACAGATATTTGTATCCTCGAGTTTGTGGTAATTCTACAAAATCTACCTGCCAATAGTATCCTGGTTCTATTCCTATCCTAATCTTTCCTAGCTGTGCCTGTTGTCCAGCCACTGGGCTGTTTTTCAAGCAGATCTCACATTTTGACATTACTGATTTTGTAATTCTTAGCATCCGTACCGAGATTAAATTTTGCTTTAGCAATTTTACCAATGCATCTGCACCCCAATGACATATGTTATGTTTAATTTGTAGAACTTCTTTCATTATCAAGGGGGGGTAACACTATTTGTCCTTGTGCAGTTACATACCACCCTTCTGAATTCTTTTGTGCATTTAGCAAACGTCCCAATTTCTCATCTTCTACTGAATATTTTGGTTTTGGAGGCAAATTGAATTGAGATACATTAACTTTTAAAGGTATCAATGCCATTGTTGATTGCATTTCTCCAGCAACCTGTCGAACTTCCCAGTCTGCCTTTTGATTCCCCTCAAAAATTTTGGAGTTTCCTGATTGGTGAGCTTTACAGTGTATAATTGCCACTTGTCTAGGTTTTTGTACTGCTTTTATCAATTGCAGGACTGCATCTTGATGTTTAATGTGCGTACCTTGAGAAGACAGCAGTTGTCTTTCTTTCCACAGTGCCCCATGTACATGCACCACTCCAAAAGCGTATTTTGAATCAGTCCATATATTTACCTTCTTCCTTTCACTCAACTCTAACACCCTGGTTAGGGCAACCAGTTCTGCTCGTTGGGCAGATATGTTTGCTGGCAAGGCCTTTGCCTCTACCACTGCACCTATTGTTACCACATATCCAGCATATCTGGTCCCATTTTCCACAAAACTGCTTCCATCTGTAAACAGCTCCCAGTCTGGCTGTTCTAGTGGGACGTCTTTCAGATCTGCTCTAGTCAAACAGGTGTGTTCTATCACTTCCACAAAATCATGCTCCAATGGCCCTTCTTCAACTGTTGTACCTAAAAACAAGGCTGGCTTCAAAAAGTTAGTTGTTTTTAATGCCACATTATTCTGTTCTGTTAGAATTACCTGGAATTTCATCATCCGGCTTCAAGATAGCCAGTGGTCCCCCTTTCGTTCTAAAACAGTGGTTACCATGTGTGGCATGTAGACATCTATGTGTCTACCCATTGTGAGTTTTCTAGCTTCTTGTATCAGCATCACAGTGGCTGCAACTGCCTGCAGGCATGAAGGCCATCCGGCACTCACATTGTCAAGTTGTTTGGAAAAGTAGCCTACCAGCCTTTTCCAGCTTCCCAAACGTTGGGTCAGTAGTCCCAGTGCTAGGCATAGTCTTTCATGCACAAACAGCTGAAAATCTTTGGACAAATCAGGTAATCCTAAAGCCAGAGCAGTTGTCAATGTCTCCTTCAGTTTGAGGGAGGCCTCCTTCTGTGGTTTGCCCCAGGTAAACGGCTGCATCTTCTGGGCTTCATACAGGGGTTTTGCAATTAGTCCATAGTCCATGATCGACAGTTGGCACCACTTTGTCATCCCAAGGAAGACTCACAGCTCATGTAGGTTCTGGGGTTCTGGAATAGCACAGATAGCTTGAATACAATTAGTACCCAGCTTTCATTGCCCTTGTGAGATTTAAAATCCCAGGTAAATCACAGTTTGCCGGGCAATTTGTGCCTTTTCTTTAGACACCTTATATTCTCCCATTCCCAGTTGATTTAAAATTTCAATTGTTACCTTTATGCAGGTTGTTTTCTCTTCTGTAGCTATATCATCAACATACTGTAATAGCAGGTATTGTTCTCTCGGTACTTGCCCATTCTCAGTCCAAATCTCCAGCTCCTTCACCAGCTGGCTTCCAAATAAGGTTGGATTGTTCTTGTATCCTTGTGAGAGTCGTGTTCAGGTGAGCTGAGTTTTCCTTCCATTTTCTGGATTTTCCCATTCAAAGGCAAACAGTTTCCTACTTTCTTTGTCAAGGGGTATGCAGAAAAAGGAGTCTTTTAAATCAATTACAGTAAACCATTTATATTTCTCTTTTACGGATGTCAACAGCGTGTAAGGATTAGCTACGACTGGGTAAATATCTTTAGTTATTCCATTTATTGCTCTCAAATCCTGTACTATTCTGTACTCACCATTTGGTTTCTTCACTGGGAATATTGGTGTATTAAATTCTGATTCACATTCTTCTAAAATTTGGTATTTCAAAAATTTATCAATAATCTTTACTATTCCTTGCCATGCTTCTGGCTTTATGGGATACTGTTTAACTTGTCACAATCCACAAAGTGGGATTTGTGATGTGGTTGTTTTATTCGATCTTCGAGTACAAAAGATTATCAGCAGACCAGGGATTTAAACAGCAAAACACACTGTATTGAGTGCTCATCAGCACTAATATGTGATAGAGGGAAAAGAAGAGGAAGCAAAGCATAAGAAAAAGAGAATAAGGGGATTATAGCTACCAACATTGAAGTCCACTCAGCCATCCATAGACGCAGAGTCTTCTGTCCGTTGGGGAGATCTCAAAGGAAGGTAAGTTTGGCTTGTATTTTATACAATAAATTGTATAGTATTTTCCAAAGCGAGGGGGATAGGCCTAAAACCAGAGGAGATTGATGACCACTGTGATGAAACCCATTGTGCAGGGGGCAGGTGTAGGGTACAGAGCAAACCACTTCTTGCAAGTCTTTGCTCACCAGCAGGAACGAGGGCAGTGTACCATGAAACCACCTGCAAACAATCACTTAGCAAACATCCACCTCAGCTAGGCTCGAACCCCCATACCAAGTCCCTTTGATATTCAGGGTCTTAGTCTCTGTTCTTGAGACGGTTGTGAGACAGATGAGAGAATCTTCAGACCGTCTCTTACACCTGTACAGCTTTTTCCCCTTCTTTTAATTCCACATGTACTGGTTGTGCTAATTTAGATTTTCCTGGTATGTCTCTTTCCCATACAGAGGGAATTACTGCATCCTCTACTTCTTTAGGGATAGTAGGGACTGATTTTTCTTTTATCATTAAAATTTGTCCTGTCTTTGATTCAGGTATTTTCATTAAAATTCCCCATTCTCAAACGTTATTACTGCATCAAGTTTTGCCAATAAATCTTGTCCTAAATGTGGTATTGGACACTCAGGCACATATAAGAATTCATGTGTTAAGACTTCGTTTCCAAAACACAAATCCAGGGCTTGTAAGAATGGCTGATACTCCTCTTTCCCTGTGGCCCCAACTATTGTTGTTGTTTTGTCCCCAATTTGCCCTTTCAGATAATTTAATACAGAATATGTAGCCCCCATATCTACCAGGAATTTTACTTCTTTATCTCCCAGTTTTATAGTTACTAAAGGTTCCTGTAATGACTTTTGCTCCGATTCTAGTCAGCTGCTGTACTCTCCCAGCACCATCAATTTTGAAATGTCCTGATCCTGACTGAACTGATTGCCCTGGTTAAATCTATTGGGACACTCATTTTTCCAATGCCCCTAATGTTCACAATAAGCACATTGGTTTAACCCTAATTTTGGCAAAACCAATCCCCCTCTTCCTCTGCCAAGTCCGCCCCTCCCCAGTCCACGACCACCTCTGCCGAGTCCTCTGAAACTTGGATTCTTTCTTCCTTGTATTACTGCCAAAAGATTTTGCTGCTGCTTTTTACTAGCTTTTTCCGTTACTGCATACCTTCCAAGCCACTTCAAGTAATTTATCCAAATTCCTTAATTCCTCTCCTTCTAACCTCTGCAATTTTCTCCTGATATCGTCCTGTGACTGACTAAGGAAAATAAAAGCAAGCTGAAGTTTTGCTTGTTCTGTTTCTATTTGGAGATCTGTATATTTTCTCACTGCTTCCTTGAGCCTTTCCAAAAACGCAGTGGGGGATTCTTTCTTTTCCTGTCTTATCTCATACAATTTAGACCAATTCATAGTTTTAGGTATAGCGTTCTGAACCCCTATCTGGACCCACTCTCGGTATCTCTTCAGCATCCGCATACCCCCTAACCATTAGGATCCCACCCTGGATCCTCGATCGGAAAGTTCTCATCTAAAGTCCCCGTCACCAGCCCAGTTCTGAGATCTTCTCTAGCCCTCTCCTTGGCTGCTCCAAGCACCATCTCTTTCTCAGTAGAATCCATTAAAATATCTAATATTACTTGTATATCATCCCAATCCAGATTCTGAGTTTTCATAATAATTTTTACCACCCTGGCCACTTTATCAGGATTCTCTCTGTAAGTTCCAGCTGATTGTTTCCAAATTACCAAATCCACAGGACAGAAAAGTCTTTTACAAACACTGGCCCCTCCACTCCTACTCCTTGTCTCAAGGGGGCAATCACAGTCTGCTTTTTCTGTCCAAGTCTTTTTCCGTTTTACACAGGACCAGGGCAAGCTTTGACTGAGTATGATGAGATACCAGTGTCGCTGATTTATTATCATTACCCCCGCTACTGCTATCTCCCCCACTGGCATTTTTCACATCTCCTTGTATCACGGTTAAATTTTGATCATCTCCCAGAGAAGAAGGATATGGTGAAGGCAGGAGAGGAGGGTAAAGAGGGAAGGGTGAAGTAGGATTAGGTGAGATAGGGTTAGGTGAAATAGGATTGGGTGAAATAGGGGCGGATGAAATAGGTTCTTTTGGTTCTGTTAGAGCCACCTGTAAATCAACATCCATATTGTTCCCCTGACACAAACTTTCTTTTAGTGACAGGTGTTTTAAACACTTCCCTTTTACACGAACCTCACACTTATCACTCACAAATGCCTTAACCACGATCAATCCACACTCAGTCTGCCATTCTGGCTTATCTCGCAGATAGAAGAACAAATCAACGTACCGAACTTCATCCGATTTTCCCTCTCACTTACAGAACAACATCAACTGTAAAATGGTGTTATATTGCAAAGATCCATTCCTCGGCCACTTTTCCCCACTATCCAGGACATATCCTGGCCACCATGTATTACAATAACCAATCAATTTAGCCTTACGTAACTCTTCCCCAAAGTTACCCTGTCTCCAATGTGCTAATAAACACGCCAAAAGAGAAGTTCGCAGTATGAGGGCATTGCCACCAAAAATTCCTTTAAGCTTTTCCATATTACAACTACAATACACCACAAATGCCAATCCCACAATGCTTTCACGATTGTCTAATGGACAGCCCCTAGGCAATACCACCAGGAATTACTTAGCCCTACAAAGCATAGCTTTCACTGCATCTTATTTGCAGGCAACCAGACCAGAGTAAAAGCACCTTACCTCTCTTCCGTGGACATTGTGAGCAGTGGAGATGGTCGCGGCCGATGAGCTCCTCGAGAATCCCTCGGTGCCGGCTGGAGCATGATCAGTTCGCGAATTCGCTCAGCATCACTCACAGGTCACCAAAAATGTCAGGGTTCAAGAACACATAATAATTATGATTATATGAAGGTGCTTTTATTTAAGAGCTCTGAGCCTCAGGGGTACACAGACCCATATCTGACCCAACCTGGTTTCGAGCTGAACATGTTTTATATTCTCTCGTTATATAACTTACATATTAATTATTAAACTTACATTGTTCTATTGTATACATTGATTTCATCCAAGCACGGATTTCTCATGATCCCCCTCAAACCCCTAACATAGTTTTTCATGATTCTTTAAACAATAATTATATCTAACACATCTAACATTTATATAATTTATCATATACTGACTACACAGATGCAGTTTCATATGATCTAGCAAGCACAAGGCCTAACATTTCCCAGGGCCTACCAAGCCTAACTTTCTTTCTAACTCTGTCTCTTTAGGGACTTTTTGATTTGGGTTCTTTTTCCCTTTGAACTGAAGATTGATGAGAGGGAGGCGGTTTTTTCTCTCGTTCGGTCTCAGTTGTTTATTTTTTCTTATCAGCATTACAAGGTACAAGGAGCTATGTGCACTATGATAGAGAAGAGGTAAAATGGCTAACAAAGATCTTCTTCAAGGTCTTTTATATGTCCATTTACCCAATTAACAGGTGCCAACTAAATTATTTTTCTTAGTGACCCAATGACCCAACACCTGTGTGCTGCACTGTGACATTTTCTACCCAATCACCTACTACTACCCAAACACCCCTAGGAGAAGAACATGAAGAAGAAAGAAGAAGGACAAGAGACAACACCCTAAATCCTCCATCTTGTCTCCTGTTCTCTAAACTACTTTTTCACCCAGTGATTTAAGAAACTTTCTAATCTACACATTTACACATTTCCTATCTAACTTTAACATTTGTTTTCATGTATCACCATGAAAACATGCACATGAATTTCATATTATATGAAATTCAGTGTTTCTTTGAATCCTGGAACTAAATATTAAAAGCAAGGGCACACAGTCTGTATCTCAGACTCCAACATAACTCCTCAAATTTTCTATGATTTTAAAATCCTTTACTATCACCATGACAATCAAGGGTAACAACACACCTCACTCTCCTGGCGCATTTCCCTCATCCACCCTTCTATTTGGCCAAAGGGCAAATCATCACCCAGGCCATTACTGTTCCAGCAGAGGTCCCAGTAGATGACAAAACACCTGATGTCTACTGGGCAGAAGTGGTTGGAGAGGATAAACCCATCATGGGATGCAACCTAACCCGTAGATCAAATCATCTCCATATAGAAGGGTTGATTGACACAGGGGCAGATGTGACAATCATACCTGAAAGGGTGTGGTGGTCACATTGGGACTTGCAACCCATGGCTGGCAAAATCCAAGGTTTAGGAGGAGTGAAATCGACAAACGTCTCTAAGAGCATCGTTCAAACTGAGGGGCCAGACAGCAAATTGGCCAGTGTTCGTCCATTTGTCACTGACTACAAGTGCCCCCTGTGGGGGACAGACACCATGTCCCAGTGGGGAGTCAAACTAACCATCCCTGAGACTCCCCAGGATTTTAGAAGCAGCCACTGTGGAGCACCCAATAGTTAATGTGGCTGGATGACAATCCAGTCTGGGTAAGTCAGTGGCCACTCAGTAAGGAGAAGCTCAGTGTGCTCAAAAGGCTTCTGGAGGAGCAATTGGTCAAAGGCCACATAGAAGAAATAACTAGCACTTGGAATTCCCCAGTCTTTGTAATAAAGAAGCCAGGGAAGGATAAGTGGCACGTCCTTCAGGATGTCTGAGAAATAAACAAAGTAATTGAGGACATGGGGTCACTCCAACCTGGGATGTCCTCCCTAATGATGCTCCCACAAAACTGGCAATTGGCAGTCCTAGACATCAAGGACTGTTTCTTCCAAATTCTCCTGCACCCCGCAGATGCGCCTTGGTTTGCTTTCTCATTTCCTATGATCAACCAGGAGGCCCCAATGAAATGGCACCACTGGAGAGTTCTGCCTCAGGGAATGAAGTGCAGTCCCTCCATCTGCCAGTGGTATGTGGCTTCATTGCTGTCCCCAGTGCATGCTGAAAAAAGGGAAGCTATCATCCTACACTACATGGATAATGTGCTTGTGTATGCCCCTAGTGACACTATACTCCAACACACACTTGATCTAGTGGTTAAAGTTTTAACCTCTGCTGCATTCCAACTGCAGAAAGACAAAGTTCAAAGGATGCCACCTTGGAAGTACCTTGTTACCTCTGTCTCTCTTTTCTTTGCCTCCTTTGGGCTCAGTTCTCTGTGGATACAACTTTTCTTTAGTCTCCCAGCCTCCTCTGGGCTGAATTCTCTGTAGATACAGCTTTTCTCTAATCCCCCAGCCTTCTCTGGGCTGAATTCTCCTGGGATCCTCCCTCGTGGGGAGTTCCACTTATCTCAGTCCTCATCACTCGAAGAAAGCTCCCGGACTCATTAGATTCTGATTTCTCGTGTTTATTAAAGGATCCTTACAAAACTTGGCAGGTCTATCCAGACTAACTGCACAAGCTTAAATCACCACAGCCTGGCTCATCTTGTTCTAATGATACAAAATGGCCCCGAACCACGTGGTCTTTTCACCCTTATACTAACTTTTATCCTATTAACTACTGACACGTGTATTGTTATCATATTTCAACAAATAAGTTTTCTATATCTACTCACGTAATCAAAAGTGCAACTAACTCTAAACCAATTATATTTTGTGCTTTTATAAACTGCAGAAGCATGGAGAAGAAGGAAGAAGAAGGACTAAAAACTACACCCTTTTTCCTCCATCTTTACTCCACGTGTGGAACCCTCTTAAAACCTATACTTTCACCTCTGTGTCAAAAAAACTATTTTTTTACTTTTTATTTAATCTCTTACAAACTCTGGCTTATTCAGGGATATTTGGAAGCCTTTTTATCAGTATTATATATAATTGATGTATTTTTCAAAGAATTACATAGACAGAGAAATGTCCCTGCATTTCTAGACTCCTACATACCTGGGTTTAGAGACCACTGTGCGGACCATTGTTCCACAGACACTGGAAATTGTTAATGATCCCAAAACCTTAGCCGGTCTCCATTCCTTGTGCAGGTCTTTGAACTGGGCCAGACCCTAGCTGGGTCTCAGTAATGAGGACCTAGATCCCCTGCTCAATTTATTGAAGGGGGAAAGAGAGCTGCTTTCTCCCAGGGAACTGACCCCAGAGGCAAAAACCACAACTGAAAAATCACATAGGGCTTTGACTGAGAGACGGGCTCATCGCTATAAGCCTGAGCTGCCTTTCAAATTCATTGTCCTGGGGAAGCTACCACACTTACATGGGTTGATATTCCAATGGGCCAAAGGGCAGAGAGATGCACTCTTAATCATAGAGTGGGTCTCCCTCTCCCATCAAAGACCCAAAACTATCACCAAGCCACAAGAGCTGATGGCTCAGCTGATCCAAAAGGCCGGGGTGAGGCTGCGGGAACTGGCTGGTTGTGACTTGGTGTGTATTCACCTCCCAGTCAAACTTTCTGAGGAAGGAAAGCACTCTCCTGAGAAGCTGACCAAGGAGATTTTTGAGCACCTGCTGCAGAGCAATGCTAACCTCCAGTTAGCTCTGGACAGCTACAGTGCACAAATATCAGTCCACACCCCGTCACACAAATTGTTTCATGAAGAATTCTACCTCATTCCTCATGAGAAAAGGAGCCGTAGGCTGCTCAAAGCTCTTACAGTGTTCACAGATGCGTCTGGGGTGTCCCACAAGTCAGTGATGACTTGGAGAGATCCCCAGACTCAGCATTGGGAAGCTGATGTTGAGTTTGTGGAGGGGTCACCCCAGGTAGCGAAACTGGCTGCGGCCATAAGAGCCTTTGAGAAGTTCTCGGAGCCAATCAATTTGGTTACCAACTCAGCCTATGTAGCAGGGATGGTGTCCAGAGCAGAGCAGGCAGTTTACCAAGACATCGAGAATGACCATCTCTTTAGATCGCTCTCAAAACTAATTTATTTTGTTTCAACTCAAGAGCATCCATTCTATGTTGTAGAAAATATTTTAACAGAAGGTGGGCATGATATTTTAGTAAAAACCTGTCTGCACAAACCAGCCTTTGGTATAAGCGACGATACTAAACTCTAATGTCCTTGAAACTCTCCTGGAGCAGAGAGAATGAAGCAAAACAGTATCCTTGTGTATGAGAGAAAAAATGCAAACCTATATGTATTAGCCAATAGTAACTTGCTTAGCCTGCAGACCCTGTAAAACCCTATAAAAGTGTGCTCAAGATAGAAATAAATGGCATTCACTATACTTCTGTGAAGACTTGTGAATAGCCTGAGCGGCTTTTCAATATCTGGTGCCCAAACAGGGACACTCTGCGAGCAGAGGCATTGGAGTGGATCTGTGTGCAGATAGAAGCGGGAGCAGATCAGAACTGGGTAGGCAGGCTCAAAAGGAGCCTAGCTGGGAAAAGCTGAGGGCGGAGGAGCTGGGGCGCGGATCGAGGGCGCACCAGGCATAGGGGTCGCTCCCCTCGCCCCGTCCATGGCTGCACAAAAAATAGAAGTAGAGTTTGTGGCAGCATGGAAACTCCTTCTAAGCATTATCGTTAAACAAAGCGAAGCAGCCAGGGAAAAGGACCTGGAAAGGCTCATTGTATGAGCTAAAGAAAACAGGCACATTGCGGTGCCCCCACTGCTTTTTGCAGTTGAAGAATGGAAAGATATAGGGGATCTGATGTGGGAAAAGGTGATCACGGGAAAGAGCAAAGACGCAGTAGCGTTCAGTTGAATCTGGAAAATTGTGTTGAATACCTTAAGAAATATGAAGGCAGAGTCCATGGTCGTGGCAGCTGCCTTAGAAGCAATGGCTCGGCCCGAGACGGACGTGCTGCAGTCACCTCCTGCCACATCAATCAGCCGTCTGGGTGTTTTTTTTGGGGTTGGGCACGTTCGGCCAGCGAAGGGGCTCACAGGAAAGCAGTGTAGCACCGTATCAGAACTTTTAAAATCTCAGGGGTGCTCCAGAGCGACTGAGTCCGCGTCAGCAGAGCCCAACCTGGAAGTTACTCCGCCGAGTGCGGATGAAGAAATGACTCATCTCCGGAAGGAGACGGCACCAGGCCCAGCCGGGTGGAGCCTCACACGTCATCAGAAATCAGAACCCCAGATTGCCAGACCCCATCTACTGTTCACTGGGGAAAGCTGCAGGATGTCCCTCTCCCCCCTAGGTGTGTCGATGTATTCAGCAGACAGGCAACCACCAGCAGGAGATGAATCAGTAAATTGCAATGATGCATTGAAAAAATGTCTATTAGGGTGGCAACAACAAATAGAACAGCTCGTGCAACAGCTGCAAGCTCAGATTGAGCAGACCCTACGTGCAAACGGGGCACAGCGTTATCAAGAGAAAGCAGCTTTGCAGCAAACACCGAAGCAGCAAGCAGAGTCAGTTCAGCAGCTGCAGGACATGATGCATCCTGAACCATCTGCTCCACTTTTGGAGACACTTTTTATGGAAGCTAGCTTTGGAGCAGGCTGTAGGCCCATGGCCTGCCAGCCCTGCCTGAGAAGCTAGCCTGGGAAATTCATGGGAGGATTCAAAACAATCCTCAAAGACACAAAACAGCCTGCAGGTGCTGTTTTCTGATTCCCGTGTTTTCCTTGCAGGAGAAGGTCAGGGGGTGGTAAACCCCACTGACCAATGATGGTAATGTAGTACTTTACTAACCAATAAGAGTTTCCTTTCTGTACCTTCGACGAACTAGTCTATATAACATGGCTGTAACAATAAACTAGAGATTCTCTCCCCTTCTGACTCCCTTGAGAGTCCGTGTCGTTCTTTCCGCCGTTCCTAATTAGAACGACAACTTTTAACACTACAATATTATCTAAGTTCCAACTTTACTACCCTGGAAGAAGAAAAGGCAGATTTAGAATGGTTTCCACCCGAACCAGGGGGGCATGGGGGAGCACTGAGGTGTGCGCAGAGAACAAAGGCACCCCCAGGGAAAAGGCAGTGCAGAAAAAGCTCCAAGGCCACGCTAGACAAATATCAGCAATTACAGAAACAGTTGAGCAGAAACAGGTGGCTCAGACAGCTTCAAAGAGAGACAAAATAGCCAAAAAATAGTTAACTGTATGGTATCTAGTTCGAAATTCATCACTGTAATTAAAAGTTGATAAGCTGCAGTGGTCAATGTTGTTACCACCTGGCCCTGAGAGACTTTTCGTGTAACATCACCTGTTTTTGTAAAATCGAGTCCTTTTCCCTCTATCTGAGAAAAACGAGAGAAATATTGAGAGAAAGAACTGCATTTGTTAATTTTGTGAGGTTTTTTTTTTTTCTCTCTCTGTTTCTCCTCTCTGCGAGGGTATGTGGGGAACGACAGGGACATTACTCAAACCTTCTAGAGATATCAGCAGCAGAGAGGAGTAGCAAAGTGAGCAGTTCACTCCCCCCGCTCCCTCTCCAGGAAGGGGCACCAGGATAGTTGGAAAGCCATGATTTATTGGTTTTTTTGCAATGTTTTTGTATACCCATTTAGAGTTAATTTTGTGTTTGGAGTAATTATGAGTTTATGCAGTTGCAGTTTTTTTGAGTTTTACTAGAGAAATTGTGATTCTTTGAAAGTTTAAAAAGCCCCTTTTTTAAAAAATGGTGTTTAAGGTGAACATTAACAGAAGTAAAAGTTACCTTTCAATAATTAGTTTTAAAACCTAATGTTAAAATATTGAATGATTTACAGCTACTAAGAAAACAACCTTTCAATTAATGTTATCTACAAAAGAAATTTATGGTTTAAAAAATAATTAGCTAGGAGAACTTTACTGTACAAGACAAAGTTAAGTTAAAGCATATATTACCCATTTGTTTGTTTTTTCCGCAATTCTAATAAGGTAATTTCAATTTGAGTCCTTTTGTTATAAAAAACACGCATAACAGCATATATACCAATTTGGACTTCAGATTTTAATTAAGAATTGGACTTGATGTTTCTGAAAAGTGCTACAAAAGCTGAATGGCAACTTGCCAAATTCTCTGTTGTTGTGGTTTTTCTCTAGTAAAGATGCATTTTAAAATCTGAACCAATTTAAACAGATACTAGGTAAATTTCTGTTATGAATAAGTATTTTTAATAACATTTGCAATTATTGTGATTTATTTTTAAAGCCAAATGACATAGAATTGTGATGTATTTGTTACATTTCTATAATCTTTATAGTGAATCCATGTTACTGTATATTGTGTTTAAAAGGTATATATCAAACTTTTAGTTGCTTTTTTGTAGTAACAGAATGAGATAATGTTTTTATTTAATATTGATTGTGTTAATAGATTTAAGAAAAGTCAAGATTTATTATGTTTAGGTTTGAATGTTTTTAAGTTAAGTTTTATAACTTTGATATTCTTTTAAGGTTAAGTTTTGTTATTTCCTTTTGTTATAATTAATTTTTATCAGGTTTAAATATTGTTTAATTTGAATTGTTTATGTTTTGTTAAAGATATTTGTTTAAACTGTGAAATATAGTAATTTTCCTGGAGACATGAAGATGACTACAACTGAAGCAGCTGTCATAGAACACTGATGAACACCTGCTTGTGAATAGAAGTGAATGAAGTCTGTGATACCCTTGACTTCATCGGGAGTTCTATTGTTTGTTGCAATCTCTGCAGTTTTTGCTTTTTATAGCTTTATTATTTTTCAGTGTTTCCAGAATTTCAAGAAAATGTATCATTGCTGAGAGTCAGCTGCCATGGGAGAGGCTTCAGATTAAACCAACTGCTGCATGGTTTAATTGGTCTGGTACCTAAGGCTCCTGGTCATTTGCTTTGTACAAATGCCTTTTAACAGTTTGCTGTGCTGTAAGCATCTCATAGCTGCTTTTATTAAAAAACTTGTTTAGAAAATGCGTTAAGAGGCATCTTTCCAGTTCAAAGCCTAAGGCCCTTGCCAAGCCTTGAGTTTACCTGGACAGAATGTATGCCAACAGATCCAGATGTTTTCTGTACCAAATCAGTATTTGAGTCACTTTTTGACTTGGCAATTTGGCCCTATTATGACAGCTGGATCAATTTTGAAGTGGGCTTGGAGAATCATTTCCGGATGTGGTTATCCAATCCTTCACTGATTGTTTTTTGTTTGTTTGCAGACTATGAGATGCTGGTGCAGTGTTTTAGTGGTTAGTGGTAGTTTAATATTACGTATATTATTAATAATGTTTATGATTTAATTGATTTTTAACTGCTATAGGTTTTTATTTATTGTGTATATAGTTTTGGGTTAATATTCATGTACATGACAGAAGTACATTTCATTTTTTATTTTTTTATTTTTTAAAGAAAAAAAAACAAAAAAAAACCCAGATGGAATTGATGCCCTAGAATCATTGGATTACTGTAATATGTGCATTAGAAATTTGGACAACAATAATGAAATATTTATATTGAAAGTTTAGAAAGATCATATAATCTAAATCTATAATTTGGTATACCACAGCTAAGCCAAAATGATTCATTGACTTCAAGGTGTCGTGGTTTTAAAGCAGTAACTAAAAAAATTACTTATTTCTTGCTGTGAGATATGGATTAGAACAAGAAAAATATTTCAGCTTATAAAGCATCTCCTTATTCTCTACCTTTTCTGAAGCTTCTTTTCTTTACTGTCTCTGATAGTTTATAAAGTCTCTTTACATGTTGATTACTCTCTTTTTCTCTCTTTGGATAAAAGGATTAATCTGCAAATCTCATCTAGGTAATGAAAAGGTTAAAATCTTGCCCAGCCTTTGTAGATGGTTCTGTGATCTCTGCCGGAGCAGGAGCTGGAGCTGTCTGCGATGGAAGATTCTTCATGGCTGCTCTGGAGAGTGTGGTCGCTATCTCAGCCTGCCGCAGGTCAAGAGCTTTTTGGTTTGGGTTTTTTGGTTGTTTTTTTTTTTTTTTCCTTTCTTTATTCGGCAGTCTCTGGTGAATTCAGTCACAGCAAAAACTGCAGCTGAGCCAGGGACCAGCCTGGCCCGGCCAGAGCCCGGAGTAAGCCCCGCAGGCCCCCATCTCCCGGCCGGGAGATGCTGGGCCCAGCCCAGCCCCCGCCCGGGCCGCATGGCCTGGGCAGGGAACGGGAGGCCAGCCGGAACTCTGTTACCTTTCACAGCCAGGAAACAAAGAGAACAAGAGTGCTCTGACTTTACATCTTAAGGAGGTGTTCACAGGTTGACTTAACTTGTTAATGGTCAAAACTGCTGTCAATTCTTAGAAATGACCGATAATTGGTCAGGAGGAAAGACTCCCATCAGCCACCAGCAGCTTCAATTTCCTTAGCTCCCAAAGCTATGTTAAAGGTAAAGCCACCCAATGACACAAGGGAAGAAGTGTCTGTGTTTTGTTGACAGATTCAAAAAGGTCACCTGTTCTTCTGACCAGACTGTCTGCCTCTGAAAACATGAGATCTAGTGAACGGAGACATCACCACACAACCTTGGTACTCCAAACAAGAGCAGAAGTGGAGCTGCCAGGACACAGTTATGTCTGAAAACTACACAGAGAGTTTGCCAACAGAAATTTTATGTTGTTATCATGATGTTGTGTCTTTACCAATTTTTTTTTCAGTTATCTTCTGTTTTAAGATTTAAAAGGATGTGAAGAACAATCAGAACATTGATGCCCTCAGTCAGTCACTGATCAGCTGCCAGCTGATGTTGCATGAGCAGCGAACGTTCCAAGACTGAATCTTGTTAAATCATAGTCTGTTTGTGAGAGAAATTCTGTAGAAGATCTAAAAGAGTGTAGAGACTCCATCTAACTATATAAAACAAATTGTAGCTATTGTTGGGGCTACACGGGGCACCATTTCTAACTTTTCTCTAAAAAATCCTTTTTCTCTTTTTCTGATTCTGCTACATCTCTTCTGTATTTTCCTTTTTATTCTTGGATTTCTCAGCCTCCTTTGGACTGAATTCTTTTGGGATCTTCCCTCGTGGGGATCCCTGCTTATCTCAGTTCTTATGATTCGAAGAAAACTCCTGAGCTCGTTAGAATCTTGTTTCTCGTGATTATTAAAAGGTCATCACAAAACTTAAGAGGTCTGTCCAGGCTGGCTACACAAGGTTTATCTTTGCAATCTGGTACATTTCTTTCTTCTGTTAGTACAAACAAGGCCTTGTGGCACACTTCATGTCTGATGCACAAAATGGCCCTGAAACATGCAGTTCTTTTATCTTTATACCTATTTTCACCCAATTAACAATAAACACGTATATTATTTTTCTAAATGACCCAATGACCCATCACCTCTGTGATGCACTGCGACATCCTCTGTCCAATCACTTACTACTGCCCAAAAACCTCTAGGAGAAGAACATGAAGAAGAAAGAAGAAGGGACAAGAGACAACACCCTAAATCCTCCATCTTGTCTCCTGTTCTCTAAACTAACTTTTCCACCCAGTGATTTAAAAAAACTTTATAATCTACACACTTACACTTTTAGCTTTTTCCATCTAACTTTAACATTTGTTCTCATGTATCACAATGAAAACATGCTCATGAATTTCATATTATATGAAATTCAGTGTTTTTCTGGATCTTATAACTAAGTATCAGAAACAAGGGCACACACTCTGTATTCCAAACTCCAACAGCTGTCTGTTTACCCTTTAAGCAAATTGCTTTCACGCTTAGATTGCATAAATACCAGAGCATGTGTGTTAAAAGTAGTTAGATAATAGTTTAAGATACAGAGTTTAGCTTGTGTGATAATTGTTATTTGTAGGTTATTGATAAGTTTAGTAAAGATATTAGTATAAAGTGTAAGTATTCCCCCTTCAAGAGTTAATGTGAGCATAGTTAAAAGTTCATTTAACTTTAAAGCCTTAGCTGTGATTCTGCAAGCATGGTGTCATTTGCATGGAACAAACTGCTTATGGTAATTGTGTTGTGTATAGTCCCAACTGTCTGCTGACATCCAAAAGTAACAGAAGATATGTGTCACTCTGGCACATTTGACAAAAATCAATGTGTCTAAGCCTAGCCACACCTGGAGATCCTTTTCACACCTGTCTCATAGGAGTCCCTGAATGGGATCCTCAAACATTTAAAAGTTTAGTTAGCAATGAAATTTGATTGAATCAATTGGCAATGTTATGAGAGTGCAATTGCACTGTTGGCTTCACGTCAAGACAACTTGAAGCCTGCTAGGAAGCAAAAATTATCCAAGTTCTTAATGTTACCATAGGGCCCCCAGAAGAATTAGATTTGTTAGGTTCCACCAATACCTCAGGTGGATGGATAATGTTTGAGCCCTCAACAAAAAGCCATTCTAGCAAAGTAATGCAGCATTGGGATACAGTTAACCCTATAGCTGATCTCATTACTCACACTGAAAGTAAAGCTTTTTATTCATGGTGCAATCTCACAGGACGATCACCAAGGCGATTACCTAGTTCAATATTCCTAATCTGTGGAGATAAAGCATGGAATGGAATTCCTGCTAGTCCACATGGAGGACCCTGTTATCTTGGGAAACTTACTTTGTTCCATCCCCGATTACATCAAGTGCTGAATATAGCTGATAAAATAAAAAACATCAAATGGCCAAAGCAAAGCCTGAATGAATTACAATGTGATGATGTTAGAGACCCAGACTTTTGGAATCGTGGTATAATATGGGCAGCCTCCTTTTTTTTATTCCAGGAGCAGCTGCTGCTAAATGCTTATCAGCTCTAAAAAGGTTTGCTTATTGGACTAGAAAAGAATTAAACTTAACATCAACAATGTTAAGTGAACTTTCCACTGATGTGAGTAGTGTACGTCATGCAGTATTACAAAATTGAGCTGCAATTTACTTCTTGCTCTTAGCACAACGACATGCTTGTGAAGAGTTTGAAGGCATGTGCTGTTTGAATCTTACTGATCATTCAGTTTCCATCCATAAGCAACTACAACAGCTAGAGGATGCGTTACATGCCCTGAAAGAAGATAGTGACCCCATTGGAAGTTGGTTCGCCAGCTGGGGCATCATTGGATGGCTGAGGTCTCTTGTGCTAGAAGGGGGACAGATTTTACTTATAGTGTTAATTGGGATGGTGGTTTTAAATTGTATGTTATCCTGTCTTCGTAGGTGTGGAACGAGTCACATCTAAAGCCTGGTTTGTGCAAAAAAAGAAAGGGGGAATTGTAGCTAATATTTTAACAGAAGGTGAGCATGATATTTTAGTAAAAGCCTGTCTGCACAAACCAGCCTTTGGTATAAGCGATGATACTAAACTCTAATGTCCTTGAAACTCTCCTGAAGCAGAGAGAATCAAGCAAAACAATATCCTTGTGTATGAGAGAAAAAATGTAAACCTATGTGTATTAGCCAATAGTAACTTGCTTAGCCTGCAGACCCTGTAAAACCCTATAAAAGTGTGCTCAAGATAGAAATAAACGGCGTTCACTATACTTCTGTGAAGACTCGTGAATAGCATGAGCGGCTTTTCAATACTATGTGATGCATGTGAGGTCACATACTGATTTGCCAGGCAAAATCGCAGAAGGGAACCGTAAAGCAGACTCCCTAGTCACCCCAGCCGAAAGGGTACGTCTTCCAGAAGGCTAAGCTGAGCCACCAGCAATATCATCAGAATGTGCCAGGTCTGATTCGTCAGTTCCAACGAACATGGAGTCTGGCTAAGTCCACTGTGGCCACCTGTCCCAGTTGCCAGCTCCAGACAGTGCCATCGCTGGGTGTCAGGGAGCTGCAAAGTGTGGCAGACAGACATCACACACATACCCAGCTTTGGCCGCCTCAAGTATGTCCACGTGAGCATTGACACATACTCAGGTGTGGTTTATGCCTTTGCCCATGCAGGGGTGTCCTGGTTTAGGGCAAATTTGGGAGAAAACCTCCAGGGGGCTCTCCCCGGGAAGCAAACCCACGTGGCCCATTTCTCCCACCCCCCAACCGGTTCGGGAAGAGATTCCTCTGACAGAAGTGGAAAAAACCTGTTTATTTCACAGACACAGCACTACCCAGCACAAAAATGAACAATATCAAATTACAAAACCTCTCGCCGTTCAGAAGAGATGACAAACTTCAGAGGGTCTCTTTCCTGTGGGTGTTCGCTCTGTTATCAGTCCCTCTGGTGCTGGAAAATGCCGCTGCCCAGGCTGGGCTCCCGGTAGTCCACGGGTGCAAGCTCCCGGTGCTCCCCCGAGTCCCCAGTCCAGAGCAGGTTCGATTCGTTTCAGAAAAAGGGAAAGAAAACAGTCCAGGAAGACCTCTCTGCTCCGGCTAGTTGGAAAGCCAAGGTGATCTGTGTCTTGTTGTCTGTCTGTGCTGTAGTCAAAACTCCCGATGCGGGGGGGGAGCAAGTACAGCCTCTGATAACAGGCTCGGTGCTTCTTTTCCACTCACTTTTACTCTTAGATGAAATTTTAAGAATAAAAAACCTGTCTCTGGGTTAGGTGGACGAATGGGTATACAATTTAACATCAGAATCAACACAGGACAAGGGGAAAAGGCTGTGCATGCCAAAAATCTGGTACAGGCCTTTTCAGTGCTAGGGATCCCTAGGGAAATTAAAACTGATAATGGCCCAGCATATAAATCCAAGGAGTTCCTAGAATTTGTCCAGCAGTGGGGAGTGGAACATATGACTGGCATCCCCCACTCCCCCACAGGTCAAGCTGTGGTTGAGCGTACCCACCAGATACTCAAACAAGTCCTGGCGCTGCAGAGCAGTGGAACATTGTGAATGTTACCACAACAAAAGCTGTTCAAAGCCATGTTTACTCTCAATTTCCTCAACTGTTCATTTGAAAACATGAATCCTCTAGTGGTTTGGCATTTTAACAGTGGTTATTGTGGGTTTTCAAGCAAGGCGGGCACCCTGGCTAGAGCCAGCACGGCGGCTATCCTCAGCCGCGCGGACCACAACCCACAGCATCAATGTGATGGATGGCGAATATGGCGATTTATTGCAGGGGAATCTAACATTTTATAACCTAGGGTCATTGTGTTACTCCCATTTACATACATCACACCTAGGTGCTATTGGCTAATTGCAGGAGGCCTTACTATCCTAACAGAGAGGGGTGGGTCACTAGCTTTCCGTTACATCCCGATTTCTTCCGCACCGCTATACCCTAAACTACAACAGGTTATCAATTTAAGTTGTCACAGTGTCTACCGGTCTTAATCAGGGACCCAGAAACATGGCAGACCAAGGGCCCCTATGAACTTGTTACCTGGGGGCATGGCTATGCGTGTGTGTCCACCCCCACAGGCCTGTGTTGGATACCCCAAAAGTGGGTAAAGCCTTTCTTTCCCAAAAATCCAGCTCCGGCAGAAAGGAATGAAAAGCAACTGGCAGTTGCTTCCAAAAGAAGACGCCGACGGAAAGAGGGAGAGGAAACCTTCCTGACATCTGGTTACTCTCTGGCAAACACCCGCTGACTTAATATGCTTTAAAAATATTTGTTTTTTTTTTCCTTTTACAGAAAACCTACCTCCCCACTCAACCTCGTGATGAGCCCTATCCCAGTTGTCATCCTGTTCGCATGGACTGGTTCAGTGAATTGTTCAAAGGCTGGGGACTCACGGAGTGGTGGACTTCAGTAGTTAAACCTTTCTTTCAATTTTATATAATTAAAACGGGGGAGATACTGTGTTGCAGTAAGCTAGTTATGTTTGCACTGAAATGGTTTCTCCCTGTTGCTCCCATCCCCTGGGTCTCTGCTGTGTTGGATCCTTCCCCTCCCCCCACCCGTTTGGTCTCATCCCATTGGTTGTAATTCTACTCTCCCCCACCCCCTTCCCCCCACTATAGAAGTTCCTGCCACTTCCTGCTCGGTCTCTTTTTTCCCTGGAAAGTTCTGTGAATAAACCAAGGGACTGTGGTCCTGGGAAGAAAGAGCCTCCTTTTTCTTTTACCTTTGTTCTTGCTGAACCCCCTACCACCTCCGGTGGACTGCAGCTAGTCGGGCGATTTCTCAGGGCTGGGAGCAATGGGATTTTGGCACCCCTCACTTCCCCCCAGTTTAAAAGTCCCCGCCATTTCCTGTTCTGTATCTTTTTTCCTGGAGTTTATTCTGAGAATAAACTGGGAGTGTCCCAGAATAAAGAGCCTCCTTTGTCTTTTACCTTTGTCCCTTGTCAGATCCTCCTCATCCCCAATGGACTGGAAGCTAGCCGGGTGATTCCCAGGGCTGGGAGTAGAGGTTTATGACAGGGTGTCTACATTTTCATTCCAAGGGAGGCTCCTGCCCTCCTTAGCAGACACCTGTCTTCCAAAACCATGACAGTTTATTAGGTCTTTTAAAGTGCAGCTTTACTAGAAAAAAAAACATTACAACACAATGTTTGGCAAATTGCCATCTAGGCTCTGTAGCACTCTGTAAATATCTGTACAAAAAAATTGAGCTTGGTTTTGCAGTTATGCTTAAACTATTTTGATATCAAGTCCACTTTTTAATTAAAATTTAAAGTCTAAATAGGTATACATGATTAAAATGCTGACACATAGGGTTTTATGGCAAAAATATTCACAATGAAATTACCTTATTAAAATTGAGTAACAAGTAAGTAAATGGGTATTATATGGTGTCTTAGTTTAGGGCAAATTAGGGAGGAAAACTCCAAATGGGGGTTTCCCCAGGGAAATGCCCCCTCCCCACCAACTGGTCCGGGAAAGGGAAAAAAATATTCCTTGGAGAGAAGTGGAAAAAGCTGTTTATTTAACAAAAAATTGAATAATATTAAATAATAAAACCTCTTGCTGTTCGATGGGATGGCAAGTCTAGGAAGAAAAGTTTTTTTCATGTGGTATAGCTAGGCTTGCTCAGTTTCTTATCAGTCCTTTCGGCGCTGGAAAGTGCCGAGGCCCAGGCCCCGGTGGGCCAAAGGCGTGAGCTCCCGGGGTTTGGCTGGGTGTTCAGTCCAGAGCAGGTTTGCACAGATCCAAGAAAAAAGAAAAAAAACAAAGGTCCAGGGAACTCTTCTGCCTCAGCTAGCTAAAACTAACTAAAAGCCAGAGAGAAGCTCTGTCCCACTGTCTGTCCGTGCTGCAGACATCACAGTCCAGAAGCGAGATGTGTGGGAGTGATGTTTTTCTTTAACACAAACTGCGCGCTTCTTCTTCCCCCTCTCTTGCTCTCAAAGCCAGTCTTAAAGGTGCAGAACTTAATATATAACATAAACCAGATGACTGGGGATACCAGTATCATAAAGTCACCGCAGGACATTCCACCCCTTATCCTCATATCGTCAACTTATTATCAAAATTAATATATATACATTTTAACTTTACAACACATACATTATATACAGACAAGGGTATTTATTCATGATCTTCACCTAACAATCAGATTTCCCTGAGGTACACATTGTGTTGTTCTATCTTTCTGCATTATCCACAATGTGCAACCCGGTCCCTGAGCAAAAACAACTCCATGAATGGGTTTGTCTGCACTCGAAGTAGAATTGATTCAAACTGTCTTTCTTAGCAAACCTCTGAGATGTACTGCTGGGACTTTGTCTCTCTACTTTATGCAGGGGCTTGGATTGGGCTGGGCCTGATCGGTTGGTGGAACTTCGGGTGTTAACTATCCAGGTGGCTTTTGCTAGATGCTGCTCCCAATTTTTGAAAGATCTCCCACTCAACGCTTTCAAGGTAGTCTTTAACAGTCCATTTTACTTCTCCACTTTCCCAGCAGCAGGTGCATGGTAGCGGATATGGTACACCCACTCAATGCCATGTTCCCTAGCCCAGGTGTTTATAAGGTTATTCTTGAAATGAGTCCCATTGTCTGACTCAATCCTCTCAGGGGTGCCATGCCTCTAAAGGACCTGCTTTTCAAGTCCTAGGATGGTGTTACGGGCTGTAGCATGAGGCACGGGGTAGGTTTCCAACCATCCAGTGGTGGCTTCTACCATTGTGAGCACATAGCACTTGCCTTGGCGGGTTTGAGCCAGTGTGATGTAGTCAATCTGCCAGGCCTCCCCATACCTATATTTGGACCAACGCCCACCATACCATAGCGGCTGCAACTGCTCGGCCTGCTTGATCGTGGCACATGTCTCACAGTCATGGATAACTTGAGAAATACTGTCCATGGTTAGATCTACCCCTCAGTCTCGTGCCCACTTATAGGTGGCATCTCTACCCTGATGACCTGAGGCGTCATGGGCCCATCGAGCTAGGAACAACTCTCTCTTGTGTTGCCAATCTAAGTTTATCTTTGACACCTCTATCTTTGCAGCCTGATCCACCTGCTCATTGTTTCGGTGTTCTTCATTAGCTCGACTCTTGGGGACATGGGCATTTATATGACAGACCCTCACAGACAGTTTCTCTACCCTGGTAGCGATGTCTTTCTACTCATCAGCAGCCCAGACTGGCTTTCCTCTGCGTTGCCAGTTGGCCCTTTTCCACCTTTCCAGCCATCTCCACAGAGCATTGGCTACTATCCATGAATCAGTGTAGAGGTAGAGCTTCGGCTACTTCTCTCTTTCAGCAATGTCCAGAGCCAGGTGAACAGCTTTGAGTTCAGCAAGTTGGCTTGATCCACTTTTTCCTTCAGTGGCCTCTGCAACCTGTCGTGTGGGGCTCCATACGGCTGCTTTCCACTTACGGTTCATCCCTATGATGCGACAGGTGTCGCTCTATTAGGAACGGCGAAAAGAACGACACAGACTCTCTCAGGAGTCAATCAGGAGAATTTCTATCAGTTTATTGCTTCAGATCTTTTTTATAGACCGATACGTGGAAAGTACAGAAAAGAAACTCTTATTGGTTAGTAAACTAACACGTCACCATCATTGGTCAGTGGGGCACACCACCCCTCGACCTTCTCTTGCCAGAAAACAAGGAACAGACAAACAGCACCTGCAAGGCTGTTTTCTGTCTCTGAGGATTGTTTTAATTCCTCCCCATGAATTCTCAGGCCACTTTCTCAGGCAAGACTGAGAAAGCTATGTGGCCTGCAGTTTCACATGCTCTTTGTTTCAGAGTTAGCATCCATAGACAGGAACCATCAGTGAACAGAGCATAGCATGTTTCTTCTGCTGGCAGTTGGTTGTACGGTGGAGCTTCTTCAGCCCGTGTCACTTGTTCCTGCTCTTCTTCATCAGTGAGACTAAAGTTTTCACTTTCTGGCCAGTTTGTAATTATCTCCAAAATTCCAGGGCAATTTGGGTTTCCAATACGGGAGCGCTGCGTGATGAGGGCAATTCACTTGCTCCATGTGGCATTGGTGGCATGGTGGATAGAGGAAACCTTTGCTTTGAACATCCACCCCAGCACAGGCAGTCGGAGTGCCAGGAGGAGTTGTGCTTCTGTGCCAATCACTTCTGAGGCAGTTTGAACTCTTTCATAGGCAGCTAAGATTTCCTTCTCTGTGGCAGTGTAATTGGCTTCGGACCCTCTGTAGCTTCGGCTCCAGAATCCCAGTGGTCGGCCTCGAGTCTCCCCAGGCACTTTCTGCCAAAGGCTCCAGGACAGACCATGGCTCCCGGCTGCAGAGTAGAGCACGTTCTTCACATCTGGTCCTGTCCTGACTGGGCCAAGGGCTACTGCATGAGCGATCTCTTGCTTGATCTGAGCAAAGGCTTGTTGTTGTTCAGGGCCCCACTGGAAAGTGTTCTTTTTGCGGGTGACCAGGTAAAGAGGGCTCACAATCTGACTGTACTCAGGAATGTGCATCCTCCAAAAACCTATGGCACCTAGGAAAGCTTGCGTTTCCTTCTTGTTGGCTGGTGGAGACATTGCTGTGATCTTGTTGATGACATCAGTAGGAATCTGACGCCATCCATCTTGCCACTTTACCCCCAGGAACTGGATCTCTCGAGCAGGTCTCTTAACTTTGCTTTTCTTGATGGCAAAACTGGTTTTCAGGAGAACCTGGATGATTTTCTTTCCTTTCTCAAAGACCTCTTCAGCCGTCTTTCTTCAAACAATGATGTTATCAATGTACTGCAAATATTCTGGAGCTTCACCTTTTTCCAGGGCAGCCTGGATCAGTCCATGGCAGATGGTGGGGCTGTGCTTCCACCCCTGGGGGAGTTGGTTCCAGGTGTACTGCACTCCCCTCCACGTGAAGGCAAACTGAGGCCTGCATTCTGCTGCCAGGGGAATGGAGAAAAATGCATTGGGAATGTCAATAGTGCCATACCACTTCGCTGCCTTGGACTCCAGCTCGTACTGGAGCTCCAGCATGTCTGGCATGGCAGCGTTCAGCGGTGGAGTCACTTCATTCAATGCACAGTAGTCCACAGTCAATCTCCATTCTCTGTCAGACTTGCGCACAGGCCAGATGGGGCTGTTGAAGGGTGAGTGGGTTTTGCTGACCACCCCTTGGCTCTCCAGCTCTCGGATCATCTTGTGGATGGGGATCACAGCATCTCGATTTGTCCTATACTGCCGATGGTGCACCGTCGAGGTGGCAATTGGTACTTGCTGTTCTTCCACTTTTAGGAGTCCTACTGCAGATGGGTTCTCTGACAGTCCAGGCAAGGTGTTCAATTGCTTGATGCCCTCTGTCTCTACAGCTGCTATCCCAAATGCCTACCTAAGCCCCTTTGGGTCCTTAAAATACCCACTTCAGAGGTAGTCTATGCCCAAAATGCATGGGGCCTCTGGGCCAGTCACAATGGGGTGTTTCTTCCACTCATTTCCAGTCAGGCTCACATCAGCTTCCACTAAAGTCCTGTGATCCCCCTGTCACACCAGCAACAGAAACAGATTCTGCCCCTACATATCTTGATGGGATTAGGGTGCACTGTGCTCCAGTGTCAACCAAGGCCTCATATTTTCGTGGTTCTGATGTGCCAGGCCAACGAATCCACACAGTCCAAAAGACACGGTTTTCCCTAGCCTCTACCTGGCTAGAGGCAGGGCCCCTCTAAGCCTGGTTATCCTTCTTTCCTTGGGTATATGTCTTGGAGGTTCCTTCAAGGGAATCAGACATGTCATCATCATACTTGTCAGTTTGACTACAGGCTACTGGAGCGGCTTTCTTTTTGGTGGAGTATCCCCCCTGAGTCTTGCTGTCTTCTAATTCATGCACCCGTTTTGCCAGAGCTGCAGTAGATTTTCCATCCCATCTTTTCATGTTTTCTCCACAGTCACGTAGGAAAAACCACAGCCCAGCTCATAGCTTTTTCTCTCTATCTGGGGAACTTCTGCGTTGAGTACCAGGGCTCCTGGTCTGTACTGCCGAGACTGGAAGAAGGTCCTCCCTGAGTTTCTTGAGATTCTCTTCTATTTTGTCTTGGAAGTTTTGCATATCTGTTCTCACACCTGCAATTGTTGCCTGTATGGGGCCATGCACGGTATCTGCATATGCTCGAAGTTTCTTCACCATATCCAGCACATTCTCCTCCCGGTCATCCCGCTTCATTGTTGCTAAAGCAGAAGCATATTCTTGTGGCTCAAGTTGAACAAGTTTTCGCCACATCACAGATGTACATGGCACCAAGTCTGGATTTCTAGTACCTAAGTCACCCACGAAGACAATCTCTACTATTGCCATTTCTCTCAAGCGCTGAATCCCTTGTTCTATGGTTTTCCAACAAGTTTGCTGTATATAGAGATCGTCTGCACACAGATATCTTTGTGCCACACTTCTTAGGACCCGTTCCCAGAGACTGTAAGGGTCAGCCCCCCTCATCACTCCTTGATCGATAACCGGATCGTGTGACAGGGATCCCAGATGCCTCGCTTCAGTGCCATCCAGAACTGTAGCCTCACCTGCAGCATCCCACAGACGGACTAACTAACTAATTATAGATTCATCAGGTTGTCGAGTGTAATCTTTTCTCAGGCCACAAAGGTCCTTCAGGGAGAAAGGTTCACCAGCGCCTTCTGATTTTTGATCAGTTGCTGGTCTTGAGGGTCCTTCCCCCGCATCGTCATTATCATCATCTACTGGCCGATCGGTTTTGGTTTTGAATTTCATACCTCTCGTGGTAGGAGCAACAGACACTGGCTTAGGCTCACTGTCTGGTTTGGCCACTGGCTTAGGTTCACTGTCTGGTTTGGCCACTGGCTTAGGCTCGCTGTCTGGTTTGGCTGCTGGCTTAGGCTCACTGTCTGGTTTGGCTGCTGGCTTGGCTGCAGCCTGAGTGACTGGGGTAGCTGCTGATTTATCTGCCTTCCCTACCGTATCAAGCACCGTGCGATAAGCATACGCTAGGGCCCAGCTTATTGCAATGATATTTTTCTTCTTAGAATCATCACAGCAATTCTCTTCCAGATATTTCCCTACTTCATCTGGGTTCTGAATTTGTTCACGTGAAAATTCCCAGGCTGGGGGATCAGAAAATTCCTTCAGAGTTCGGCCAATTCTCTCCCATTTTCTACACCACTCAGGATTTCCCACACCTGAGTCTACTTCTGGGACAGGGGTCTCGTTGGCTCCTCTGGATATCTCAGCCCTCATTCTAGAGAAGTTGCAGGCCGTATAGAGGAAGCTTAACAGCTGAACTACCAGGAAAGTGACCAGGAATGTGGTATCCTTAACACTCAGGGGAAAGTGAATATTCTCAAAGAGGGACATAACAGATTCAAGGGAGAAGAAGGAAAGAAAAGGCTGAAAAGCCTCATCCCCTGCTCTTCCTCTAACAAACTGGGTACAATTACCAATAAACTCCCAAAATGTGCTACTGGGACTGGGGGGCAGGGTCGGGCGAAGAAACCATAAGCCAAACATACCTGACAGAAACTTCAGTCGTTCTATGAGCTTCCTATAAATAATTATCACCAAGCCCAGCACAATAACCATTTTAATCCATGCCCCTCTACTGTGAAAGAGGGAAAAGACAAGTATTAAAACCTCAAAAAATTCTAGGGACTAGATCCACATGAAGGCCTCCACCCTGAGAGATATTATGTATCCAAACAACATGGCTACTGACTGCTTTATCCCAATACAGAATAAATACAACCAAAAATACAACCAACAATCAGTACAGGTTTTTCCACTTTCTCTTGCCCCACGTTGGGTGCCAAAAACTGTATTTGTCCTAGTTTAGGGCAAATTAGGGAGGAAAACTCCAAATGGGGATTTCCCCAGGGAAATGCCCCCTCCCCACTAACTGGTCCGGGAAAGGGAAAAAAATTCCTTGGAGAGAAGTGGAAAAAGCTGTTTATTTAACAAAAAATTGAATAATATTAAATAATAAAACCTCTTGCTGTTCGATGGGATGGCAAGTCTAGGAAGAAAAGTCCTTTTCATGTGGTGTAGCTCGACTCGCTCACGTTCTTATCAGTCCCTCCGGCGCTGGAAAGTGCCGAGGCCCAGGCCCCGCTGGGCCAAAGGCATGAGCTCCCGGGGTTTGGCTGGGTGTTCAGTCCAGAGCAGGTTTGCACAGATCCAAGAAAAAAGAAAAAAAACAAAGGTCTGGTGTCCTGGGTTGATTATGGTGTTAAATTGTATCCCCATTCGTCCACCTAACCCAGAGACAGGTTTTATATTCTTAAAATTCCATCTGAGACTAAAAGTGAGTGGAAAAGAAGCACCAAGTCTGTTATCAGAGACTGTACTTGCTCCCCCCGCATCGGGAGTTTTGACTACAGCACAGACAGACAACAAGACACAGATCGCCTTGGCTTTCCAACTAGCTGGAGCAGAGAGGTCTTCCTGGACTGTTTTCTTTCCCTTTTTCTGAAACAAATCGAACCTGCTCTGGACTGGGGACTCGGGGGAGCACCGGGAGCTTGCACCCGTGGACTACCGGGAGCCCAGCCTGGGCAGCGGCATTTTCCAGCGCCAGAGGGACTGATAACAGAGCAAACACCCACAGGAAAGAGACCCTCTGAAGTTTGTCATCTTTTCTGAAGGGCGAGAGGTTTTGTAACTTGATATCATTCATTTTTGTGCTGGGTGGTGCTGTGCCTGTGAAATAAACAGGTTTTTTCCACTTCTCTCAGAGAAATCTCTTCCCAAACCGGTTGGGGGGGTGGGGGAAAAGGGCCACGTGGGTTTGCTTCCCGGGCGGGGGGAAGCCCCACTGGAGGTTTTCTCCTAAATTTGCCCTAAACCAGGACATCCGGGGAACTCCTCTGCCTCAGCTAGCTAAAACTCACTAAAAACCAGAGAGAAGCTCTGTCCCGCTGTCTGTCCGTGCTGCAGACACCACAGTCCAGGAGCGAGATGTGTGGGAGTGATGTTTTTCTTTAACACAAACTGTGCACTTCTTCTTCCCCTTCTCTTGCTCTCAAAGCCAGTCTTAAAGGTGCAGAACTTAATATATAACATAAACCAGACGATTGGTGATACCAGTATCATAAAGTCACCCCAGGACAACGTCACCGGGTCATAAGCATGCGGGAGCTCAGGACCTCTGAACAATGAACCAATATGATTACGCAGAAGCCGTTTATTGTTTACATTATGCACTTACTTATAGATTCTAAAACTACTGCACACGCCGATCACGCATTTCTTGACTGGTGCCTCTATTCTGTCCACGCGTTCAGCACGCACTTCTCAGGATATGTGATTGGTGACACTCCAGGTGTTTGACCATCCCCTGTTATCTGGTTCTTGTGGTCTTATGTTTGTTTCTCAGCCTCTTCTTTCTTATTTTAGAATAGTTTATGTCTCAGCAACCTGGACGAATTCCAGAGGGTCTGATAAGAAATTCTACAGATGGTTTGGCTGGAGCACACTATGGCCTAAGTTGTTCAGATACATTGCTATAGGGGAATATGTGGTAGGTGGTTCTGGAAGTCTGTACCTTCCTAGTACCTCAGCCAATGGGGAAAGGAAGAGAGCAACATGCGGCCGGGAGTTTAGGATTGTCTTGTTTTGGAAGACAGGTGTCTGCCAGGGAGAGCAGGAGCCTCTCTTGGAATGAAAATGTAGACCCCCTCCCTCCAAATTATTATAATTCTTAAAATCAAGGGGCTCTCGGGCAGAGATCTGGGGATAGGAATAACAGTTCTTTACTAGTACGTATAACGAGGCAAACAAACAACAATAACTACAGCATTAACAACAAAACAGAACCGGGGACCCCGTGACAGCCTTCTCGGCCGAGACAGGAAAGGATGGAGGAGAGACAGGCTTTGCTTCACAAACCTCCTGTGGGCAGTCAGTCCTGGTGCTCCTGCAGTACTCTGAGGAACACCCTGCTGGAATACCTGCAATGAGCAGAGATCCCGGGCCGGTGGCTGAGGTGTATCAGCAGCTCCACAGTGGTGGCTGGCACTGCCGTATGTCCTGGCAGGACAGGGGGTGCGAGGGCCACAAATGAAGAAGGAAGGAGAAGAAGAAGCAGCAGCTTCATCTGGGTAATGGCGAATTCCCTTCTCCCAGCCGCAACAGCTCTCCGCGAGAGTTCTGCTCTGAAGCTGAAGAAGCCAGCCAGCCAGCCCCCAGCTGCCCCCGCCCTCCCTTTTTTCTGCCCCCCTTCCCCCCTGGGCCCAGCTGGACTCTGTGTTTCTCAAACACCCACTAAGCACCAGCAGTCAGATTTCCCCACCACTGATGGGCAAAAAATTCCCCAGGTGAGCCAGAACAAAAGGAAGGACACCCAATCCCCAACAAGGATAAAAGGAGGCTGTGCCCTCTGAAACCTCGAGAGAGACAACCCTGCTGGCATGTGCCCCAGTGGACTGTCTCCCTTTATTCAAAGTTGCAAGACTCTTCTGCCTCCTTTAGGGACATTGGCTTTTCATAGCGTGATTTTCTGTACAAGAGGAGGACCACAAAGATGATGCATGGGGTTGTTATGACCCAATTGCAGGACCCAGCACTTGGTCTCGTTGAATTTCATACAGTTGTCCTTGGCCCATCAGTCCAGTTTGTCCAGATCCCTTTTGGAGAGCCTTCTTACCTTCAAGCAGATTAACACTCCCACCCGTCTAGGTGTCATCTGAAAACTTACTGAGGGTGTTATAAATTTGTATTGTGATATTGGCTTTCGCAGATGAATCATATGTTAAATACTTTTTAGCTATGTATGTACTTTTTTCTTACTAACAAGTCTTAAGCTTAAAAGAATTTCCTAGGTACAAGGCAAGGAAACCCCAGAGGGCAAGGACAGTGGGGCCCAAGCTGTTATCAGGAGAACAATAGAGCCCAAACTGTTATCAGCGAAAGATATGAAGCCCAGATACCCTCAGAGGAAGGATGACGGGGGGCTGGACTGTTATCAACAATGACCATTTGCAAGAGAAAGGAAACAAAACTCCAAAATAATGCTCATCAGCAAGAAAAATGATGACCAGCAAAAATAGTGCTGACCAGCAGAAAAATAAGTTGTGCAAAAGCATGATCTAAGAAGGCAGAACCAGGGAGGGGACACGCTTTGAATATGCATTAACCCCTCACAGCAGGGGGGGATAAAAAGAGTGTTCCTGAGATACCAGGTGTGTTCCTGGCAACTCACCAGGGCACCCGGCCGTTTTAACCCTTTGCTTTATTTCTTTTGTCTCCTAATTGTCATTTTATTTATATTAAATTCTTTTTATAATTTATTAAGTGAATCTCGTTTTTAAGAATTTTGGGTGCACTCAATCCCCTCATCCAGATCACTAATAAAGATATTAAAAAGAATTGGCCCCAATACTGAGCCCTGGGGAACACCATGTGTGACTGGCTGCCAACTGGATGCAACTCCATTCACCACAGTTCTTTGGGCCCAGCCATCTGTCATGGCTGGGGTGTTGGTCAGGTGCCACAACCTTCCTAGAGAAGTATCCTGGGGATGGACATCCCAGAGGCACAGGCACATCTGCAGCCACTTCTGTGGTTTCAGCTCTTAGCCCTGGAAAGGGCTGTTGAGTGAAATGCAGCTCTTCGGGTGACACAGAAGGAAAGAGATGGAGCCTTCATATAGAATTCCTCAAGGGGGTTTATTCAGCTCCTTCCTTGGAGAGGTCCAGTGACGAAAAGCCACAGAGTCAGAGCAAACAGGGGTTTATATCAACTGGGGTTTCCAGGGCAGAGCAACGGGGAAGAACCAATGGGATACATAGAATTTGCATGGGGTACACAAAATTGTAACTAGGGTTTCTCCCTCAGGGGGAGTGGGGCAAGCTGGAGCCTATGGGCTTTCTCTCCAGGGGAGAGTGGCCACACCGCTGGCCGACTCACCGGACTCCACAGTGTAAGATGTTACATAGTGATTCGTATCATTATGGAAACACCATGGGATCAGTATAAACAATACTGATCTTAAAGTAAAACATGGACATGTAATAAATTATTGTTGTATTAAAAATTCGGAGTGTATATAAGAAAGATATGTTTTGTAGGAACAAAACAAAATATAAAGCATAGAAAAATCTCTCCTCAAAGTAGGATGAGGCTTTTCTCCAAGGAGTTGCTGATTGCCAGCAACGCCCAAGATAACTAACCCAAACCGGCCCATCAACCCAAACAAACACACAGGACACGGACCATCAGGAAAACAATGAAACTAGCTCGGGAAATTATCTACCTCCGGACCCAAGCAACGCCCTGCGGATTCCAGGGGGTAGAGAAACCGATCAGTGGAAAAAGACAAGTTCCAAAAGAAAGACTTCGCCAGACTTAAACATTTCTGTGTTGAAAAAGCAATCAGGGGAGACAAAGGAGGAAACCCGGCCGAGATACCCATCGGCACCAGCCCGGATTCCACCACCCTGTCATGAAAAACCTAACATTGCAACACACAGAGTCTCCTTTACATATGAGGAGATTCTGGCCGGACACGAGATAATGTCATCATTCTATGTCAGGAAATCCATTCACTGGACAATCAAGGACACTTGGTGAATGGAACCTGCCTGGAATTTTGGCCTGAGGACTTAAAAATCCTATAAAACCCCAATCCTGAGGATGCTCAGACGTGGATTTGGGAAACCTATACCTCTGGTGTAGACCCCTGTCCACCCAGCGCTGCGCTGATCTTTTTATTGTGGGTTTTTATCGCTGTTTTTACTTATTATTGTTTATTAATAAATTTCTCTTTGATTTTATCCCAAAATTGCCTTTGCATTTATAACAGATTGGTGCCGTGACTCGGATCGGAAAAACTGTGGGAGAACCTCGCTATCCAGGGGGGTACCCCCGCTGATTTCAGCGGCCTGGGAAGCCGAGAACCTCCGCAGTTCACTCCGACATCCGAACCAAATTTAGGCTAAGGTAAAAACCACAATAAAAGAGGATACGGATCCAAGAAGAGCTCGGGAAAAGAAGCCGCGGCTTGGTAGGTCATAAAAAGTCAGTTGTGCACGAAGACATCCTCGCAAGAAAATTGCTGTAAGTACTGCGAGGTTGAGCGGGGTGATTGGGCAAGCGTGTGTGAGACGTGATCTGATCACGGAGCGAGTGCGGACTCCAAAAGTCGCGGTTCCATCCTCCCGCGAGGGAATTGGCCGGCTACGGAGGAAGCGAATCGGTGTGAGAGGGCTCTCTCTACGCGTTTGTAAAGCCTGGGGCCAAAGGGGTGCTCTGGGGGACCGATCACAAAGGGCTGGAAGAGGAAGAGGACGTCCAGTAGAGCTCGGGAAAGAGTAAACTCTTCTAGCAATTAGGATCCAGGAGAGGTCCGAAGGAGAGATCAAAGCGCTAAGAAAAACCCCGGAACAGCAAACCGTGAAGGTGAGTATTAGCAGACTTTTGACTCTCAAAACAAAAACACAACGCAGAGTACTAGGTAAGACTTTTTTTTCACCATGGGACAGAAAAAGAGTAAAATACAAAAACCAGTAGATAAGAAAAACCCTTCCATAGAAACGAAGGAATTGTTAGACATCCCACCAGAAAGTCCTTTAGGTTGGTTGTTAAAATATTGGGAAAATTGCCCTGAGAGGAAAAAGAAGTCTAAGGCAAAAATGATCTACTATTGTGCCGAGGTTTGGGGTGAACAGGAACTGAGACCCCATCTCACTTGGCCAATATTAGGAACGTTTGAAAAGTGGACGTGTAATGAGTTACTCTCTTATGTAGAGAGCAAGGTTTCCTCGGACTCCGAGGAAAAGGAATATGCCAGACTCTGGCTAAAGGCCAGAGTAGGACTATTTCCGATGAAACTAAAAAGTGAAACAAAAACAGAAACCTGGGAGCCCCTTGATCATTTACCCCCTCCATACCACGGGCCGGCAGGGTCTCCCGTGGTGGATCAAGTGGTGCCATCAGCTCCCACGAGCTCGCCAGCGCAACAAGGTGAAGCACACACATCGCGAACAGGGGAACCGGCGCCAGCAGTGGTTCCGGTGGCCCCTCCTCTGGCTCCTCCTGTGGGAACCGCAACCGCCGCTGTTTCCCCAGAAACCATGGTAGCGCAAAATCGGGGATCTCCGTATCCCCCATTGCCCGTCCCGCTGCCCCAGCCAGGTTCCTCGAATTTGGCAAGGGGAATCCTTCATAATAACCTAGTGGCGACTGATTTTACATCAGCAATAAAGGAACAAACTCTCAAAAACCCCTATTCCCCCCCCGCAAGCAGGACTCGGTTTAAGGCTAGACAGATGAGTGAAGAATGGGAGGAGAATGAGAGTAGGCACAGAATGTTCCCTCTCAGGGAAGTGCCTACGGCTCCGGGAGTGATTGGGTTTGTGAATGTACCCCTAAATTCAGGGGATGTGCGAGCGTTTAAGAAAGAGATGGGACGATTGTTAGATGATCCGTTTGGAGTAGCAGAGAGATTGGATGAATTTTTAGGCAGTAGCATTTATACATATGAGGATCTCATGGCTATCTTGAGATCTCTGTTTAGTCAAGAGGAAAGAGAAATGATTAAACAGGCTGGTATCAGAGACTGGGAGCGGCGAAACCCTCAGGGAACGCCAGGCGACCAGAAGTGGCCGAGCGTAAGCCCGAGTTGGAGCGCCCAAACAGAGGATGGCAGAAGGAGCATGAATGATTTAAGGAATATAATTGTGCAAGGAATAAGGGAAGCGGTTCCCCGGGGTCAAAATATTAGTAAGGTGTTTGGGGAATGTCAGGGGAAGGAGGAATCCCCCACCGAGTGGTTGGAGAGATTGCGGCGAAGTCTGCAGATTTATTCTGGGACAGACCCTAGCTCTCCGGTAGGAGAAGTGTTACTCAAAACACAATTCGTGGCGAAATCATGGGAGGATATTAGAAAGAAATTAGAAAAGATTGAAGGGTGGCAGGAGAAAGGTCTCCAAGAGCTTCTAAGGGAAGCTCAAAAGATTTACATGAGAGAGGACGAGAAACAGAAACTTCAGGCCAAAATACTAGTGGCCGCAGTAAAAGAAGCTCAGAAACAAGAACAGGCGCACGGCAAGTTTAAAACAGCGCCGAAAAAGCCGCAAGAGCCACAGAAGGATGGCTCCGCCCCGCGGAAAGATCCCCCAGAATGTTTTTACTGTAAGAAAGTAGGACACTTACAACGGAATTGCCGCCAGAAAATAAAAGATGAACAAGTATTTCAAGAAGATTAGGGAAGTCTTGGGCTCTTTCAGATGGGGACGATAACAGCTAAAGAGCCCTTGATAAAGTTAAAAGTGGGTCCCCATCGTGAGGAAATAGAATTTTTGGTTGACACGGGAGCTGAGAGAAGCACCCTGCAAAAATTACCCAGGGGATGCGTAGCAAGTAAAGAAAAGGTAATGGTAATCGGTGCGAAGGGAGATCCCTTCAAAGTTTCTGTAATTAAAGATGTGGAAATAGAGTCTGAAAATAAAATATGCCTAGGAAATTTGTTATTAGTAGAAGAAGCCGATTACAATTTGTTAGGAAGAGATATGATTGTCTCGTTAGGTATAAACATTGTTGTAAAGAATTCTGAATTAGTAATAAAGATATTTCATTTAACTCCGAAAGATGAAAGGGAAATTGATCCCAAAGTGTGGCATTCAAAAGGGGAGGTGGGGAAATTAGATATCACCCCCATCAAAATTGAAATAGAAAACCCAGAGGACCCGATAAGGGTAAAACAATATCCCATCCCGATAGAAGGGAAAAGGGGTTTGAAACTAGTAATTGATGACCTCCTTAGAGGAGGTACCCTCGAACCCTGCATGTCCCAACATAACACCCCCATCCTGGCAGTAAAGAAAGCGGATGGGAGCTTCCGACTGGTTCAGGATATCAGGGCAGTAAATGCTAGAACCCGAACCAGGTTTCCGGTAGTGGCAAATCCTTATACTTTACTTAACAGACTCTCACCCGAGGATGTATGGTACAGTGTAATTGATTTAAAAGACGCATTCTGGACTTGTCCTTTGGATGAAGGGAGTAGGAATTTCTTTGCCTTTCAGTGGGAGGATCCGGACACGAACAGAAATCAACAATTAAGGTGGACGGTCCTCCCCCAGGGGTTTGTGGAATCACCCAATTTATTTGGACAGGCATTGGAACAATTACTTACTGAATTCATTCCAGAGGAAGGGACAAAGCTCTTACAATATGTAGATGATTTATTAATTGCTGGAACCATGGAGGAAAAAGTCAGAAAAAGTACAATTTCATTGTTGAATTTTTTGGGAAAAAAGGGTTTGAAAGTATCAAAATCCAAACTGCAGTTTACGGAGCCCGAGGTAAAATATCTGGGACATTGGATTTCTCAGGGGAAAAAGATGTTAGATCCTGACAGAGTGGCTGGGATTCTCGTGCTCCCAGCCCCAAAAACGAAAAGACAAATCAGGCAATTTTTAGGGCTCCTGGGATATTGCAGACAGTGGATTGAAGGATACAGCGAAAAAGTAAAATTTTTGTATGAGAGATTAAACACAGATAGAGTGAAATGGACCACTCAGGATGAAAGCAAGTTTCAGGAATTGAAAACTGCACTTATAACTGCCCCTGTTCTAACCTTGCCAGACACAAACAAAGAATTCCAGCTATTTGTTGATGTAAGTGGACAAACAGCCCAAGGAGTTCTGACCCAGGAGTGGGCAGAAAAGAAAAAGCCCATAGGATTTTTATCAAAAATCCTAGATCCAGTCAGTCGAGGGTGGCCTACTTGCTTGCAAGCAATTGTTGCAGTAGCTCTGTTAGTTGGGGAAGCAAAAAAGATAACTTTTGGAGCCTCTTTAACAGTCTACACCCCACACGATGTAAGAAATATCTTACAACAAAAAGCCGAGAAATGGCTAACTGATTCAAGACTTCTGAAATATGAAGCCATGCTAATTAGTTCACCAGGCCTCGAGTTAAGAACAACTACTGCCCAAAACCCGGCGCAGTTTTTGTTTGGGGAACCAACAGGTGAGCTATTGCATGATTGCATTGAAGCAGTAGAATTGCAAACTAAGGTAAGACCGGACCTGGAAGATCAAGAGTTAGAAGGGGGGGAAAAATGGTTCATTGATGGTTCATCAAAAATGGTAGAAGGAAAAAGAAAGTCAGGTTATGCCATCATAAATGGTAAGACCGAACAAATCATAGAATCAGGTCCCTTGCAGGCATGCTGGTCAGCTCAAGCCTGTGAACTATTTGCACTCTTAAGAGCCCTCAAAGGCCTGAAGGGAAAAAGGGGAACTATTTTCACGGATTCAAAGTATGCATTTGGGGTAGTGCATACTTTCGGAAAAATATGGGAAGAAAGAGGTTTAATAAACACCAAGGGAAAAAGATTAATACATGGAGAAATAATTAAACAAATTTTAGAAGCTATCAGAGAGCCCCAGGAGATATCCGTAGTTCATGTAAAAGGACACCAAACTGGGTGGCGGTTTCACACCAGGGGAAACAATCTAGCGGACAAAGAGGCGAAACGAGCTGCGTTACTGGCGGTAAGTATTCCCGAGATCAGTCCCAAAGAAACCCCAGAAGTGTCCGTGCTTCCTTCAGAGAAGGAGCAAGAAGATTTCAAGAAGGTAGGTGGATATTTTAAAGAAAATAAATGGTGGTTGCCAGACGGGAGGGAGCTGGTTCCAAAAAGTATAGCGAGAGGAATACTCAGGAGATCGCATGAACAAACCCACTGGGGAACCCGGGCACTGGCTGAACAATTTTTAAAATTTTTCGGATGTAAAGGAATCTTTGAACTTGCCAAGCAAGAGGTACAGGGGTGCGTGATATGCCAGAAAGTAAATCGTGCCAATTCAAAACAAACAAATTGGGGTGGCCGACCACTTTCGTATAGGCCATTCGAGAGAGTCCAGGTAGATTTCACGGAACTACAAAAGATTGGGAGAAATAAATATTTATTAGTGATAGTGGATAAACTGACACATTGGGTCGAGGCATTTCCCAGAGCAAAGGCTACGGCCCAAACCGTGTCTAAAATTCTACTAGAGGAAATAATTCCTAGATATGGGATAATAGACCATATCGATTCGGATCAAGGGACTCACTTCACCTCCAAAATCATTAAACAACTGTCAGAAGCATTGGGAATCAGATGGCAATATCACACCCCCTGGCACCCTCAAAGCTCGGGACAGGTAGAAAGGATGAATCAAACATTAAAATCGCAATTGTCCAAATTAATAATCGAAACAAAAATGACTTGGGTCCGATGTCTTCCTTTAGCTTTGTTAAACATCAGGACCATGCCTCATTCTGAAACCGGTTTATCCCCTTTTGAAATGCTATATGGAATGCCATATAGGCATGGGATGCCGGTGGCACACCCCCAAATAGAGGATGTGCAATTACAACCTTATCTCATTTCTATAAATAAAAATCTACAGGAACTCCGGAAAAAAGGACTGATTCCTCAAAGCACGACATTGGGATTTCCAATTCACAAAATCCAGCCGGGCGACAAAGTATTGATTAAAGTGTGGAGGGAACTTCCCCTCAGTCCTCATTGGGAAGGCCCCTTCCTCGTTCTCCTGACCACGGACACCGCTGTACGAACGGCCGAGAAAGGGTGGACTCACTTTTCTCGGGCCAAGAAAGTTCCGGATTGCCAAGCCCCCGAGTGGAAGATCACCACCCCGCCAGGAGATTTGAAAATCAAGCTCCGAAGGCACCACAAATGAACAATAGCGAAAGGATAAGTTGCAATATCCACGATTGTTATTGTTTCCCGTTTGTACATTTTAAGTGCGCTTATTGTAAGCAGATTTGGGTAACTCATTGCATAAGGGGTTATAAACCGAGGGGATTGTGCACTAGGTGCTACGAGAGGGAGTTAGACCAGACCAATCGATTCCTGATACTTGCAACTCGAGCGGGCCTTTTGGAACTTGACTCTCCGGAGTGGTTCCTGTTTTATCAAAAAGGATTAGGGGGTCAGCTTGATTGCAAAGCAGAACCCTTGGAAATTGAGTGTCGGAGGACCGTAAAAGTACCTTGCAGATTTGAACCAGTTAAAGCATCTCGGTGGGCAACCTTCAAGCGGAGGTTTGCCATCAGGACATCAAGGGCCCCTGAAGACAGTCCTTGCTGCCGGGAAGATGGTTATCCCCGCCGTATACTTTTGTACGGGCGGAGGGAATGGCAGAGGGATGCAATTGTGGGGAATCCTGATGTCCCTGAGCCTAGTCATGTGCTCGATCAAGAAAATAGAGGCCGAGGTCCCCCCAGGGGAGGTTCCCCAGGGGAAGTGTGAGCAGTGTCAGACTGCCACAGAAAACGAGCTCTTGACCGAGTGCCCTTCAGAACTACATGCAGGTATTTGTTGGTTAAACGGCACTCAGTTCGAATTGTGTAAATCAAAAAAGAAAATCTGGTGCTCGAATTCGAGAGTAAGTATCAAGGAAAAACCCATTCGGAACTTGGAAGGAATAGGGGTTGTAAGGACCCGCTTCCGAAACAAAAGAGAAATAAAGGGAATTCCCCCAATCGAGGTCTGTGGACAGTGTAATAAGACTGTCTGGATTGGGGGAAAGAAGCACTCGACGTTTTTGGCATACCACCGAGTTAACCCTACATGCTACAATGAAGCAAACTTAAAACCGTGCATGATGGGGGGAAAATTGTACTGGGAAGGGAAAAATGTGAAACACGAGACAAGGCTGACATTCAATAATGAACCCATAATTTTGGAACTATTGAAGTCAGATGATGAGAACTCGTGTCTTCAATTTGACCCAGTGTTCTGCTTTTCAAAGGATGAAAAGGGATTAGATCCAGAGAGTAAAATAAAGCAAATAGCTATAGACATAAAACGACAAGAAATGGAAAATAAAAAGAAAAGGCTGGAGCAAGAGAGGTTAAACTCTCTCAGTGAACAATATGAACTATTAGAAAGACAATACGATAATTGGAAATTACCCAGCCCCAACCAAAACTTGTTTGTTGATCTAATGCAGGAAATAGCCACCGAATTAAGTATATCCAACTGCTGGATATGCGGTGGCTTAAAATCAGCCGAGAGATGGCCATGGAAAGGAGAGGGATTGACCCCGGAACAGATATTAAAAGGGACAGAATTAAAATTCTCGAAAACAACCCGGAGGCCAGAAGGATGGGTCATAGATGACCGAATAATTGGGACTTTTTGCATTAGCCGGGAGGGAAAAGAGTTTACCGATTTGGTAGGATACACTCCGTGTGTGAATACCCTCACGGTAAACTCAGAAAAGAAAACAAAAATCTGGCACCCGGAATCACCCGAAGGATATTGGATCTCCTATCGGGAAAACAATTGCGAGTGGATAGAGACTATCGGATTATGTTGGAACAAGAAACCAGGGGCCAATCCCTTCCATACTTTCATAGGCCTGAGGGATTATTGGGAGGATCCGGCAAAAACTAATAAAAACTGGGAAGCTCCCGATGGAATTTACTGGATATGCGGGAAAAAGGCATACAGTGAATTACCTCGGAAGTGGAAAGGGTCATGCACACTCGGACTAATTCGGCCATTTTTCTTTACACTACCAAAAGGTGAAAGTAAGTCCCTAGGGGCTCCCCTCTTTGAAACCCTAGCTCGACAAAAGAGGGACCTAAAAAAGATATTACCGATAGCAGGAGGGAGTCAGAAATGGAACGAGGAGGAATGGCCGGCCGAGAGAATCATACAATACTATGGTCCGGCCACTTGGGCGAATGATGGCAGTTGGGGTTATAGAACCCCCATTTATCTCCCCAATCGGCTCATTCGACTGCAAGCGGTAATGGAGGTAGTTTCAAATCACACCTCAGAAGCCCTGGAACTCCTAGCAAGGCAACATTCTCAAATGAGGGCCTTTGTTTACCAGAACAGACTGGCTCTCGACTACTTGCTAGCTGAGGAGGGAGGGGTGTGCGGGAGATTTAATGAATCAGAGTGTTGCATGGAAATAGATGATTATGGCGAGACTATAAAGGGACTAGCTGCGGAAATCAAGAAAGTGGCACATGTGCCAGTTCAAAAATGGAATTCTATTCTACAAGCCTCTTGGTGGGACCAAATTTTCGGGCAAGGGGCTTGGTGGAAAAAGCTAGTATTCTTTATAGGATGTTCAATAGCCGGAATCATCTTTTTGCCTTGTTTAATTCCTTGTCTGATTAGGCTAATACAATCTGTAGTGCAAGGAATGCAAATTGCCGCCCTCCCAATAGATCCGGAAAAATCACAAGATAAAAATGCCCTTCTTTCTAAATTACTGATTTTAGAAGAAGAGAAAGAGAGTGATAAGGCATTAAAGGCCTTAGAAAAATTTGAAAACGAACATATGCTGACCACTGAAATTGACAATTAAACAAAGAAAAAAATGATAATGAAAAAGAGTAAGAAAAGGATACTTTTCTTTAAAAGAAAGTGTGAAAGTAACGAATTTTTAAATGTGATAAATTATTAGGTGGGGGACTGTAATAAATTATTGTTGTATTAAAAATTCGGAGTGTATATAAGAAAGATATGTTTTGTAGGAACAAAACAAAATATAAAGCATAGAAAAATCTCTCCTCAAAGTAGGATGAGGCTTTTCTCCAAGGAGTTGCTGATTGCCAGCAACGCCCAAGATAACTAACCCAAACCGGCCCATCAACCCAAACAAACACACAGGACACGGACCATCAGGAAAACAATGAAACTAGCTCGGGAAATTATCTACCTCCGGACCCAAGCAACGCCCTGCGGATTCCAGGGGGTAGAGAAACCGATCAGTGGAAAAAGACAAGTTCCAAAAGAAAGACTTCGCCAGACTTAAACATTTCTGTGTTGAAAAAGCAATCAGGGGAGACAAAGGAGGAAACCCGGCCGAGATACCCATCGGCACCAGCCCGGATTCCACCACCCTGTCATGAAAAACCTAACATTGCAACACACAGAGTCTCCTTTACATATGAGGAGATTCTGGCCGGACACGAGATAATGTCATCATTCTATGTCAGGAAATCCATTCACTGGACAATCAAGGACACTTGGTGAATGGAACCTGCCTGGAATTTTGGCCTGAGGACTTAAAAATCCTATAAAACCCCAATCCTGAGGATGCTCAGACGTGGATTTGGGAAACCTATACCTCTGGTGTAGACCCCTGTCCACCCAGCGCTGCGCTGATCTTTTTATTGTGGGTTTTTATCGCTGTTTTTACTTATTATTGTTTATTAATAAATTTCTCTTTGATTTTATCCCAAAATTGCCTTTGCATTTATAACAGACATGAGACAAAGAAAAACATAATGATTTCATTATTTTTATTTAAATCCCTTTGCTGTGAATTGCTAGCTTTTGCTGTTATGTATTTTTGCCATTATGTAATTGCTTGAATTATGAATTGTACCCACTCTTTATGTATAAAGAAACAGCAGGCTCGTGTGAACATGTAAAAACTTGTTACTGCTGTTACCTGCTTGCTAGGAGTGTAACCTGGCGACATGTTGGAGCTTTGTCCAGACCTGGTGGGGGCTTCCAGCCACTGATGCTTGGCAGATAGCCAACATGTTTGGGCTTGCCCAGACTTGTACCTGTTGTGAATTCATATTGTAATATTGTCTTTTTCGCAAGTATTAGGATAATTGTTATATGGTATATGCTTTTTGCTGTATTTTCTCTCTTAGCAAGTTTTAGGCATAGAAGAATTTCAAACGTGAGGGCTATGTCTCATCTGGACAAGGCAAGATAACCCCAGTGGGCAAGACAATGGGAGGCCAGGCTGTTATCAGCAGCAGGGCATGGAGACTAGGCTGTTATCAGCAGCAGGGACCAGGCCGTTGACAGCAGAAGGACATGCAGCCCAGGCTGTCATCAGCGGCAGGACGAGGGGGCCCAGACTGTTATCAGCACTGACCGCTTGCAGAGAAAGGAAACCCAGCCAAAATAAAATGATGATTAGAAGAAATAAAAATCGTACGGAGCATGTTCTAAAAATACAGGGAGGGACCATGCAAAATACTTCTTGGAAAAGTTTGAATATGCATTAAACCCTCACAGCAGGATGGGATAAAAAGAGTGTTCCAAAAGATACCAGGTGTGCTCTTGGCAGCATGCCAAGGCACCCGGCCGTTACTCTTTGCTTTATTTTATGTCTCTTAATGTCTTTATTAAACCTTTTTAAAATTTAACAGGAGAGTGAACTTCATTTTTCACATACTCCAGCACAGAAGGCATGACACAGCCCAACAAGAAACTTCCTATAAAAGAGGCAGAGACCAGAGGTAAGGCGGACATGTTGGTGGAGCAGAGACTTCCGGCATCCCCAGTGCTGCTTACTTGTCCCTTATCAATGAATTAATAAATTGCCTTATTGATTGACCAACCCAATTGTGGTGAGCTATTTATAACAACAGCCATCCAGCCAGCAGAGTACACCCATCCAAGCCATGAGCAGCCAGTTTCTCCAGAAGGATGCTGCGGGAGACAGTGTCAAAGGCTTTACTAAAGTCCAGATAGACAATATCCACAGCCTTTCCCTCATCCACTAGGCAGATCACCTCGACATAGAAGGAGATCAGGTTAGCCGAGCAGGACTTGTCTTTCCTAAACCTATGCTGGCTGGGCCTCGTTCCCTGGTTGTCCTGTATGTGCCGTGCAATCGCACTCAAGATGATCTGCTCCATAACCTTCCTCGGCACACTTTGATATGTTATGGTGATCTGTTTTCTGAAGTTAGCAATGTTAACCAATAAAAATGGACTGGTTAACCATACAGACTGCAACTGATTTAGAATTGGCCCTAAAACTAGGATGCAAGTAATAAAAGCTTAAAAAATCAAATCATTACTCAGTAAATGGTTTATATCTTCTACAGAGCTGAATGAAACATGGAAAAATCTATTATATTCTGTTTGCTGACTAATGGACAAGCATGACAAATTTTCCTTGAACATTAACATGACCAGCTCTAGTGGGAAGTTTAATTTGGGTTCTAGGAAATTTGATGACACTAAGGGATTGTTTCTATTTAAATAATTGCATTAATTTTCAGATAAAAACAAAAAATTATTAGATTTTGTAGTGATTTTTCCTTCCTCTTATGTTTTCCCATTTTATTCAGTTTAAAACAAGTGCCATATCTCTTTTGAGAAAGATTAAATGACATCCCACTCATAAAATCATTTTAGACAGTTTATTAAATCAATGAACAGCTAACAGGTTCTGACTTCTCCCATTCCCAACATTTGTTGAAGAGCAAGCACATCAAAGGCATACTTTAGAATAGCCTGATGCACAGGAACAAGAGGGGAATCATCTTTCCCTTCATAATTCTCTCTGTTGTCCTTAGTGGGAACCTGTAGAGGGATTTCATGGCAGACAATGCTGTCACGTGTAGTGATTCACCATCTTAGATTATTGTTTTTCTTGTATAAGGGATCAGACTCTACTGCTGAAGAGGCAAACTTAATGCTTAATACCTGGTTTTGCACTTCAGTATTAGTTCCTGGATATGTTTGGGGTTGGTTTGGTTTTTTGTGATTGTATATTTCTACCCCCTTAAAAATTGCATGCTCTCACCTTCCCTGTTGTAAGTTATTGTCTTTCATTCAAATGTGACAAACATTTATAGCAAGGTGCTTGAAACAAACTAAAAATACAATGTCCTTCTAAATTCCAAATATTTCATGTTATGAACTGGATTAAAGGTAAACTATTCAACTTTTATGTCACAGTGTTATAAATTTGTATTGTGATATTGGCTTTCGCGGATGAATCTTATATGTTAAATACTTTTAGCTATGTATGTACTTTTTTCTTACTAACAAGTCTTAAGCTTAAAAGAATTTCCTAGGTACAATGCAAGGAAACCCCAGAGGGCAAGGACAGTGGGGCCCAAGCTGTTATCAGGAGAACAATAGAGCCCAAACTGTTATCAGCGAAAGACAGGAAGACCAGCTACCCTCAAAAGAAGGATGAGGGGCCTATACCCTTATCGAACATTTCCAGAGGAAAGGGAACCAAACTCCAAAGTAATGCTGATCAGCAAGAATCATGATGACCAGCAAAAATAGTGCTGACCAGCAGAGAATAAAATTGTGCAAGAACATATTCTAAGAAGGCGGAACCAGGGAGGGAACACCCTCTGAATATGCATTAACCCCTCACAGCAGGGGGAGATAAAAGGGGGGTCCCTGAAATACCCGGTGTGTTCCTGGCAACTGGCCAGGGCACCCGGCCGTTTTAACCCTTTGCTTTATTTCTTTTGTCTCCTAATTGTCTTTTTATTTATATTAAATTCTTTTTATAATTTATTAAGTGAATCTCGTTTTTAAGAACAGCATCAACTAGCCTCTATTCAGAAGCTACCACTAGGTCAGGAGATATGGAGATGTAGCTCTAAAAAGAGCAAGGTGCAGCTGACAGGAAGTGAACGATTACTTAGAGAACAAATAGATTACTTTTTTTTCCTATTTGTGGTAGATTGGCATTTAAGAAAAAAAAAAGTAAAGAGCACCCACGAAAGCTAGGGCTCTGAGAGAGGCTGCTGGAAGCTGCTGGGAGTTCTCTGTCTGAGAACCAGCCAATAGCTGGCCAGCTCTGAAAATTGACAGCTTTTTTGACCATTGAAAAGTGAGATCAACCTGTGACTACCACCTTTTAAACCTAAGCCCGAGAGTTTCTCACTCTCTCTTAGTTTCTGGCTGTGAAAGGTAACAGAACTCCGGCTAGCCCTGCTCCCCCACCGCCCCCCTCCCCCCCCCCCCCCCCCCCCCATCCCCCGCGACCTTGTCTGCCCTGGGGGGAGGGTGGCTGAGCCAGACTCCAGCAACTCCTGGGCGGGGGGATGGAGACTGTGAAGTGGCAGGAGCCCCTTCCCAGAAGGGCTGAGCCCCCTCGGGAAGCCCGCTGAGCCTTGTACAGCTGTGCTGCCGGGCCAGGCCGATCTCTGGCTCAGCTGGAATTCTGCCGCTGCTGGGTTTCACCAGAGACTGCCGAGTAAAGGGAGGAGAAGCCATCAGCCCGCGGCGTGCTGCCTCGGAGTGCTAGCCTGGCTGCTGAAATGCTCGCCACCCTCCCTCAGCACAGCCACCGAAAATCTTCCATCGCAAACAGCCCCAGCCTCTGCTCCGGCAGAGATCACGTGATCATCCACAAGACCTGGGCAAGATTTTAACTCTTTCACTACCCAGATGAGACCTGCAGATTTAATCCTTTTTCCAGAGAAAAGAAAGTGAAGGTGATCAACATGTAGAGAGACAACATAAACTATCACAGTTAGTGAGGGAAAGAATCAAGCTTCAGATGAGAAGAGAATGAAGAGATTCTTTAATAAGCTGAAATATTCTTTTGGTAAGGCTATGGAGATGGACAATAATGTTCTGAAAAACTGCTTTAATTCATGAAAGAGTATTTTGGGGGGAATGAAGTATTTCAAAGTGTAGATCTGAGCAGATGGTGAAGTAGCTGTGATCCCATGAGATGCTGGAACAGAGAAAGAGAAGTGAGAGTTGCTGAAGACTCGTGGCCCCCAAAGAGAAAAAGAGAAAACCTCTGTTCCCAGAGATGATCACAGAGACAAATGAAAAGAACTTTTCTCTTTGAATAACTCATCCTTAAAATGACACCCCTTGAGTTCATGGCCCATGAACACACATCAGAGTGGTGTGAAATGGGAGGAAAAGACTGATGGCAGAGTTTTCCGGGTGGCTGGCATCAGGGGAATGAAAAGCCATGAGAAAAGTATTTTTCTTGTGGAGAACTCTCCATAGACTGACAAAAGGAGACTCCTTTTCTCTACAAAAACTGATGAAAAGACTATAGCAATGTTGGGACTGCTTTAACCACCAGGTTTTCTCTCTATGTTGTCAGTTAGACAAAAGAAAGGTTGAGTGGTGGGGAAAAAAAGTTTCTGGAGGTTTTATTCTGGTTTCTTCTTGTAGTTTTGTTAATAAACTTTCTTTATTCCTTTTAAGTTTTAAGCCTGTTTTACCCTTCTCCTAATTCATATCTCAGCAAGAGATAAGTACGTTTTCTGGTGAATTTTTTAGCTAGTGCTTTAAAACCACCACACTATTTCAAGAATATCGTTCAGAGGGCAGTTGAAACACGTCTGATGACATGTCTTTGCACATTGCTTTCACTAGAAAAGAAATAAATCCTTTTTAACTGTCATGCAAGTATAACTCCTTGGCATCTCCTAAAGTCCTGAGAGTCTCTGAAGAAGATTCTGCTCAAAATTCATGGAGTGTGGAAAGTCTGTGACTAGACTGAGTCAGGCTGGACTCTCCAGTCAAATCAATATTCCTAGGAGCAGCTGTCATCTTGTAACAGAAGCCTACTGAAAAATCACATTGGACGCTTGACTCTTTGCAGTTGCATATAGCCATATAATTTGATTCACAGGATTCGGTTCAAATCAGCAGCATTCACATTAGCAAAGAATTGTCCCTGTAGAAAGTTCATTACTGGACAAAAGCCAAGCTTACTCTATCTGTTCTGAAGAATGTTCTTTGATTCTGTAGCTGAACTTTTGTGAGTGCTGCTGTCCTGCAAAAAACTAAGGTAGCTGTAGTTTATGGTAAATTACTGGCTGATTTTCCTAAAACATGAAAGGCTTAAATTAAAAAAGGGATTAATAAGTATTATTTTAACTAGATAACTGGGAAAAAAATATTGATCAGCTTTGCAATGTTGCCTAATATCTCTCAGATATTGGAGTTTTATGATTCATCACCCTTTTATATTTTTTTATGTATAGCTGATAGAATCATTAGTTTTATATCCTGGTATAGCACAGATTTGTATGAATGCAGAGGTATTTTAATATTCAGAAATACAAAACATTTGTTTTTTTAAATGAACCCCCCCCATATCTCAAAGAATAAAACTGGTAATTTCCAATATTTTATTCATGCTAGTGTTGCCAAAATGATTTCTGCTTTTATATTTCCTTCATATATATATATTTGTAGCTCTGTAGACTATTGTTGTACAGTTATATACTTCCTAGCTGGCTCTAGTACTTTTCCCTACCCTGATAGGCAGAAAGACAAAACACATTCCAGAGACTCCAAACCCCAGGGGCCCAAGGCCCCTATCCTATCTTGGTTCTTCCTGGGAGCCAAGGTTGAAACCAGCTCTTCGAGACACATTTTCATAAACAAAGTTTAGTTTCTATCTAAAGGGGGGGGGGGGGGCTACAGAAAAGGTGGAACCAAAAGAGGGGAATTACTTCGTCACTTGTGCTTCTAATTGGGGATTCTTGTCAATTATGCTAATCTGCCAAGCTTATGAAACTGTATTCACCCCATGTGGGTTGGGCATTTTTCCATATCTGCCCCTGAAGCCCTCCAATAAAGACCAGCCTTTATATTATATTACCTCCTATACTAACATTGTCTCGAAAGCGTGCTGTTTTATTTCTAGGTCTTTAAGGTATCACTAGCAATAAACCTAAAGGTAGAAAAAAAATCATGAGCAGTGGTTGTGGTCTAAAACTGTAAATTCAAGAAAATGTTGCACAAAAATGCTCAAAATGTCTGTCTCTTAAATGACACTGATGATAATTTAAATTCTGACATTGCCACGTAGCATTAGAAACTTTAGTTATTAAAAAGAGTTGTGCTGTTATTAGAAAAAATAATCTAATCATTGTCACTCATCTATAAAGGAATTCTGAGTCTATAAGCATAATGAGAGACAACCTTATTTTTTATATTTCCTATTGGTTTCAATCCAAACTCAGGAACAAATGAGTCACAGTGCTATTAATGGGAAAAATCCCAACCCTAAAAGATCTTTCTGGATTCTCCCTAGTTGGCAGTTACAAATTCAAAATTAAATAAAAATGCTTTATTTGACACAATAATTCACGCATTTAGGAAGTCTACAGTTTGCATTATACAAGGAGTTAGATCCAATGTTTGGGTTGTCTATGTTAGTAGCATACACCATCAAACCTCCTGTAACAATACCATGATAATTTAGTGGTCTTCGGTACCTTTAACACCAACAGTCAGGAACAGCATTTATTGGACTCCTGAGTCCCGGCTGCTAGCCTAGTGAACCTTGCCTTAGGTCAAAAGACACTTTGATACCAAGAAATGATGATAGTTCATTCTTTCAGAGGTTCAGCTGTGTGCAGTATACAGAAACAAGATGCTATGGCAGTGCTTCATTTCTGGAATGTTGAGGAGCTGTATTAATATCTTGCAAAGCTCTACTGACCAAAACACAAATCACAGATAGTGATTTTCAACATCTGGTAACATTAGACTTCTAAGTAAACAGCAAGACACACCTTATTGACCCCAGTTCAACAAATCAACTTTCAGATCCCAACTGCAAATCACTGAGTTCTCTGTCCTTTAAAGTAAGTCCCTTTTGTCCTGTTTCTTCCCACCCCTACAAAAAAGTGCAATCCCCACCCCCCACCATATGTACTGGAAAACACTAAATAACTTGAACAGAGGTCACGAGTCACAGTAATTTTTAAGCAGTGTCCGGAAAAAAATAATAAATTATATCCTGTAAGTTATTGGTATTTTCTAAGTTTAGGAGATTGTATTATAGCTTGCCAGCTGAAACCTAGCCCTAAGAAACCATTGATATAAACAAGACAAAGGAACTGAAGGTGCTGAAACTCAGCTCTTGTTACTAATCAGTGATGTAGCTCCAGAAATAGTTTTTTCCTATGTAGTTGATACATAGCATATGCATTTCTGATAGTAATTTGATCCTTATGGCTGTTATTTTACACAAAGACATATTAAATGTTTAAGTCACAACAATCTTGCAGATTACAATTAAAGCATTTTAAAGCATTTAAACAAAATTTTGAAGGGTTTTTTTTCACAAGGAAGAACAATAGAAAAAAATTTGTTTTCCACATAGTTCTCTTAAAGTCCATAAGGACATATTCAGCACCAAAAGTTAATTTAAAAAAAGAAACAACCAAAAACCCCCAACCAAAACCCAGACATAGAATAGAATCTATAAAGCAAGCATTTAATACTGCACTTTGTCTCTAATGCTTGGATTTTACTTTTTCCTAATTCGGATCAAGATTCTATATCAAATATTGGGCTACAACTATGAACCTATAATGCCTCTGAACAACTAATAAAAAAGTTTAAGTGAGAAATCTTTATTTGATAACGTTTTAGAATTTTTCACTCTGATCACAGCCTGTGATGCAACATCAATTATGACAACATTGGTCAATTTTGCTTCATATATAGTTTTTCCAATATACTGGGATAAGTGCTTCAATGCTATGTATATCAACAATTGTTCCCTAGTCTGTTAAGAAAAAGGAAAAAAAAACCCATAAAATCATCAAATGCCCTTTTATGCCAACAATTTTAACTTGTAAAATTTTGTCTGATTGGAAAAGATTGAAGGAAAGGACAGTCACAAAAATGGCAGCATAAGACATCACCCAATTTCCAATTCTTGCTTATCAAAGCCCAAACATTTGAACTGAATCAAACTTAAGACGTGACTCTCATTTAATCACCCTGTCATCATTTTTGGAACATAAAATATTTTTCATGTTCTCATAAAGGCCACTTATGGAACAGCCTATTTTATTATATTTATGAAGCCTCAAAAATAAGGCCTAACTTTGTAAGAATGAGCACAATACAGAAACACCAACTTTCCCTCCCCTCCCTTTTGAGCTGTTTCATTGCACAAGGATTCATATGATGAATTAGTTTTTAAATAGTCAACATCAGACAATAGTTTTTGTTGTTGTTTTTTTTTGTTTTGGGTGGGGTTTTTTGTTGGTGGTGGCTGGTTGTTTTTTGTTTTTTTGAATGTGATTTCTGAAAAGAAAATTTACATTTACAAATTTCTAGCATAAAAACACTGATCAGATCTAATAGCTCCATCATTCATTTCTTCTTTAGAATACGTTCAAGGAGTCAGTGCTTTTTCTATATAATTTCTTGCATTCTAGGTGAATGTATGATTAAAGTTGTTGGATTTTTTGTTTGTTTCATAGAATCATAGAATATCTTGAGTTGGAAGGGACCCACAAGGATCATCAAAGTCCAACTCCTGGCCCTGCACAGGACAGTCCCAAGAAACACACCCTGTGCCTGAGAGCATCGTCCAAACACTTCTTGAGATCTGTCAGGCTTGGTGCTGTGACCACTTCCCTGAGAAGCCCGTTCCAGTGCCCAACCGCCCTCTGAGTGAAGAACCTTTTCCTGATATCCAGCCTAAACCTCTCGTAGTACAACTTCAGGCCATTCCCTAGGGTCGTCACTGGTCACCAGAGAGAAGAGATCAGTATCAGTGCCTGCCCCTCCACTTGCCCTCACGAGGAAGCTGTAGACTGCAATGAGGTCTCCCTTCAGTCTCCTCCAGGCTGAACAAACCAAGTGACCTCAGCCACTCCTCATATGGCTTCCCCTCTAGACCTTTCATTATCTTTGCAGCCCTCCTTTGGATGCTCTCTAATAGATTTATATCCTTCTTATATTGTGGCTCCCAAAACTGCCCCCAGGACTTGAGGCTGCACCAGTGCAGAGCAGAGCAGGACAAGCACCTCCCTTGACTTGTTGGCGATGTTGTGCCTGATGTACCCCAGGGCATGGTTGGCCCTCCTGGCTGCCGGGGCACTGCTGACTCATATTTAACTTGGCATCAACCAGGACCCCCAGTTCCCTTTCTGCAGAGCTGCTCTCCAGCCTCTTGTTCCCCAGTCTGTCTTGTACATCCAGGGTTGCCCCATCCCATGTGCAGAATCTGGCACTTGCTTTTGTTGAACTTCATACTGTTGGTGATTGCCCAGCCCTCTCATTTGTCAAGGTCTCTCTGCAGGGCCTCTCTGCCTTTGAGGGAGTCAACAGCTCTTCCCATTTTATTATTGTCAGCAAATTTAGTATACCTTCGAGTCCTGCATCCAAGTCATTTATGAAGATGTTGAAGAGAACTGGCCCTAAAATGGAATTTTTTTGTTATAAATTGTTTGTTTTAAAGCTCTCAGGACTAGTCCAGGAGCAATCAGAGCAATTCTCAGCAAACTAATTTGAGTATGGCTGGTAACACTGATACTCTGGCTCAGTTTTATAATAGTTTTAGTCTACCAACCTCCAAACCAAGATGATAAGGCCAATGGAGCAATATTTGGGTCACTTAAACATGCTTCAGGTCAACAGAACCTGGTTCTCATGGATGACTTCAACTACCCAGACATTTGTTGGAAGAACAGTACAGCAGCTCATATATCAGCCATCAAGTTTCTGGAATACGTAGAGGACTGCTTCCTCATACAAACATTAGATGTGCCAAGCAGAAATGAGGCACTGCTGGACTTGCTTCTCACAAACCAAGCAAACCTGCTTTGTAATATCTGTTAGTGATAACCTTGGCTGCAGAAATCACAATATTGTGGAATCGGAGAGCCAGCTGAGCACACTAAAGTTTAGTATTAAGACAAAAGTTTTAGATTTTAGAAGAGCAAACTTCAGCTTGCTCAGAGCTCACTTGGGAGGGATTCCATGGGAAGCTTCCACAGAGGATAAAGGTGCTAGTGAGGGCTGGGAGTTTTTCCAAGAATGCTTCCCTGGAAGCACAAAAGCAATTCATAGGCAGAGCAAGAGACCCCCTTGGCTTAACTGCAAGCCTCCAAGTCTGCTCAAAACCAAGAGAAGCATACCAGAGATGGAAAAGCAGACAAATATCTATTGAATACTACAAAGGCACTGCCAGGGCATGCAGAGAAGCAGTAAGAAAAGCAAAAGTTCAGCCCAAATTGAAATTGTCCAGAGATGCCAAAAACTCAAAGAAAAGGGTTCTTTGTGTATGTAAACAGTAAGAAACAGAAGGAAAATATGGACCTGATGTCAAACAGGAGAGATAAATTAGTCACCAACAATGCTGAAAAGGCTAGAGGTTCTCAACACTTTCTTCTCTGTCTTCTTTACCCAGCACTGTTGGGCCCCAGGCCTTGGGAACAAAAATCCAGCTTGATGCAAACACAGACCTACTGTCAATGAAGAAAGAGTTGGCATGTGAACTGTTACAGGAGCTTGACCCCAACAAATTGATGGACCCTAACACTATCCACCCAAGGGTGTTAAGAGAGTTGGCTGACATCATTGCAAGGCTACTCTCCGTAACCTTTGAGAAGTCACAGAGATCGGGGGACTGCCCAGGAAATTGGAAGAAGGCTAATATCACCCCCATCTACAAGAAAGGATGAAAAGAGGATCATGGAGATTATAGGTCCATCAGTCTTATTCAGTCTCTGGGAAAGTTATTGAACAAATCTTCTTTGGGGCTATCAGAAGTCAAATGAAGCATGGGATTGGGAAAAGCCAGCATGGACTCACCAAGGGCAAATTATGCTTAACAAACCTGATCACCCTCTATTGACTAAGTAACTGGCTTGGTTATGTGGGGTAAGCAGTGGACACTGTCTACATGGATTTCTCCAAGGCTTTTGATGCTGTTTCCCACAGCCTCCTCCTAGAGAGACTAATGTGTTATGGTCTAGACAAGTGGTCTGTGCAGTGGGTGGGGAACTGGCTGACAGGCCACACCTAGAAGGTGGTGGTAAATAGCTCCTTTTCAAACTGGAAATCTGTCACAAGTGGAGTCCCCTAGGGATTGATACTGAGCCCAATGCTGTTTAATATCTTCATAAGTAATCTGGATGATGGAATCAAGTGTACCCTGATAAAGTGTGATGATGATACCAAGCTGAGTCAGGAAGCGGACACTTTGGAAGAAAGATCCACCCTGCAGGAAGACCTGGATAGGCTGGAAGAGTGGGCTAACAAGAACCTTATGAAGTTCAACAAAGACAAGCATCTTGCACCTGGAAAACATCATCCAGGAATGCAGCATAGGCTGGGATCTATCCCTCTGGGAAGATGTTCTGTGAAAAGGGCCCTAGGGATCCTGGTGGACAACAAGCTGAATATGAGTGAACAGTGAGCTGCTGTGGCAGAGAGCCAACAGGATGCTGGGTTCCATCAACAAGAGCACCAGCAGCAGAGATAAGGAAGTCATTCTCCCGCTCTACTCAGTGCCTTGTCAGGCTGCACTTGGAATACTGTGTTCGCTTTTGGTCCCTGATATACAAAAGAAGATGTGGGCAGGCCGGAGAGGGTCCAGAGAAGGGACACCAAAGATGATTCAAGGACTGGGAAGGTGCCATGTGAAGAAAGGCTGAGAGAACTGAATTTGTTCAGCCTTGAGAAAAGAAGGCTAAGGGGAGACCTTATCACTGTGTTCCAGTATTTAAAGGGTGGCTACAAAGAAGATGGAGACTTCTTTTTTACAAGGAGTCACATGGAAAAGAGAAGGGGTAATAGGTACAAGTTACTCCTCAGGAGATTCCAATTGGACATGAGAGAACAATTTTTCACAATGAGAACAATCAGCCATTGGAGTAATCTCCCCAGGGAAGTGGCAGATTCCCCAACATTGGACACTTTTTAGGTGTACTAGGTCATCTTGTCGAGACCATGCTTTTGCCAAGAAAGGTTGGACCAGATTATCCTTGAGCTCCTTTCCAATCTGGTGTTCTATGATTCTGTGACAGCGTATCATAAACCCTGAAGATAATACCAAACGGGCAAACTGAGCTGCTGCTTAGTTGCCATCATTCAATTTTTTCTTGCAATCTGAAATACACTTTCTACTGGACACTCATTTTAGATATAATTTTTGATGATTAGGTAACTACATATTATTTAAATAAAACCAAACACAAACCAACCAACAAACCTCCTTCCCATCCCTAATAGTTATCTCTGCCCATGAACCCTGGACAGCATATGATTATCCCCTTTTCACACTTTTTTTCACACTTTGCTAGTGTCTGCTGGTGCTGCTTTCACTTTGTAAGTTTTGCACATGTCCCTGTTCAAAATCCCCCTCAAAGAACAAAACCAAAACACAAATATAAATAACAGTGCAACATAACAAAACAAATAGCATTCTAACAGTTTGGCAAGTGATGAATTCACCTGAGATTAAGTGATCTTTAGGCAGTCTGTAACAAAACACTGCTTTGCAATAAAAGCAGAAAGGCAACAAATTCTTTGAAGAGATCAAGAAGGTATACAATCTTGATCATGTCTCTTATTAGTTTCCTTCTGTTATCTCTTCCCCCACCTATCTGTTGCTTGTCTACTACAGCTGGCTGCAAAACATACAGCAAGGATTGACTTTGAAGGCGTGTAATGTTTGTAAATAAATCCACAATAGGATCTAAGCTGAAGAGGTGATACAGGATCAGCCTACTAGGACAATTCGGAGCATGTGCATAGGCAGGTAAAGTCCAGGCTACAGGAAGTTAAAAGAAAATAAAAAGTCAGGGCATTTATCAGCCTTCATCTCTTCTTTTTTTTTTTTTTTTTTTTTTTTTTTTTTGGTAAAGCTGTCTTTTGTTCCTTGTTGTGCAGATCACAAACAATAGGGGGAGTGGTAACAACAGTCCATCACAAATGAGAATAAGTCATAGTGACACTTAACAATGTAACATAAGTAATAAGCATGTGCAAATTTTCATAAAATCATAGAAAGCAGCCATTCCTCTCTTACAACATGATTTGAGTGTTTTGAAACACCTGACTGCATTATAATAAGGCTGCTCCTAGTATGTGCCACTATTTAATGGAGGGGGACGCAGGTTTTTAAGCATGTGGAGAAGTCCTATGATGTGCTGTAGGTGTCAAAGCATGATCACAGGTTCTTTTCATTTATTCACCATACAGGCAAGAACAATACCATTTCCTTTAAAAGCAAGTCTCCACTATGACACCTTCATCTTCAACACAGAAGGTATGATTCAAAACCCAAGTCAAGTCAGCTTTTTATGGATTCCTTCAACGAGAGGGGCAAGATGGTATCTCATCTGTGGGCTGATGTGGGTTTGGATCAATCTAACCAAAAGAAAAAGAAAAAAAAAACCCAAAACAACAAAAAGCAACCAAACAATTGAACCACTAAACCCAGAACAAAAACAAAAACACCCCAAAAACCCCACAAAAATAAAAGCCACAACAACCCAGTGCATTTCAGCATCATTTGCTAGGAATAAAAAGCAAAATTCACAAGTTTAAGACAATTATAATGATATGTGGCATTTCCAGTCCAAGGGTTATTGAAATAATTGAAAAAGTTCTAGTTAGACAAAACTTTGGATAAACAGTAATAGAAATATTAGATCCAGTGGAAGACTTTAAACTACAAGTTGATGGCAATTTAAGGATAAGCATGAATAACTGTTATAAAAATAATTTTCTCCTTTAGTCACACAGAAGTCTTGAATTATCTGATATATACAAAAAAAAGATGACACATATCACTGGAAACATAATTTAAGAAATATTTAATTGAGAGAAGCGAAGAAGTTTTTCTTGAAATGGCAGACATTTATCAATAAAAAATCATTCTACTTTTAAATTAAAGTAGTTAATCCTCAAATAACCTATGGGATATTTCAAAAAGTTAATGTGTTCTAAACCTTACCTCTTCTTCCTCTCTACAGGAGAAATAAAGAGTACAAGTCTGCTAACTTTGGTCTCAAAAACTAGATGTAAGAATAGTTTGAGTGTACATTGCATCTTTTAGACAACATTGGATCAGTTAACTTCATATAGCCCTTTTTTTCTACATTTCAAGCTGGGAGGGGGGGGGAAGTTGTGCTACATAATGCTATTTTCCTAAAGTGGATCAATTCAGACAAAATTTGGCCAGAGGGCACTTTTTTAATTTGTCCTATATCACTTCTTTTTCTTGAAAAAGAAAAAAAAAAAACAACATGAAAAGCTTTGAAATTTGCATCTCATTCACGGTTATTTGGTGGCTGCATTTTTAGTTCTGTGAAGGCCAAAAGCGTTGAAGAACTGTGTGCTTCAATAAACTTAAGTCATAAATTAATACTAATACATCGCTTTTCTACATGAAAGTTCTGAAAAGCCTACATTGGCAGAATTTAAACACACATGCAGGCAAAACAGTTTAGTGGTTGCTATAAAATATTAGGAATCAGCAGAGGTGAAAGAGTTGAAACTTTATTTTTAATAAATACATTTTTAAAAATTATGTTTCTAAAATGGCAAACATCACTTTGAAAATTTCCAGGAAGTATTAGACTAGGGAAGCATGCTGCCAAGAAAAATTACCTCCCAGGTTGGCAACTCCAGGGAATAGCATGATGGAGAAGCCAAGGCACCTCATGGAGCACCTTTTAAATTTAAGGTTGCAGAGTTCATTTAAAAAATAATAATAAAAAAATATTAAAAGGGTAACTGTTCCATGCTGTAATACAGGCATAGAAAACTCTTGATGCAATTCATCTGCATCTTGCAAACAAACAAAAATCCTCTTCAAAATCAACTTATTCCATGTTCATAATTTTAATGGTTTCTTCCAATTTTAGGAAGGAAAAACAGGTTTATAAACTTATTCCATCAGACAAAAAAAAAAAAAATCAATCGCAAACAATATATAAATCATCATAGTCTGACAGATATACCTACTTCTGAATATAGGGGAGGAGGCAGAAAACGAAACTCCTGGATATATGCAAATAATGGTCCTTGCAGTGCTCTCTGAAAATCATCAAAAGCAGCTACAGGTGCAAGGTCAGACTGTCTGTTTTCCTCTGTGACCACTTCTGCATAGCTAGGAGGTGCTGGAGGGAGAAGGTACACACAGTTCAACCAACAAGTTCTTAGGCATGACAAAATATGCAACATGATAAATATTAAACTTCAGCCACTGAAAGATTCACCAGCAGATAAACAATGACTTAAAAATTGTTAAACAAAAAAGGAAGACTATTTTGTATTATTCTGATATTGAGCTTATGTTCAAAGACAGACTGACCACTGTCTATTGTGGCTTAATTATTCTCTTAAAATTTAAATCAGACCAAAGATAATTTAATCTCTGTACAGGTAGAAATGACAAAACATTGCAGTCCTCTGTACTCCAGAAATCTCCAGGTCTGGGATTTGTACTTAAAAAAAGCAAGATATTAGACATGCAAAAAGAGAAGGAAGGAAATACATAATTCTTTCTTTGGCCATGAGAGATCTCCCATAGAAAAGAATATCTTTTCACAAAGCCTTGGCTACTAAAGCTGATGAGAAAGCCCAGAAACTGCTATTATGGGTTGCAAGGCCTTATAACCAAGGATGCAATTGGGATACTGGAAGTGGAAGCAATGAAGTTATGCACAGATACAATGGTATCCTGTGCTTTTATTTCTGCCACTTTCCAAAGAAACTAGATTTCACTGCCTGTCCTAGAGACCAAAAGGCAGGGAGGGAAAAAAATCTCTTGCTCTACACAGAAAAAGCAGGTGGCAAGAAAACATCCACAATGGATTTCCTGTGGGCTTTACTATAAAAGGATGTAATTTGACTCTGTTAACAAGACTGCAATGAATAAAGCAGACAAAAACTATAAGAGAGTAGCAAATTGATTGGGATTTGTATTATCAAGTTACCTTCTAGTCTTTCAGGCAGAGTCAGACCAAGCCAATTCATGTTCATGCTACCCTGGCTGCTTACACTTGATGTTCTGCTACCAAATGGATGTAGAGGAATGGTACCAATGACCAGTGGTAAGTTAAGGAATAAATCCACAGCTCCTGGAATATCGACATATACCTGAAGAAAAATGAAACAAGTATATGATTAAAATGTGGGGTTTTATCAGCATTTCATAAGTATTAGCCTAAGTTATCTTTCTATGAAAGTTTTCATTATAAGCTTGTTTCTAATAGCCCCTTTTAGTGCCCATGCCCCTATGGAGACATGAGCTCTTCAAGTTAAGAAGAGTCTTAACATGAGCCCTCACATGGAAATGAAGTCTACTCATTAAACATTTGCTTAGTTGACAGACAGCTGCTTTAAGAACTTGCATGATTTAAACTACATTTACTTACCAGACCTCCTGTCATGACACTAATACCAGAACATGTATTTCTTTCATAACTAATGACCACAAAATGCTGTACCAGAAATTTGTATGGCATGTTGGAAGCTACTCACTCTCGTGAGGGAAACAGACTGCCCAACATACCATCAGTGAATACTCCACACGGATTATACTACAGTCAAGGATTGAAGGGGAAACAGGTGGAATTTTCAACTGTTTGCCATTCCAGGTTTCTGTTTTGCCAGATGACAAGGATTCCCCACGGAGGTTGGCAACAAGCTGTCTGACTTCCTTCATTTTCCCTTTGGCATAGAATGCCTGTGTTTGGTAAATGGTTGCCTTTGGCACCACCATACGGGAAGAGCAATTCTCAATCTCAGCAAAGATCTGAATTGATTCACCTGAAACAAAAAGAAAAAAAAAAAAACAACAAAAAAGGCCCAAACAAAAAACTCAACAAAACACACCAGAATTTCAATTTCTCTTTACATTTACAAGGCAGCTTAAGCAAACTTTCACATTCTTTATACTGTTATAACAATGCTGCTATCACTGCTCTACCTGAAAAAAAAACATCCACTGATGCTAATAGAAACAAGATCCTCATGAGCTGTTCTAAAAGGAAAAAGAAAACAACACATCCAAAAAAAGATACCAGTCTAGCACCCAAAACATGCCAGTCTAACAGATGGGGTCATTGAACCATCTAGAGATACAAGTAGTGCTCTTAGTTAACAGGGTATGACGAGAAGATTGCTAAATGCAGACTGATGTGGTACAAATATCCTTAATGTTTCATTTATGTAAAAACAGTAGTACAGACTCCATCTTTAAAAAGGAAGGAAAACCACACAGAATTAATTATAGGATCACATACCTGGGGTGTAGCCCTTTCTTTCAATTTTGGCACTTAAAGATATTGGGCCTGAGGTACAAAGCCAACAACATAGAGTCTTTTCTTTTGTGCCTGCTTGGGGTGACTGCAAGAAGAAGAAAAGTATTTCCCATCAAATTAGGAGCTCCATCAATCTCATCACTTATTTAAACCAACACAGGAAAATAATAATTTTCATAATGTGCTTATTAGTACATATTTTGATAAACGAAGCTGCTTTCATAGGAAAAGTCTCAAGCAGTTTAAACAGCATTATACAGATACACTGTTTGTCCTAATTCCACTGGTGTATTCGTATTGCTTTTTCTGCGATCCTCCATACTACAGCCACAATTATAACAATACTAAGAGAAAATACTGTATAGCTTAAAACAAAAGGCTTCATAGCCTACACATCCCAACATAATGCTGCAGACCTTTTCATTTAACTAACAGTAAATTAGAACATCTTCAAACTTTCCATTAAGATGCATTTCCAAATCAAAATAACTAAGCTAAACTACTGTAACCTTTACTCCTGCTATTTCCTCTGTTTCTGAATAATCCTGTTTCATCTATGTTTAAAAGACTTATTTTACACAACACCAGGATTTAGGGCTTGATCCAAAGCCCACTAAAGTCAAATGAGAACCCTTCAATTTTCATGGAGTTTGTGCAAGGTCCCTTTGCAAGCTGATTTTTCACCCATACACACAAGAAATTGGTTTCAATGGTCTTCTAATTTTCTTTCCCCTCTAGATTAAAATTTGAGAAGGGGATAAAATAAGGGATTTTTAGGCCAGACTGAAATCAAATCCTCTATGAAAGCTGTTGCGATATTAAAGTTATTTTAATAAAAATGATATTTCTGAAAAGGATCATACAGAATTGCGATAATTTCCTCCCCATCAGTATAAAACTATCCATGTGGAAATTATCAATTATGCACTAAATTTTTTACTTTGCATTTTCAAATTAGCAGTCCCTCACCAAAATATTAAGCATTGCATTGTTCCTTCATAGATTATTCTTTATTTATAATTTAAGAGGATCAGTTAACCAAATTTTCTTCCTTAATGAGAGTCTACAATTTGGTAGTATCAGTTTAGACCAACAAATGCATTTTACATCTTCTAAAGATCAAGCAACTCCAAGTACAGGATATCTTAGCCTTCAAAATACCTGCAGTTAAAGAGTTGTTAAACTGATAAAATACTTAAAATAAGAGCTGTACTTAAACTAACAAATAAATATTAGGTAAAGTTACATGCTGACGTTGTTTCAGTTATTATACTTTATTATTTTTATGTCAGAAAAGGAGTGAGTAGTTCTGTCAGTTCTTACCAGTAATGAAGGAGTGTTGATATCTATATGTTCAAAGACTGTAAATTCCTTCTTTAATTTTACTGGTAGAAGCCAAGGCCGATGCAATTCAGCTTTCACCCAATACCGCACACTGCCGTGCTTGCCTTCAAATGAGGTAGCAAGTGGTCTGTTCAGGACAAAAGTCAAAGTTGAGTAAAGTTTTTCTCTTGTTATAAGTGCATATTATATTATTGGCTTTTCTCAAATATTAAAATTAATGCTATATATATAATGTTGGAGAACTTTGCTTATTAATATAGTATCTTATTTTTCTGCTATTAACAAAACTTAGAAATATTAGTGTCATATGTGTTTATTTCCTAGGCTGTAGTAGAGTATTAAAATAAAGACTGCTTTTGTTCATATAACCCAGAGAATGAAAAGATAATCAGAAAACCCACCCTGCATTCCCAGATTATTTTATCCAGATGAAGACAGCAGTGACTGGAGCTCCAAGGGAGGAATTTATTGAACCTCTGTTATCAGGGAGTGTGAGACTCCACAGAGCAAAGATTAATCTATTGGGGAGGGGGGAGTTGAAGCTAAACAAAGGAACATCTAAAACTTAAGAGGAATGTTTGAATCGTGCATAAGAATTTATGAATATGCAAAAGATCTGTGTTTTTAAGGGACAATCCCTTGTTAGTAAAGCATGCTTTTGGCTGAATGCTGAGGCACCTGGCTCTATTTGTTCATTTTGCTTTATTTCTGTCTCCTAATTGTCTTTCTATTAAACTTTTTAAATTTTATATTAAAAATATGTGAACCTTGTTTTTCTCAAGTGGGTGCTCACTCTGGGATAAACACCTCACCTCTGTGACCACCGAGAGATCCTGAGCGGAGAAAAGGTGGACCCCACTCCATTTCTTCTGGTGTGAATCAGTGGTTGCAGGTAAATACCCCATGGACAAGAAGGAGAAAAAAATAAAGCAAAGGAAAGGGAAAAGGCTCCCTAAACCGCTGTATTTAGCTCCATAATTCTTGTGCACAAAAACACGAAGAAACAAGGATTGTAAATATTTTTCGGGGGAGCACAAAGGGGGGTTGCGAGATACCCCCCAGGGTGACTGGGACTGGGTCTCAGGGGAGGCGTTAGACCCCTCAGGGAAAAGGGAGCCGAAGGTTTTCTTAGCACAATCCACTGGGAAAACAGGATAAAAGTGAGGATCCCCAAAACTTTGCCAGGTTGAGGATTAAATCCAAGAAATTTTGGCTTAGTGCTGCTAAATTGAGGATTAATCCAAGAAACCTGGAACATTTGATACCTTACAATACCTATGGGTGAATATTAACAAGTGACTTGAAAGTAAAAGGTACCTTGTTGTTTTGTTGTAAGAATGAATGAGGGTGAGACAGATGTGAGTATGAGTAAATAAATGTGTGTGGTTGTTGATTTAAAGTTTGACTTTGTTTTCTGGAAGGAGGTGGATTGTATTGTGTTGTTGAAGAAGAAAAATTTTCTGTGCTGAGGAGGGTGAGAGTGAGGACAGGGGCGATGCCACCACGGGGACTGGGAGGGGCTGGGTCACGGTGGGGACGCTTGGTGTGGTTCCCTTCCTCCCTGTTGGGCTCCTGTCTCGGAGCCTCAGAGTGGCAAAACGGGGCTGGGACTTGTGGTCCAGGAGCCGCAAAGGTTTTACCCCAAATTGGTTTTCAGTAAGACTGTGTCCCAGGGTGACAGCTCTGGTCCCAGAGCAGAGTCAAGGTTATTTTTAGAAGTGATTCCCTCCTCCAGCAGTTCCCACTTTCCCCCGGGCAGCTGGAGCCTCTGGAGGGGAGTTGCTCCTGTGTGCTGTGGGCTGGCGTGCGGCTCGGGCAGGGCCTTGGGGAGAGGAAGCAGAAGGAGTTGAGGGGTTCCTCTGAGACCCTAATTTTCCATGCCAAAGTTTTGCAAAGCCTCGGGCACATTTGGTTCTGTAATTCCAGGAGTGAGGACTGGTATGGGACTGTCTCAGGGAGCTCTTTCTTAGTCAGATGTGCGAGTGGGATGCCGAGTGGTGCCAGCGTGTGGCATCAGCTCCAATTGGGGGAGGGGGTACCCTGTGGCTTCAGCTCTTGTTTTCCGAAGTCCCAGGAGAATGCCCTGTGTGGCTGTGCTGTGGGCTTCTGCAGCAGCAGGCTGTGTCTCTGTTTAAAGTCTGGGATTTCAGGAAGAGCAGTGAAGTTTGGAGAGGAGCTTGGAAGGATTCCAGGGGATGCATCCAGGGAGAAAATAAAGAAAAAGTAGGTTCTGTTTTTTTGGGGGTGAATGCCATCTGAAGCCTTTGATAACTTTGGGGGTAGGCCCCCAAGAAGGACTATTAGAATTTGTGGTTGATTCTGAAGCAGAAAGAACTTATGTGGTAGAGATTCCAGAAGGATGTAGTGTAGGTGGTGACACGGTAGAGGTAGCAGGGGGAGAAGGGTTTGAGATTCCTGTCATTGGAGCTGTAGAAATTGGAGGAGAAACCAGAATAGGAACAGGAGATGTCTTCTTAGTTCCTGGAGCAGACATCAACTTGTTGGGAAGGGACTTGCAAATACAATTGGGAATGGGGCTTGTTCCAGGGAAGGAAGATATCGAGAACACCTGGGGACACCAGGTTGGGGGGTTGCCAGGTTTGGGGGTTTTTTGACCGCCTTTATGCAAGTGGCAGGATCTCGGGGGCTGCAGCGGGGGCTGGTCCGTGTGGGTGGCGTCCAGCAGGGCCTGGCCTGACAGCTTCCAGTTTTCGCCCACCCAGTGGAGGTAGTGCGGGGCGCAGTTTGCGTGGGGCACTGCTGGGGTCGGGAACTGCCTTGGCTGTGCCAGGGTCTCGAGGGGCGCAGGGTTGCCGGACGCTCTTGCCAGACCGGCGGCGGCGCTGGGCATGGTTCGCACAGTTTGCCGCTAAGGAGCGGGCTGGCCCGGTGGCAGAGCCCCCGGACCGGAGCGCTGAAACCCAGCGCTGTGCTCTCCGGGCACTGCCGACTTGGCTGTGGTGGGGGCAGGATGCGCTGAGCATGCCAGTCCTGTGTGTGTGGGGACAGCGCAGAAGAGGGAGGTGGGGCACGGGCTTCGCCCCCAGGGTCCCCCCGCCCGCAGAGCGAGCTGCTAAAACAGAGCCCGCCCTGGCCGGAGCCGCTGCGGCAGCGGGAGAAGAACGAGGGGCAGCCTGAAAGAGCTGCTGTGAATAAAAAGAGCAGTGGGTTTTGGACACGATTTTCTGAACCTGAGCGAGTTTCAGCCTGTCAGTGGCTGATCTGTTTCCCAAGGGAAAGTCTCTTGAGAACATTTTTCTCTCTCAAGGACTGTTTTCCTGTAAATAGCTTTGGTTCTCAAAATAATATCGCACAGATATTCTGAGTGTTTTTTCTCTTGTCCCACCAATGGGATGAGAGAGATGTTGTTCCTTTGACCAATCATGTTAACCTGTATCGGAACACCTTATAAAAAGGGTTGAAAACCCCGAAATAAAGGCTTTTGCCTCCTTGGAAATAAAACCTCTGCTGATGTGATATGAACCCTCGCTTCCTACTTCGTGTCCTCTAGCGACAGTGGGTGATAAGACCAAGGCAAAGGTAGCCTTAATCCCTCGCTAGTTCTCCAAACGTTGCCAAGTTGTTTAATTTTGATCTCTTAAAACAAAATCTCTTTTTCCTCTCTTCCTTTCTTTCCTTTTTTTCGTTGTTAAGAGGAAGGGATTTTTTTGTTCTAAGAAACTGTTAGAAGAATAAGTCTGTGAAGCTAGTTACTTAGTTAGTTAGTTAGTTAGTTAGGTAGGTAGTTTTTACCCAGAGGGTAAAAAGCTGATAGATGTGATTCATCTCATGTCAAGACTAACCTGGCCTTTCTTGTTTAACTAATTATGACTCACAAAAAATTACCTCTACGTTTCCCTTTATAACTGTTAAGCTTTTTTTGCTAAACCCAAAAGTTTTAGAGAATGCTGAAGGAAAATCCTGATGTGATGTTTTCACTGTCCCTGTGCTATTAAGTTCTTTTCAGGTACTACTGATAACTGAGGCAGCAATCCAAACCAAAGAAAGAGGGTGGATCCACGTCAGTAAAATCAAAGGACCTGAGAAGGAACCTGAGGAGTGGACTATATAGCATCTGAACCGGGTGATACCAAATTAACTCTTAAGCGGGACTGAGTGGTAAAGAGCTGGGACGATCCAAATGATCCAAGGAATGTACAAAGAATCATACCTAAATGAGGAATAAGGTCAAGCTTATATCAGTGGTTTCAAGTGCTGTCTGGACAAACTCTGAGATACCTCTGATACCCCCCTTGGGAAAAAATACTTCCACATCAAACAGGAGTATTTGGACTGTTTTGGTCAGGAGGTCCTCATATTCTGGCTTTAGCCTGTGACTTATACAAGGAGGAAGGAGAATTACAACTCCCATCAGTGCCATACCATATACCCTGTCTGAATCATCCCAATACTGGACATACGAGCTAGGTTAAAAGTAAATGTTTAAATTGTGGAAAAATTGGTATTGTAGTTCACAAAATTAAGGCTCTCATTGCATGAAGTGTCGTATGCCAAATCTACTAAGAACAATTGAAAAAATAACCCTGCTGTGTGGATGGGAATTACTAGTGCCTGTTGAGCAGGAAATACCTGAGGAATGGTGGGAAACTACGGTTAAGAGGTGTCAAAAGAGATTTGCCTAGAAACTGACACAAAGAAGGTGACAAGGAAATAGAGGGCAAGATCGGGTTGGCCACTGAATTTGCCACCAAGAAGATCCTATACACCTGCTATGGGCTGCTACCCCATAGGCATGGGAGGTGGGGGTAGAAGCCATACCAGACCTCTGTTATTCCTTCTTCTGTCACTCATTTTTTGTCTTTTCCCTTTTGAGATATTGGCAAAGTCATGTCACAGACGCTACCGAAAGCTGTATATGGAAAGACACCGAGGTTCCTTTTTAATTACTCATACCCGTGTCAACAGTCACTGTTAAAACCCATCCAAACTAAGTAATTGTATGCACAACAGGAAAAAATACTGGATTGTGGAAAACTTAGGAACAAGGGGTAACAGGTCGGGAAGTGAATGTCCAAAAGGGGAGAGATGGATTTGTTCTACACATGTTAGTGGGAGTAAAAGTCCAAGATTTAGTAAAAGAACAACTGGTAAGCAAAAATGCAAAACCAGCACAGCAATCTAACTCTGTGTCAGCTTCATTTAAAGATTTGTATACAAAACTTGAACAACAATTAGAAAAAGAAGTAGATATCTCAAGACTGGGGAAAAATCAGTTTGCGGAATTGGGAGAAAGAATAAGTAAGGAACTTAACCAACTGTTGGGTCTGGGGGGGGGGGCTTGGATGTCAGAGGAATGGCCATGGAAAGGCAGCAGCTTAGGACCAATTTAACTCCTTAAGTGGAACCAGACAACTACAAGGGGGGAAAACCGACCAGGAGGGTGGGTTCTAAGTTCAACAGTGATAGGGGAAGAATGTCTCTGGCACACTGGGAATGTAATGAAGTAGGAAATACTTAATGAATACTTAATGAAGTAGGAAATACTCCCTGTAAGAGATATAAGTTTAGTAATGGAACTTCTACATGGTGGATCCCAGAGGAACCAACTCTGTACTGGACTCGGAGAAAAACAAAAGAAGGGAACTGTAAGAATAATAACAAAATTTGACTTTTTCAATGTAATGATACAGGCAAGAATCCTTATTTTGGAATCTCAGAAGTCTCCAAATTTTGGAAGAATGTAAATCTGAAGCATAAATTTTGAAAAATTTAAGATATTAGAAAAGCTAAGGCCTTAATTAAAATTAATTTTTGTTAAATCTAATAAAAAAACTAATCCTTGTTAAATTTAATAGAGAGGCACTACTAGAATTAGGAGCTAATCATTAGCCAATAAGTAATTGTCTTTCAACCTTATGTTTGTTCAGCTGGGCTTGTAATGAGAAACGTAAAATCTTGTAAGGAACTTCAAGAACATAAGACAATTGCAAACCACAAACCAACTGGAAACATGAAACTAGGAACATGGCCAGGGGTTCATTTGTCACTTTGGACTGAAAAGGTAGAAAGGTCAGAATGAGGAAGAGCCATATCCCTTCCTCCCTCCCACGACCCCTACTCATAAAAAGACCACCAACCCATTTTGAAGGACAAACTACGCATGCTTAATTGCTTTTTTTCTAATTAGTATAAGAAACGGAGAGTGGGTGGTAACTGGGTTATGAATATGTATTTGTATTCAATATCTCGGTAAATAAAAAGTTTGCAATCGCCTGTATTCGGGGCCGTGTGTATTAAGGGGTGATCCTGCACATCGGCCCAGCGCTGCCAATAACCCTTTTAATAACACTTTTTAACCCTAATCGGTCAAAGAGTCTTTGTCCGTTACAGTTGGATACTGATACTAGATCATATCCATATTTTGGTAAAACAAATCAACAGAAAAATGACTACTGGAAAGCACCAGATGGCTTATTTTGGATATGTGGAAAAAGAGCATACCCAAGACTCCCCCCCGGTGGAAAGGGAGTTGTACTCTAGGAATTATACAGCCACGACTTTTTCTTTTACCAGGACCAAATGAGGATCAACTAAGAGTACCAGTTTATGAGGACCTAAAAAGAAATAAAAGAGATTTGATTGGAGGATTTCAAAAATGGGGAGATGAGGAATGGCCCCCTGAACACCTATTAGAAACATATGGGCCAGACACCTGGGCACAAGATGGGAGTTGGGGGTATCAAACCAAATTTATATGTTAAATCACTTTATAAGACTCCAGGCAGTTGTAGAAGTAAAAAAAATTAAAACTGCTTCGGTACTGGAATTAATATCCACTCAACAAAGCCAAACAAGAGCTGCAGTGTATCAGAATAGGTTGGCTTTAGACTATTTGTTAGCTGTAGAAGGAGGTGTTTGTGGGAAATTTAATACATCAGATTGTTGTTTGAAAATAGATGACAATGGGGATGTTGTTCTGGATATAGTCAATGATATCAGAAAAATACTCCATGTACCGGTTCAAAAATGGGAATCAATGCTGAAAACTAGCTAGTAGGATAACCTACTGGGAATAGAATTCCTTTTGTGCACTACAGCTGGTTTGATATTTCTTCCTTGTTGGATCCCTTGTTCTATTCAACTAATCACCAGTGTAGTCCAAGGCATGCAAGTGGTAACAATGCCTATGGAGCCAAAATTGACTGCATCTAGAACAGCACAAAAGATTATGGTATAAAAGAAACAAAATAATGTATAAGACCCCTTTGAAGAAGTAAAATTGATTTGGGAAAAAGAAATGAGTGAATAATGAAGGTGAGAAAGCAAGAAATATTGTTCAAGCCAAATGATTTATAAAAAGAAAGAGGGAGGATATTGTTATAAGTGCATATTATATTATTAGCTTTACACAAATATTAAAATGAATGCTATATGAATAATGTTGGAAAACATTGCTGCATGAAACTTAGAAATAGTGGTGTAATATATATATATATAGTAATATATATATATATATGTTTTTAGGCTATAGTATAGTATTAAAATAAAGACTGCTTTTGTTCATATAACCCAGATGAGAGGAATGACAGGTTTGTCTTTACAAACAAGCTGTGGGTCTGCTGATAAGATGAAACTCTCACTGAGAGATAACAGAAACAATGGGATGGATTCCACTGAAAGATGAAAGAGACACTAAGAAAACACCACGAATTCCACAAGAGTTAAGAATTAAGAAGGGGATTATGCATTGGAGGGGTGGTGGGGGGGGGGGGGTGTCCAGGTATCAGGCGTTCCAGGAAGCCTGTACCTCACAAGTACCTCAGCCTATGGGGAAAGAGAGAAGGGACGTGGCCGGAAAATTATGATAAAAAGGGGGCTGCGCCCTCCAAAAGTTTGAGAGACCCCAGGAGAATGCCCCATGGCCTCTCCCTTTATTCAAATAAAGTAACAGGACTATAACTACTATATAACTACTCTGTGAGTTATAGAGTTTTTCTATCCGCATATCACAGAGAATGAAAAGATAATCAGAAAACCCACCCTGCATTCCCAGATTATTTTATCCACATGAAGACAGTGGTGACCAGAGCTCCAAGGGAGGAATTTATTGAACCTCTGTTATCAGGGAGTGTGAGACTCAACGGAGCCAAGATTAATCTATTGGGGGGAGGGGGGAGTTTAAACAGAGGAATAGTTAAATTTAAGAGGAATGTTTGAATCATGCATAAGAATCTATGAATATGCAAGAATTGGTGTTTTTAAGGGACAATCCTTTGTTAGTAAGATGTGATCTTGGCTGAATGCAGAGGCACCCGGCCGTATTTGTTCATTTTGCTTTATTTCTGTCTCCTAATTGTCTTTTTTGATTAAACTTTTTTAATTATACCAAAAAAGTTTACCTCGTTTTTCACACTCTCATTCCAGTAATGATGCAATTGATCATGTTTGGAATTAGTATGTTGTTGGGGTTTAGGATTTTTCCCTTTGTTCCTTTTTCTTAGGGAATTTTCTGCCATTTTGTTTCTAAGAACTATTAACGACCCGTCCTTAAAGAGAGACAAAAGAAGTAACCACAGAGATGGGGGAGGAGTGCAGCTGGCTTTACTATCGTACCTGAGGGGGCATTCTCCTGGAAAGGGCAGAGATATCGTGAGATTTGGGCTGGGGAAAGGGGCTGGATGCAGCTACTAGCTCTCACTTGCCCTCTCGGCGTCAGAGTAGGACGATTGAGTTGCAGCCTACTGGGGGGGTGGGGGGGGAGGGTGGAGGAGAATTTGCTGCCACCGCCGGAGCCCAGCCCCGTCCTGGTTTTTCTGGTGCGGGTGAGCCTTTGCTCACGAGAGCAGCCACTGAACTGGGACCTTATTAACACCCTACCTCACTAAAAAAAGGGGACTCTCACCATCTGCTCGGGTACCTCAGGGGAAACCCCGGGATCCCAAGCCCTTTCCCCCTCCCAGGGAGCCTCTCCCTGCTGTGTTCGGGAGCCGGGCTGCCACTGCCTGGCCCACGCCGTTTCTTTGCCACTGCTCCGGGTCTTTTGCTACACTGTAGCCCTGCACCCCCTGCCTGCCGGGACGCCACGCGGCTCCAGCTACAGCTGAGCAGTTTCTGATACATCTCGTCTACCACTCGGGGATTTTGCTTGTCCCTGCTTATGGATGCTAACTCTGAAACAGAGTGCCTGTAGAAATCACAGGCCGCATAGCTTCTCAGTCTTGCCTGAGAAAGCTGCCTGGGAAAACATGAGGAGGAATCAAAACAATCCTCAGAGACAGAAAACAGCCTTGCAGGTGTTGTTTTTCTGTTCCTTGTTTTCTTTGCAGGAGGAGGTCGGGGGGGGTGGTGTGCCCCACTGATCAATGATGGTGATGTAGTAGTTTGCTAACCAATAAGAGTTTCCTTTCTGTACTTTCCACGGATCGCTCTATAAAAAAAGACCTGAAGCAATAAACTGGGAGATATTCTCCTGTTCGACTCCAAGAGAGCCTGTGTCGTTCTTCCCAGCCGTTCCTAATAGAGCGACACCTGCTGTTTCAGCTTGCTGCTTCCAAGGTCCATGCTACAGCTCCTTTTGCTCTCCAGAGGGGCACAAGGATTGGCTGCCCCTGGGGGTTTTTAAAGGAAGCCCCTTTTCCATCCCTTCTGCCGGCTGTGCCCGCCATTGTCCACGTGCAGAGAGATGACTGAACTCGCGCCACAGAGTCCCCTGCAGCCGCGGGGGAATCATCACACCTGCCCTGCCCAGCTGCGGAGCCACCAGCGCCCTTGCCGGCTGTGACCATAACTACACCAAAGGAGAAGGTGCCTGACAGCCGAGAGAAGGCTCTTACTGGGTTTCTGGTTTTGTTTGTTGTTGCTGCCGTTGTTGTTATTTGTTCGCCTTGTTATACATATACATACACATACTAGTAAAGAACTGTTATTACTTTTCCCATATCTTTGCCTAAAAGCCCCTTAGTTTCAAAGTTATAATAATTCAGAGGGAAGGGGGTCATATTCTCCATTCCAAGGGAAGTTCCTGTCTTCCGTGGTAGACACCTGTCTTTCAAACCAAGACAGATGTAGAATTGTATTTTTAATGTATCATAATAAGCATAACTTATTTGCACCATTTCCATATCTCAGAAAAAGGTAATGTTAAAGTTGGGGAAATATATCATCTCCGATTCATTCAACGGTAGTTTTATAGAAGTTTTAAGAATCAATTAAATAACTGTGTAAGAAAAGTGCCAGAAGAATACACATCTCCTTCAGAGGCCATTTTCAAGTGTAGAATAAAGCATGCCCTTTTAAGGTCAAATTAAGGCCACCAAGAAAAATTAGCATTAGTCCCATCCCATTATTATTTTCGACATTGTATTCTGTAAATAACTGTTGTCTCAGTTTTGGAAGACAAGTGTCTGCTAGGGAGGACAGGAGCCTCCTCTGGAATGAAAATGTAGACCCCCCTCCCTCCGAATTATTATAATTCTGAAATCAAGGGCTCTCAGGCAGAGATCCTGGGACAGGAATAACAGTTCTTTACTAGTATGTATAACGAGGCACACAAACAACAATAACTACAGCGTTAGCAACAAAACAGAACCAGGGACCCCGTGACAGCCTTCTCGACCGAGACAGGAAAGGATGGAGGAGAGAGAAGCTTTGCTTCACAAGCCCCCTCGGACGGGCAGTCCCGGTGCTCCTGCAGAGCTCTGAGGAACACTTAGCTGGAACAGCAGGGATGAGCTGAGATCCTGGGCCGGTGGCTGAGGTGTATCAGCAGCTCTGCGGCAGTGGCTGGCACTGCCGCACGTCCCGGCAGGACAGGGGGTGCGAGGCCCAGCAACGAAGAGGGAAGAAGGAGAAGAAGAAGCAGCAGCTTCATCTGGGTGATGGCGAAATTCCCTTCTCTCCATAGCAACAGCTCTCTGCCCCAAAGTGTCCTTCTCTGAAGCTGAAGAAGCCTGCCAAACTGTCCCCGCCCTCCCCTTTTCCTGCCCCCTTCCCCCCTGGACCCAGCCGAACTCTTTGTGTTTCTCAAGTACCCACCAAGTACCCGGCGTCAGGTTTTCCCCCCTCAACTAATGGGTAAAAATTCCACAGGAAAGCCAGAACTAAAAGAAGGACACACCTAACCCCCAACAACTGTGTATTATTTACTTGGCTGGTATCTCAGTGTTTTAACTATAAATAAATGCTCTTGTAGTTTGTTTTGCCTTAAGTACAGTAGTTAAATATTTCAATGTAGAGTTCTGAAGAGAGAGCTTTTGAGCATCATCTAATTTTCCTTTACACTGATGAGTTCATCTTGATATACATACACACATATAAAAAACATAAAGACTTCTACTCTGAACGCTGAAAGACAAAGTCTTTTTGGCAAGCTGTAAAGGGGAAAAAAAATGCGGACAGGGACATCAAACCTTTCAGCATTACCCTTTTATCCTCTTCTCCCTTCTCCTCCTTCTTCCCCCCCCCCCCCCCATCTTAAAATGAAGGACATAAGATTTTTATATTCCAGTCATGACCAGTTAACTCTAACTTGTCTTTTCCTAACACTGTCATCCTTTAATCTCCAGGAAGAATTTTTATATTGCGCTATGTTTGAAATGCATCATAATAAAAGATAAGCTTACAGGCAAAGATTCCTTCCCTAAATTCTATATCAGAAAATACTAGCTGTGCTATTACTTTACCAGCTCCACACAGCTGCTTTCCACTTCCGGTTCATCCCTACGATGCGACAGGAACCATCAGTGAACAGAGCATAGCATGTTTCTTCTGCTGGCAGCTGGTTGTACAGTGGAGCTTCTTCAGCCTGTGTCACTTGTTCCTGCTCCTCTTCATCAGTGAGACCAAAGTTTTCACTTTCTGGCCAGTTTGTAATTATCTCCAAAATCCCAGGGTGATTTGGGTTTCCAATATGGGCGCGCTGTGTGATGAGGGCAATCCATTTGCTTCATGTAGTGTCGGTGGCGTGGTGGGCAGCAGGAACCTTTCCTTTGAACATCCACCCCAGCACCGGTGGTCGGGGTGCCAGGAGGAGTTGTGCTTTTGTGCCAATCACCTCTGAGGCAGCTTGGATTCCTTCATAGACAGCTAAGATTTCTTTCTCTGTGGGAGTGTAGTTGGCTTTGGACCCTCTGTAGCTTCAGCTCCAGAATCCCAGTGGTGGGCCTCAAGTCTCCCCAGGCACTTTCTGCCAAAGGCTCCAGGACAGACCATGGCTCCCGGCTGCAGAGTAGAGCACGTTCTTCACATCTGGTCCTGTCCTGACTGGGCTAAAGGCTACTGCATGAGCGATCTCTTGCTTGATCTGGGCAAAGGCTTGTTGCTGTTCAGGGCCCCAGTGGAAACTGTTCTTTTTGCAGGTGATCAGGTAGAGAGGGCTCACAATCTGGCTGTACTCAGCAATGTGCATCTTCCAAATACCTGTGGTGCCTTGGAAAGCTTGCGTTTCCTTCTTGCTGGTCGGTGGAGACATTGCAGTGATCTTATTGATGACCTCAGTGGGAATCTGATGCTGTCCGTCTTGCCACTTTACCCCCAGGAACTGGATCTCTTGAGCAGGTCCTTTGACTTTGTTCTTCTTGATGGCAAAGCCGTCTTCCAGCAGATCCTGGATGATCTTTTCTCCTTTCTCAAATACTTCCATTGCTGTGTTTCCCCACACAATGATGTCATCTATGTACTGCAGATGTTCTGGAGCCTCACCCTTTTCCAGTGCAGCCTGGATCAGTCCATGGCAGATGGTGGGGCTGTGCTTCCACCCCTGGGGCAGTCGGTTCCAAGTGTACTGCACTCCCCTCCACGTGAAGGCAAACTGAGGCCTGCATTCTGCTGCCAGAGGAATGGAGAAAAATGCATTGGCAATGTCAATAGTGGCATACCACTTCGCTGCCTTGGACTCCAGCTCGTACTGGAGCTCCAGCATGTCCGGCACGGCAGCGCTCAGTGGAAGAGTCACTTCATTCAAGCCACGATAGTCCACAGTCAATCTCCATTCCCTGTCAGACTTGCACACAGGCCAGATGGGGCTGTTGAAGGGTGAGTGAGTTTTGCTGACCACCCCTTGGCTCTCCAGTGCATGGATCATCTTGTGGATGGGGATCACAGCGTCTTGATTTGTCCGATACTGTCGGTGGTGCACCGTCAAGGTGGCAATTGGTACTTGTTGCTCCTCCACCTTCAGAAGTCCTACTACAGATGGGTTCTCTGATAGTCCAGACAAGGTGTTCAATTGCTTAATGTCCTCTGCCTCCACAGCAGCTATTCCAAAAGCCCACCTGAGTCCCTTTGGGTCTTTGTAATAGCCATTTTGAAGGAAGTCTATGCCCAGAATACACGGGGCCTCTGGGCCAGTCACAATGGGATGTTTCTGCCACTCTTTCCCAATCAGGCTCACCTCAGCTTCCAACAGAGTCAATTGCTGTGATCCCCCCGTCACCCCAGCAATGGAAACAGGTTCTGGCCCCACATGTCCTGATGGCATTAGGGTACACTGTGCACCAGTATCAACTAAAGCTTCGTATTTTTGTGGCTCTGATGTGCCAGGCCATCGGATCCACACCGTCCAAAAGACCTGGTTTTCCCGTGCCTCTTCCTGGCTAGAGGCAGGCCCCCTCTAGCACTGGTCATCCTCTCCCCCCTGGGCATACATGCTAGAGGTTCCTTCAAGGGGATCATCCTCTTTTCTGTGATATCTGGCAGTTTGGTCACGGGAGGTTGAGGCTACCTTCACTTTAGTGGAACTTTTCTGGTTAATGGTTCCCTCCCTGAGTTGACGCACCTGTGCTGCCAGGGCAGAAGGGGGTTTCCCATCCCACTTTCCCATGTCTTCCCCATGGTCATGTAGAAAGAACCACAGCTCAGCTCATGGGGTGTACCCTCTCCCTCTAGCTGGGGGACACTGGGCTTGGAGTTTTGGGCTTGTGACTCGCACTGGTGCCATATGGGAACTGTTCTTCCTCATCTCTTCCCTCATTTCCCTCATCTCCTCTTTGAGCTCTTTAATCACAGCAGAGACCTGAGCCTGCAGCAGGCCATGGACCATACTGTCGAAATTTCTAAGCTTGGTGGCAACAGAACCCACTGTCTCTTGGTTGTTATCAGCATTAATCATTGCAATGAAGGTGGTGTATTCACATGGCCCTAGATTTGCCAGATTCCACAACATCTGCCCAGTGCACCTGACTTTGTCGGGGTCATTATCATGCTGTCCACCCCTCCCAAAAAGGACCTCTAATACCGCCACTTCTCTCAGCTGTTGGATCCCTTCCTCAACCATTTTCCAGCCCCTTCTATGATGGTGCTTTTCCATTCTCTCTCTGTAGACAAACCTCTCTCTTACACTCATCAAAAGCCGCTCCCAGAGGGAAAGGGGCCCTGGCTCCCTTACGAATACCTGATTCAAACCTGAGTCATAGGTCAAGGGTCCCACATTCCTTGCCTCACCACCATCCAGTTGCATACCTGTACCCATAAGGTCCCAGACCCTAAGTAACCAAGTTGTATAAGCCTCACGCCCCCACCTCACAATGTCTTTTTGCAGATTACGGAGACTCTCATACATCAGGGACTCTGTAATGATTTCAACCTCTGGCTCCCCTGTGGGTTGTGAGGGCCCTCCTTTCTTATCCCTATCAACAGGGTGCTGTGATTTCATCTTAGACTTCCTCGTTTCTACAGGGGCAACTGCTGCTGGCTGTGACTGCCCTTGTGGTTCAGCTGGAACCTGGACGGTTGTAACGCCTGTGGGTTCCACTGCTGCATCATCAGACTCTCCCTCTTCGAGGCGGGGGAGGGTTTCCCAGCAGCTGAGGAAGTGCACTCCTTTCGCATCTGGCCCATCTCACGCATCACCCTCATCAGAACCCCCACCCACTGTGGATGGTTCATTTCTGAGGTGGGCTGTGGGGCAGGGGCAGGCTCTGGGGCAGTACCCCCTGTCTCTGGGGTTGTGTCAGGTTCTCTGGCTGCATCACTAGTCTCTGGGGCTGTGTCAGGTTCTGGGGCAGCATCCCCAGTCTCTGGGGTGGGTGTCAGGGTGCTTATCCCAGTCAATTTCCTTTTATCTCTGAATGCTAAGTAGAACAGGCCTATCAGCAACACCAGCCATTGTATGATGTCATTAGCATCCAGGGAAGATTTTAACCCTTTGAAAACTGGTGGGGTAGGCCCAAGGAACTGGGTGAAAGGCTGGGAGAAAATTTCCCCAGCTGTCTTTTTCTCCCAGTAGGTACCATTATTAAAGCAACCCCAAAACCATCCAGTCAGTGTGTGATAGCTCTGAATCCATGAGCCCGCCTTCCAGAGGAAGTTAAACATTCATGAATTCCTCACCTTATCAACCCACAAAACAAACTAGATAATAGCCACAGTAGCCTTAGTTATAGGACCCATATTTAGGTAAGGTGCAGCAAATGGGAGAAATATAGCCGTGACCACATGCCCCCCGAACCTGGGTAAGCTAAACCACATGGTTCTACCTAACAAGGTTTCTAAATCCAGCACACAAAAGTTAGGTTATTTAAGAACTGTTATTCCTTTCTTGCCCTTTTTCTCTCAGTGCCCTCAGGCCCCACTGTTGGGCGCCAAAATCTATCTCGGTTTTGGAAGACAGGTGTCTGCTAGGGAGGGCAGGAGTGATAGTAATAGGTCTTAAAATCTTAGAAAATTTGGGGACTTAGAAAGAAAGTTAGGTTTGCCAAGCCCTGGGAAAAGTAGGCCCTGGGAAATGTTAGGCCTTGTGCTTGCTAAAGATCATGTGAAACTGCACCTGTGTAATCAATATATGATGAATGATACAATTGTTAGATGTGATTAGATATAATTATTGTTTAAAGAACATGAGGAACTATGTTAGGGGGTTGAGAGGGGATCACGAGAAATCCATGCTTGGGTAAAAACAATGCATACAATAGAACAATGTAAGTTTAATTATTAATATGTAAGTTATATAATGATAGAGTATAAAAACATGTTCAACTCAAAACCAAGTCGGGTCAGATTTGGGTATGTGTACCCCTGACACCCAGAGCTCTTCAATAAAGCACCTTCATATAATCATTTGTGATTATGTGTGTTCCTGAACACTAACAGATGGGACCTTGTGAGTGCTGCTGAGCAAACTCGCGACCCGATCACGCTCCAGCCGGCACCAAGGGATTCTCGGGGAGCCCATCGGCCGCGACCATCTCCGCTGCTCACAACGTCCCCGGGAGAGAAAGGTAAGGTGCTTTACTCTGGTTTGGGTGCCTGCCAATAAGACGCAGTGAAAGCTGCGCTTGGTTGGGCTAAAGGAATTCCTGTTGGTATTGCCTAGGTACCGTCCATCAGATGACTGTGAAAGCATCGCAGGTTCGGCATTTGTGGTGTACTGTAGTTGTAATATGGAGAAGATTAAAGGGGTTTTGGGCTGCAATGCTCCCATACTGGGTACTTCTCCTTTGGGGTGCTTATTAGCACATTGGAAACAAGGTAACTTTGGGGAAGAATTACATAAGGCTAAATTAATTTTGGTGAGATCTCCCCACGGAAGAAGACCCCAGCACCCCATCTCATCCGTTGGTAGCGATAATCCCCCCTCTTCTCTCTCTCTTTACTTTGTTTTCTTTATCTCTCCCTCTCTCTCTCCCTCTCCTCTATCGCATAACCCTTGTTGTTGGCACTAAAATAAAGGTGCATTATTGCTGTTGTGATTTAAACTGAAATCCCTTTGTGTCCTTTTTGCACTCTGAGATCAAACAAACTTCTCATGACCCCCACTCGTGTTAGCGAATTGTGACATTTAAACTGGAGTCATAGACAGGATGGCTGAGAGACAGAAGGGGCTGCAGGTTTGGTGTGCAGTCTGTATTAGGGGAAGGACGTCTCGCTCCAGCTGCACCTAGCCCGACACTCCCCAAAGAGTGAGCGGTGTCTAGAAAGCAAGGAGGGCCACTCGAATTTCCCGCAAACTGCACACGCCGAGGTGAAAAGCACCCCACACTCACTTGAGGGCTCTGTCTGCAGAATTTCGCAAAAGATCTCTTAGTGCAAAAGGGCGGGAATGTTTTTGTTGTGGTTGTGTGTATGAATTTTGACTGCTTGGTGTAGCAAAGAGACAACCAGAATTTTAAATGGAAGGAGTGCCTCCCAAGCAGATTTGATCTTTTTACCCATACAGGGAAGCAAAAAGTTGTGTGTGTGTGTATAATTTAAGTTCATACCTCTCTGTAGTGGTTTTCCTTTCGTAAAATGACTGAAAACGACAGTGCAGAAGTTAAAGCTGCATTTTATGCTCTGTTAGCAAAACACAATGCCAGACCTTCTCTGAGAGGGAAAAAGTTGGTGCTTAATAATTGGTTTAATTTGAAAAATGTGATCGAGAGTATGTTTTTTTACAACATGAAACAAAATTTAAACTGGGCAAAAATAAAACTATACTCTGCTCAGTTTTGGGAGCTTGTCTTACAGCAGCTATAGAAACTCGCTTTAAGTGAAGAAGTGAGGAAAGAACTATAATAGACTCCCTCCAAAACCTAGTTGAACTTCTGCAAAAACAATTAGATGAAGAAAGGAGTAAGATCACTCTGTATCGAGCAGCCCTCCATGATAAAAATTCAAAAATGCTGACTCGCTAAAAGGAACAGAAGAGAGGGAAACCTCCCTCATTAATCAAATTTACCCTCAAAAGGAGCTAACTTGGATTAAATTGTGGGGAACAGCGGTGTCCTAGTTTGAAACCTCTAATTAAAACAGAATATAATTATATCAATGATAAGGATCTTGATCCGCATATAACCACCAAAAAAAACAACTCCCGTACACTGCTACCGAATTGGCAAAGTTAAAAAAGGAGTACATGCATCTCCCTCACGAGTCAGAAACAGAATACGTATCCCGAGTGTCTCTCACTGGAGGTGATCAAATTGGATTGAGAGAACAGGAAACCAGTGGGTACTGGGGACATGAAGTCTTCTTAACAACAAGAGACACACGTAACCCATGGTCCCTAACTCAGCACGCAGCTTATTGGGCAGAGGGGCTTAACCCCTTGGAAAGGGGGGGGACCCTATAGCTATAGTTGGTACCCCCAACCAACTACTGGAAAACATTCACAAAGCTGCCTGCTCGCAAATGATACACAAAAGAAAATTAATTGCTGGTTATGAATCACCAATGTTGTTACCTGTGAAAACTGAAATTATGACCCCTTTAATTCAAAGCCTTCCGGAATCACTTAAACCTACAGCAATTTTCCTCAAAAAAACCACCATAGCAGCTATAACCCCTGTGGATAGACTAGATAGATTTCTTGGGAACCTGACTGATCGACCTGGTTCCACTGATACTGGGTTTACTCCCTTCACCACCCTCTCTCAGCTGACAGGTTCACAATTGTGTTCTCCTGCTAGGAACCATAAAATTTGGACAGGGAGCAAAATTGCAAAAGAGCTAATTAATTACAGTAGGAATTATGGACCTGTAAAAATCCCAGAAGAAAAATCAGAGAAAGCAAAGGGTGTTAGATACATTGGTTCTCTTAACGAAAACCCAGAAAAGATAAAACAAATCTCTAACTGCCAGTATTGGTGGTCACTAGAGATAAAGAAGGGGGTCCCCAGAAACGTAATGGATGGCTTATAACTTAAAAGTTGAGTAAAGTTGTTTCTAATTGGCACTGTCCCAAGTTCATTGTGTCGAATGCCCACACTGTACAACCCAGCACACCTCCACAGGCTCTGGGCTGTGAGCCAAAGCAGTCTCCTTCTCAGCTTCTGGGAGTGGAGCCCAAACAGCTTTAGAATCAGGGAAACTGGTAACTCTGCCTCTCATGGGGTGAGCAGAGAGGCAGAGGTTGGTCGTATTTAAAATGCTCACTAGAAATAACAAAACTGGAGACATACGGATTGTAGCAATAGTAGGTCCTAAATGTGCACCTATTACTTCTGTAGTTAACACTACAGCCCAAATTTTTGTGTTGACCAATACAGACTAGAACAGGATTTGAGAGCAATAAATAGAATAACTAAAAAAATTTACCCAGTGGTAGCTAATCCTTGCACATTGTTAACATCTGTAAAAGAGAAATAGAAATGGCTTACTGTAATTGACTTAAAAGATGCATTTTTCTGCATACCCCTTGACAAAGAAACTAGGAAACTGTTTGCCTTTGAGTGGGAAAATCCAGAAAACGGAAGGAAAACTCAGCTTACCTGAACACGACTCCCACAAGGATACAAGAACAGTCCGACCCTATTTGGAAGCCAGCTGGCGAAGGAGCTGGAGATTTGGACGGAGAATGGGCAAGTACCGAGAGAACAATACCTGCTATTACAGTATGTTGGTGATATACTGACAGCTACAGAAGAGAAAACAACCTGCATAAAGGTAACAATTGAAATTTTAAATCAACTGGGAATGGGAGAATATAAGGTGTCTAAAGAAAAGGAACAAATTGCCTGGCAGACTGTGATTTACCTGGGATATGAAATCTCACAAAGGCAACGTAAGCTGGGTACTAATCGTATTCAAGCTATCTGTGCTATTCCAGAGCCCCAGAACCTGCATGAGCTGCGAGACAGAGTGGTGCCAACTGTAGATCATGGACTATGGACTAATTGCAAAACCCCTGTATGAAGCCCAGAAGATGCAGCCGTTTACCTGGGGCAAACCACAGAAGGAAGCCTTCCCCAAACTGAAGGAGGCATTGACAACTGCTCTGGCATTAGGATTACCTGATTTATCCAAAGATTTTCACCTGTTTGTGCATGAAAGACTACACCTAGCACTGGGAGTGCTGACCTAACCTTTGGGAAGCTGGAAAAGGCCGGCAGGCTGCTTTTCCAAACAACTTTACAATGTGAGTGCTGGATGGCCTTCATGCCTGCAGGCAGTTGCAGCCACCGTGATGCTGACACAAGAACCTAGAAAACTCACAATGAGTACACACATAAATGTCTACGTGCCACATATGGTAACCACTGTTTTAGAACAAAAGCGGGGCCATTGGCTATCTCCAAGCAGGATGATGAAATTCCAGGTAATCCTGACTGAGCAGGATGATGTCACACTGAAGACAACTAACCTTTTGAATCCAGCTTTGTTCCTAGGTACCACAACTGAAGAAGGCCCATTAGAGCACAACTGTGTAGAAGTAATAGAGTACACCTATTCGGCAAGAGAAGACCTGAAAGACATCCCACTAGAGCAACCAGAGTGAGAGCTATTCACAGATGGAAGCAGCTTCGTGGAGAACGGGACCAGATACGCTGGATATGCGGTAACAACAGTCAGTACAGTAGTGGAGGCAAAAGCATTATCACCAAATACATCTGCCCAGAGGGCAGAACTGGTTGCCTTAACCAGAGCACTAGAATTGAGTGAAGGGAGAAGGGTAAACATATGGACTGACTCAAAGTATGCTTTTGGAGTAGTACATGTACACGGAGCACTGTGGAAAGAAAGAAGACTACTGTCTTCTCAAGGTACGCACATTAAACATCAAGATGCAGTCCTGCAATTGATAAAAGCAATACAAAAACCTGAACTAGTGGCAATTATACACTGTAAAGCATACCAGTCAGGAAACTCTAAAATTTATGAGGGGAATTGAAAAGCAGACTGGACAGCCCGACAAGCTGCTTAAAAAGTGCAAACTGCAATGGCATTGATACCTTTAAAGACTAATGTATCTCAATTCAATTTGCCTCCAAAACCGAAATATTCAGTAGAAGAAAAGAAATTGGGACATTTGCTAAATGCACAAAAGAATTCAGAAGAGTGGTATGTAACTGCACAAAGACAAATAGTGTTACCCCCCTTGATAATGAGAAAAGTTCTACAAATTAAGCATAACAAATGTCATTGGGGTGCAGAGGCATTGGTAAAATTGCTAAAACAAAAATTTATCTCAGTACGGATGCTAACAATGCCAAAATCAGTAATGTCAAAATGTGAGATCTGCTTGAAAAACAACTCAGTGGCTAAACACAGGCACAACTAGGAAAGATTAGGATAGGAATGGAATCAGGATGACACTTGGCAAGAACCCTCTAGTAGAGTGAAATTTGGGTGGGCCCTAGAGTCTTTGCTTGGTCTTATAGCAAATTATCAGAATAGAGAAATGTTGTAAAAACTTACAGGTCAGGTAGATAGACTGGCAAGAGTCACCTGGGAAGGATTTAAAGAACTAAACGTACAATTACAAGCCACCACAAAAGTGACTTTACAAAATCGATTAGCCCTAGATTTGCTACTCCTACTAGAGCATGAAGTGTGTAAGTTTTTAAAGGGACGGATTGATCATTGCTGTGTCCACACCCCAAATGTAACTGCAGATGTAGAATATGACATCAATCAGTTGCAACAAATAGAGCATGAAGCACAGGAAGAACAAAAGGATTTGATTACAAGTTGTTTAGGCAAAATCTTCAAAGGGTTAGGGTGGAATGTGAGTTCATGGATTAAATCTATTATTGAGAGTGTGATAATTTTACTAATTGTATTCTTAGCAATTTCATTAGTTTACAGCATCTTAAAGGGAGAAATACAGAAGAAAACGTCCGGGAACCAGAAAATAATAAAGACACTGACACAAGATCCACACCCACCTGTCGCCCTGAAAACTCAGCTTCTGAGCTTGCTGACATGGTTTTCTAAAGACTTTCCCAGGACAGTAACTGTAAACATAGATATGTGTACATTCTTTTTGTTACACATCTTGTGATGGGCATCTCTCATGGCCAGTGCAGTGAGAAAGTGTTATCCTGACCATCCAATCCCTGGCCGTGGTCAGAGGCCTATGAATCCTGGGAGGAAAAATAAACTCTCTTCCTTTCACCACACCTCGACCTGTGTCCGTGTGATCTATTCATCTTCAGCGGCAACATCTGGTGACCTCCAACGTGTCTTGCACGTGACGGTTACAGGGTATTACCTAGCCTGTGGCTATGGCTGGTTTTGGGCTCTCTCCTACCTCTCTCTGGGCCTGGTTATGGAACTATGGTGTGCGATGTTTGATCAGAGAGGGATTGATGTTTCGTATGCTGACTTTCAGCGATTGTGTGAGTATGGGAGAATTGAGGGGTTTTTCCCTGTGGTTGAAGCGATTTTTCGCAGTCGGCTTGGGACACTTTAGGTGATTCCCTGCTCGAGGCTCTGCTGGTCACTTATGAGCCCCGGGTGCTCCGGCTGCTGGGGATCTGGCGAAGGTGCAGCGGCGTTCTGAGGTCGGGTCCCGAGGTCGGCTCCCCCAGGATCGCCGGGGCCCCCTACGGGTTGAACGGGGGCGCCGCGGGACCGGTGGGTGTGACCCTGCCTCGGCCAGCGCCCCGGCAGTGGAAGCCTGAGGCGGGGTTGGATCCTTGCCAGCGAGCTGTCGGGGGTGCCACGGAGCGGGGGGGGCATAACCCCACCTCGGCTGGTGCCCCGGCGGAGGAAGCCCGGGGTGGGGTTGCCTCCTTCATGTGCCCTCCCGGTGCAGACCGATGGGGGGGTGCTTGAACGGGGGGCGCCAGCGCCTCTGCGGGATGCCTCAAGGACGGTCCCATGTCCCTGCTGTGGCTGGGCTGTGCCCTGCCCTGCAGTGGGGGACGGGACGGGCCCGGGCCCGGGCCCGGCGCCGGCGGCCGTGCACGCTGTTCCAGTGGAGGAGTGGCCGGCACCACTTTTTGGACCTTTCGCCCCTGAAGAGACGCTGTTAGGGGCGATTCCGAGCACTGCCCCCCGCGCCGAATTCGTGGGGCATGGGGACAGGTGCTGCGGGGGGTGGTGCGGACGCCGGGCCGGGTTCTGCCGGCCCCATGCTGCGGGATTCCCCTCCTGCGAGCCCGGGTTGTCCCCTGGCAGCAGAGCAGGACACTGCTGTGGCTTTGTGGGCTGTGCCTCTACCGGTGCTGGAGGCGGGCCATGCCGAGCTGGCTCCAACCCACCCCGCCTCGGGTTCCTGGGCATCGCCCGAGCCTGTGGCTGGAGCCGGCCCTCCCCCGTCACCTCCTGCGGCCGTGGCAGACCAAGGTCCTGCACTGTTTACCATTGGCTCCAGTGGTGCTGCTGCGGGGGCGAAGCCGGTGGCCTCCACGGGCAAAGGGTCCCAGGCTGCTGGAGCTTCTTCAGCTGGCCTGTGTACTTTGTCTTCCTGTCAGATGACTGTGCAGCTGAGCGTATCAGGCATTCCATGTGCTTCCGAATGCTTTGGTCCGGTGGGTGAGGGCATGAGTGCTCTTCTTGTGGCATGGTTGCATACCACTGCTCAGGGCATCATTGTTCACCTAGGGGACGTTGATTCGGATTTCCTGGGGTGCATTTCTGCCATGGGTTCCACACTCACCCCTCCTGTTCCTATCCCTGCGGGACCCAGATTTGCTCACCTTGTGCCTTTTGAGTCTTGTGTTGGCAGAGCTGAGAACCAGCTGCGGGGAGATGGTGGCTTCAGGTTCCCTGGACCTCCCTGGGTCACTGGACTGCTGTTCTGACAGCCAGGGATCATCCTGAACGGGTCTGCACCCTGTCCATCCTTGGTGAGATGCTGTCAGAGATTAGCTTCCACAGGTTTTTGACACTGGCATGGACATCACAATTGTCTGGTTTGCTGACGGGCCCCGGAGTGACCCTTGGACCCGATGCTGACACATTCTACGCAAAGAATTTGAGACTGACTCTTTGTTCAGCATTTTCTGTTGTCCTTTCTCATGATAGACTAGTCACCCTCCGTGACTTGATGCAGGAACAGTTGGATCACAGTGATCTGGAGCTTCGACCAGTCCCTTGGACATTCCTGTTTTCTGTATCAAGAAGAAGTCTGGGAAATGGAGGCTGCTACAATACCTCCAGAAAGTTCATGCTATGATGGAAAGCATGGGGATGTTGCAGGCTAGCATGCCTTCACCCGCCATGCTTCCTGCTGATTGGCTAGTCCTCATTGTGGATCTGAAGGATTGTTTTTTTTACAATTCCTTTGCATCCTGATGACAGACCGAAATTTGTCTTTCTGGTGCCAGCTATCATTAATGCTGAGCCCACACAGAGATATCAATGGAGATTTTGCCATAAGGCTTGTGAAAATTTACCGGCATTTGCTGATGATATGGGGCTCTAGCCCTCTTTGGAGTTTGCGAGCAGTTTCCTGCTGCTCGTCTCTAAAACCTCCCTGAAATTATTTGAGGGTCAAACATAATTTTTGGGATGAACAGTCCCGCATCTGGAGGTGCAATTATTTTTTTTGCATTCAGTGCAGACACTGCATGAATGATGTCCAGATATTGATGGATTTTTACATGGTTGTGTCCTTATATGGGACTGACCATGACACAACTGTCTCCCTTGTTTGGTCTATTAAAGGGGGACTGATTTAAAGTCACCTCTGACACTGACCCCACAGGCACAGTAGGTGCTGGAGGAGGTTCTGCGAGCAGTTTCTGCTCATCAAGTTTATCACATTAATCTTTCCATTGATGTTGCTGTTTTTTTTCATTGCCACTCCAGATTTGCATTCCACAGGTATCATTGGCCAATGAAAACACTGGAAATGCCATGGCTACCTGGAAGGATGGATCTGAGTGGCAGGTTTAGAGAGTCATGAGGTTGGATGAGCCCAATTGGAGGAATTACGGGCTGCTGTCATAGCATTTCATAAGTTTTCCTAGGCACCTTTCAATTTGGCCATGGATTCTGCCTCCATGACCAAACTGAGAGCCATCCACAAGCAGGTGTTGATGTTGGACATTTGTTTCATTTATTTTTTGAGTTTTGTTGTTTTTCTGGGGGTTTTTTTGGGTTTTTTTTGTAATAACGAAAGGGTGAGATATCACCCTGAAATTACAGCCTTCTGATTGTATGGAGTATTGTATTTTCCTATTATTTATCCTTTTGATTGTTTATAATGTTGCTAGTTTTTTGGTCATTTTTCTTTTTCCTTTTCTTTTTGTAAAACGAAAAAGGGTGAGATGTCGCCCAGAAAACTCAGCTTCTGAGCTTGCTGACATGGTTTTCTAAAGACTTTCCCAGGACAGTAACTGTAAACATAGATATGTGTACATTCTTTTTGTTACACGTCTTGTGATGGGCATCTCTCATGGCCAGTGCAGTGAGAAAGTGTTATCCTGACCATCCAATCCCTGGCCGTGGTCAGAAGCCTAAAAATCCTGGGAGGAGAAATAAACTCTCTCTTCCTTTCACCACACCTCGACCTGTGTCCGTGTGATCTATTCATCTTCAGCGGCAACACCCACCATCTTCTGGTTCTCAAGTTTGCGACAATATCCAGGACAATGCTTACATCAATCACGGATTCAAAGAACATCAAGTATAAACTCAGAAACAAAAGACTGTATCAAGTGAAAACAGTTGCACTTGTAGTGAAGTGAAAATGCTTTCAAAGGGGGGAATGATAGTAAAAGGTTTTAAAATCATAGAAAATTTGGGGACTTAGAGAGAAAGTTAGGCTTGGCAAGCCCTGGGAAAAGTAGGCCCTGGGAAATGTTAGGCCTTGTGCTTGCTAAAGATCATGTGAAACTGCACCTGTGTAATCAATATATGATGAATGATACAATTGTTAGATGTGATTAGATATAATTATTGTTTAAAGAACATGAGGAACTATGTTAGGGGGTTGAGAGGGGATCACGAGAAATCCATGCTTGGGTAAAAACAATGCATACAATAGAACAATGTAAGTTTAATTATTAATATGTAAGTTATATAATGATAGAGTATAAAAACATGTTCAACTCAAAACCAAGTCGGGTCAGATTTGGGTATGTGTACCCCTGACACCCAGAGCTCTTCAATAAAGCACCTTCATGTAATCATTTGTGATTATGTGTGTTCCTGAACACTAACAGGAGCCTCCCCTGGAATGAAAATGTAGACCCCCCTCCCTCCGAATTATTATAATTCTTGTAATAAATTAATCTGTAAATAAAAATTCGTAAAAAGTATAAATAAGATATGTATGTGTTGTAATGATATAAAATCCAAAATGTAAAAAAAAAAATCCTTCTCCGGGTCTGGTTGGGAGTTCCCTCCGAGAGGTAACAGATTGCAACCAACACCCAGATAACGAACATCAGCTCAGAAAATAGACAGGACGAGGGGCATCAAGAGGACAAAAGAGCTGGCTCGGAGGAGATATCCATCTCCGGACCTGAACAACGCCCTGCAAACCTCTGTTGGAGAACAATCAGGTCGACAAAAAGACAAGTCCCAAGAAGGTAGACGTCGCCAGACCTGAACACCCCACCTGTCAAACCGGTGTTGGAGAAGCAATCAAAAGAAACAAAGGGGAAGGCTCCGCCGAGATATCCATCGGCACCAGCCCGGATCACACCACTCTGCCTAGATGACACAAATTGAAATACATACAGAATCTCTTTGCATATGAGGAGATCCTGTCCGGACACTTGTTAGCTCTATTTTTCCATGCCAGGAAATCCATTCACCAGACAATCAAGGACACTTGGTGAATGGAGCCTGCTTGGAATTCTAGCCTGAGGACATAAAATCTCTATAAAACCCCAGGCTTGAGAACACTCAAAGGTGGATTTGGGAATCCTACACCACTGGTGTAGACCCGGACCACCCAGCGCTGCGCTGACCGTTTTATTGTGGTTTTTTTCTCGTTGTTTGTTCTTTGTTGTTTATTAATAAATTTCTCTTTTTATTTTTATCCTGAATTTGTCTTTGCATTTATAACAGATTGGTGCCGTGACTCGGATCGGGAAAAACTGTGGGAGAATCTCGTTGTCCAGGTCGGGTACCCCCGCTGATTTTGGCTGCCTGGGGAGCCGAGAGCCTCCGCAGTTCGCTCCGACATCCGAACCAAATTTAGGCTGAGGTAAAAACCACAATAAAAAGAGAAACGGATCCAGGGAGCTCGGGAAGGCACGGAGCCTTCGAGAAAAGCCGCGGCTTGGTAGCTCATAAAAAGTCGACAGTGCACGAAGACACCCTCGCAGGAAAATTGCTGTAAGTACTGTGAGGTTGAGCGGGTGATTGGGCAAGTGTGTGTGAGACGTGATCCGATCACGGAGCGAGTGCGGACTTCAAGGCCGCGGTTCCATCCTCCCGCGAGGGAATTGGCCGGCCGCGAAGGAAGCGATTCGGTGTGAGAAAGACTCTCTCTCCACGCTTGTAAAACCTGGGACTAAAGGAAGTTCCGGGGGACCAATCACAAGGGGCTGAAAGGGGAAGAGGATGTCCAGTTGAGCTCGGGAATTAGTAAACCCTTTCAGCCAACGGACCTAGGAGAAGGTCCAGAGGAAAATCGAAACGCTAACTACAAAAGACCCCGGTGCAGCTAACCGAGAGGTGAGTATTAGCAGACTTTGATTTTCCTGGTAAAAGCGGAACGAACACAACGCAGGACAGGTAAGATTTTTTTGTTTAAATATGGGGCAGAGAAAGAGTAAACTACAAAAGAAAGGTAATGAGAAGAGTCCTTCCGAGAAAGCGAAGGAATTGCTAGACATCCCACCGGAAAGTCCATTGGGATGGATGTTGAAATATTGGGAAAATTGTCCCGAGAGGAAAAATAAATCCAAAGCAAAAATGATCTATTATTGTGCCGAGGTTTGGGGAGGGCAGGAACTGAGAAGCCATCTCACTTGGCCAATACTAGGAACATTTGAAAGGTGGACGTGCAACGAATTACTCTCTTATGTGGAGAGTAAGGTTCCCTCGGACACCGAGGAGAAAGAATATGCCAGGCTCTGGTTAACTGCCAGAGTAGGGTTATTTCCGATGAAACTAAAAGGTGGATCAAAGACAGAAACCTGGGAACCCCTTGATCATTTACCCCCTCCATATCACGGGCCGGCAGAGCCTTCTGCGGTGGATCAAGTGGTGCCATCAGCACCCACGGGTTCCCCGGGGCAACCGGGTGAAGCATACACATCGCGAACAAGGGAGTCGGCACCAGCAGTGGTTCCGGCAACCCTCCCCGTGTCCACGCCTGTGGAAACCCCAACCGCCACAACCTCTCCAGAGTCTATGGTGGTGCAAGGCTGGGGATCACCCTATCCACAATTGCCCGTCCGGCCGCCACAGCCAGGTCCCTCAAACTTAACAGAGGGGGTCCCTCTCGGTAACCTGGCGGCAGCGGACTTCCCACAAATAATAAAAGAACAGACCCCCACAAACCCCAGTTCCCCTCCTGCGAGTAGGACTCGTTTAAAAGCAAAGTTGATGAGTGAGGAGTGGGAGGAGAATGAGAAGGGACACCGAATGTTTCCTCTCAGGGAAGTGCCAACTGCCCCTGGAGTAATTGGGTTCGTGAATGTACCCCTTAACTCAGGGGATGTGCGAGCGTTTTTAGAAAGAGATGGGGCGATTGCTAGATGATCCGTTTGGGGTGGCTGAAAGATTGGATGATTTTTTGGGTAGTAGCATTTATACATATGAAGATCTCATGGCCATCCTGAGATCACTGTTTAGTCAAGAAGAAAGAGAGATGATTAAACAAGCCGGTATCAGAGACTGCGAATGGCGCAACCCGCAGGGGACGCCAGGCGATCAAAAGTGGCCTAGCGTGAGCCCGAGCTGGAACGCCCAGACGGAGGAAGGTAGGAGGAGCATGATTGATCTAAGAAATATAATCGTGCAAGGAATAAGGGAGGCAGCTCCCCGAGGTCAGAATATTAGTAAAGTATTTGGGGAATGCCAGGGAAAGGAAGAATCACCCACCGAGTGGTTAGAGAGATTGCGACGAAGTCTGCAGATTTACTCTGAGACTGACCCTAGCTCTCCGGTGGGGGAAGTCCTGCTCAAAACCCAATTTGTGGCAAAGTCATGGGAAGATATCAGAAGGAAATTAGAAAAGATCGATGGGTGGCAGGAGAAAAGTCTCCAAGAGCTTCTGAGGGAAGCTCAAAAGATTTATATGAGGAGAGAAGATGAGAAGCAGAAACTCCAAGCCAAAATATTAGTGGCCGCAGTAAAGGAAGCACAAAAACAAGATCAGACACAGAGCAAGTTTAAAACAGTACCGAAAAAGCAACAAGGGTCTCAAAAGGGCGGTCCCGCTCCACGAAAAGATCCTCCGGAGTGTTTCTACTGTAAAAAGGTAGGACACATCCAACGGGACTGTCGACAAAAAATAAAGGATGAAAAAGTATTTCAAGAAGACTAGGGGAGTCTTGAGCTCTTTCAGATGGGGACGGGAACAGCAAAGGAGCCCTTGATAAAATTGAAAGTGGGTCCCCATCGTCAGGAAATAAAATTCCTGGTTGATACGGGAGCTGAAAGAAGCACCCTGCAGAAATTACCTATGGGATGTGTGGCAAGTAAGGAAAAGGTGGTTGTAATTGGGGCGAAGGGAGATCCCTTCAAGGTCTCTGTAATAAAAGATGTAGAGATTGAATCACAAAATAAAGTATGCTTAGGAAATTTGTTATTAGTAGAAGAGGCTGATTACAATTTATTAGGAAGAGATATGATTATTGCATTAGGTATAAATATTGTTGTAAGAAATTCCGAATTGGTAATAAAGATATTCCATCTAACTCCAAAAGATGAAAGGGAAATCGATCCCCGAGTGTGGCATTCAAAAGGGGAGGTGGGGAAGTTAAATATTACTCCCATCAAAATTGAAATAGAGAACCCGGAAGATCCGATAAGGATCAAACAATATCCCATCCCGATAGAAGGGAGAAGGGGTTTGAAATTAGTAATCGATGACCTTCTCAGAGGGGGTACCCTCGAACCCTGTATGTCCCAACATAACACCCCCATCCTGGCAGTAAAGAAGGCAGATGGGAGCTTCCGACTGGTTCAGGATCTTAGAGCAGTAAATGCTAGAACCCGAACCAGGTTTCCGGTGGTGGCAAATCCTTATACTTTACTAAACAGACTCTCACCAGAGAATGTATGGTATAGTGTAATTGATTTAAAAGACGCTTTCTGGACCTGCCCTTTGGATGAAAAAAGTAGGAATTTCTTCGCCTTCCAGTGGGAAGATCCGGACACCAACAGAAAGCAACAGCTAAGGTGGACGGTCCTCCCGCAGGGATTTGTAGAATCTCCAAACCTGTTTGGACAGGCTCTGGAGCAACTACTCACCCAATTCATTCCAGAGGAGGGGACAAAATTACTACAATATGTAGATGATTTGTTAATTGCCGGAGCATCGGAAGAGAAGGTGAAAAAGAGCACGATTTCTTTGTTGAATTTTCTGAGACAGAAAGGATTGAAGGTATCAAAATCCAAACTGCAATTCACAGAGCCCGAGGTAAAATATCTTGGACATTGGATATCTCAGGGAAAAAAGAAATTAGATCCTGAGAGAGTGGCGGGAATTCTCACGCTCCCTGCCCCAAAAACAAAAAGACAAATTAGACAATTTTTAGGGCTCCTGGGATATTGCAGACAGTGGATTGAAGGATTTAGTGAGAAGGTAAAATTTCTGTATGAAAGATTAAACACCAATAGATTGAAATGGACAGTACAGGATGAAATTAAATTTCAAGAATTAAAGAATGCCCTCATAACTGCCCCAGTACTAACCTTACCTGACACTAATAAAGAGTTTCAGCTGTTTGTAGACGTAAGTGGACAAACAGCACAAGGAGTTCTGACCCAGGAATGGGCAGAAAAGAAAAAACCCATAGGATTTTTGTCAAAAATTCTAGATCCAGTCAGTCGAGGCTGGCCTACTTGCTTGCAAGCAATTGTGGCAGTGGCTCTGTTGGTCGGGGAAGCGAAAAAGGTAACCTTTGGAGCTCCTTTAATAGTATTCACCCCACATGATGTAAGGAATATCTTACAACAGAAAGCAGAGAAATGGTTAACTGATTCGAGGCTTCTGAAATATGAAGCCATGTTAATCAGCTCACCAGGCCTGGAACTAAAAACAACTACTGCGCAGAACCCGGCGCAGTTTTTGTTTGGGGAACCAACAGGTAAGCTAGTTCATAATTGCATCGAGACAGTAGAACTGCAAACCAAGGTTAGGCCTGACTTGGAGGATCAGGAATTGGAAGGAGGAGAAAAATGGTTCATTGATGGCTCCTCAAAAATGGTTGAAGGAAAACGAAGATCAGGATATGCCATCATAAATGGCATGACAGGACAAACTATAAAATTGGGGCCCCTAAAAGCAAGTTGGTCTGCACAGGCTTGCGAGCTATTTGCTCTCCTAAGAGCTCTTCAGGGCTTGAAAGGAAAAAGGGGAACCATTTACACTGATTCAAGGTATGCATTTGGAGTGGTGCATACTTTTGGAAAAATATGGGAAGAGAGGGGGTTGATTAACACAAAAGGAAAAGGATTAATACATGGAGAAATAATCAGGCAAATTTTAGAAGCAGTCAGAGAGCCACAGGAGATATCGGTTGTTCACGTAAAAGGACACCAAACTGAGTGGCAATTCCACACAAGGGGGAACAATTTGGCGGACAAAGAAGCCAAACGAGCGGCTTGGTTAACAGTAAGTATTCCTGAGATAGTCCCAAGGGAACCACCAGAAGTTTCCTTGCTTAGTTCGGAAAAGGAGCTGGAAGAATTCAAAAAGGTAGGAGGCTACTTCAAAGAAGGAAAATGGTGGTTACCAGACGGGAGGGAGCTAGTCCCAAAGGGAATAGCAAAAGGAATACTCAGAAGGTTGCACGAACAGACGCATTGGGGAACCAGGGCATTGGCCGAACAATTTTTGAAGTTCTTTGGGTGCAAAGGAATCTTCGAGCTCGCAAAACAAGAGGTACAGGGGTGTGTGATATGTCAAAAAGTAAATCGATCAAATTTTAAGCAATCAAATTGGGGAGGTCGGCCGCTCTCGTACCGGCCGTTTGAAAGAATCCAAGTTGATTTCACACAATTACCAAAAATTGGTAGAAATAAATTTTTGCTGGTAATAGTAGATAAATTGACACATTGGGTAGAAGCTTTTCCCAGAGCAAAGGCTACAGCCCAAACAGTGTCTAAAATTCTACTAGAAGAAATAATTCCAAGATATGGGATAGTGGATCATATTGACTCAGATCAAGGCACTCATTTTACTTCAAAAATTATTAAACAATTATCACAAGCATTAGGAATAAGATGGCAATATCACACCCCCTGGCATCCTCAGAGTTCGGGGCAAGTAGAAAGAATGAATCAGACATTAAAATCACAGCTGTCCAAACTTATAATTGAAACAAAAATGTCTTGGATCAAATGTCTCCCCTTGGCATTGCTGAATATCAGAACCATGCCACATTCCGAAACCGGCTTGTCCCCCTTTGAAATGCTATATGGAATGCCATATAAGCATGAAATGCCGGTAGCACATCCTCAAGTGGAGGATGTGCAACTTCAACCATATCTCATTTCTATAAATAAAAATTTACAGGAACTGAGGAGAAGAGGATTGATTCCTCAAAGCACAACGCTGGGATTTCCCATTCATCAAATTCGACCGGGAGATAAAGTTCTAATCAAGGTGTGGAAGGAGCTTCCCCTGAGCCCTCACTGGGAAGGTCCATTTCTCGTCCTCTTAACTACGGATACAGCGGTTCGAACTGCCGAGAAGGGCTGGACACACTCTTCTCGGGCAAAGAAAGTTTCAAACTACAATTCCTCCGAGTGGAAAGTTACTACCCCTCCGGGAGAATTGAAAATCAAGCTTCGGCGACACCACAAATGAGTGAAGAACGGATAAGTTGTACCAATTTTGATTGTTACTGCTTTCCTTTTGTACACTTTAAGTGCGCTTATTGTAAGCAAATTTGGATGGCTCACTGTTTAAGAGGGTATAAACCAAGGGGTTTGTGCACTAAGTGTTTAGAAAAAGAATTAGATCAGACCAACCGATTCCTAATACTTGCTACCCGGGTGGGCCTGCTGGAACTCGACTCTCCTGAGTGGTTCCTGTTTTTCCGAAAGGGATTGAGAGGGCAACTTGACTGCAAGGCGGAACCTCTAGTAATTGAGTGCCGCCGAACAATAAAAGTACCATGCAGGATCGACACGATCAAAGCATCTCGGTGGGCGACCTTTAAGAGAAGGTATGCCATCAGGACTTCAAGGGCCCCTGAAGACAGTCCCTGCTGCCGAGAAGATGGCTTTCCCCGCCGTATGTTCATATACGGGCGAAGGGCGAGGCAGAGGGATGCAGTGGTGGGGAATCCTGATGATCCTGAACCTAGCCATGTGCTTGGCCGAGGGAATGAACCCCGAGGCGCCTCCGGGGGTGAGCCTCCCGGGGAAGTGTGAGCAGTGCCGAACTGCCACAGAAACCGAGCGATTGGTCGTTTGTCCTCCAGAATTGCACGCAGGGGTATGCTGGTCAAATGATACCCAATTTGATTTGTGCAAATTAAAGGGGAAGATTTGGTGCTCCAACCCAGGGGCAAGTATTATGGAAAAGCAATTTCAGACCTCGGGAAAACAAGATTCAAACAACTCACTTCCGAAACAAAAGGGAGGTGAGGGGAGTTCCCCCAATTTCGGTCTGTGGGCAGTGTAACAAGACTGTCTGGATTGGGGGGAAGAGGCAATCAACTTTCATAGCTTATTACCAAGTCAACCCTCTTTGCTACAATAAAGCAAGCTTAAAACCTTGTACGATGGGTGGAAAAATGTATTGGGAAGGAAAAAAATTTAAAACATGAAACAAAAACGTCATTCAATAATGAGCCTATAATTTTAGATTTGCTAAAAAGTGATGATGATCAAGTGTGTTTGCAGTTTGACCAAGTATTCTGTTTTTCGAAAGATAATGAAGGGTTAGATCCGGAAAATAAAATAAAACAACTAACCCTGGAGTTAAAGAGACGAGAAATGGAAAACAAGAGAAAGAGGTTAGAACAAGAAAGGCTAAACTCCCTCAGTGAACAATATGAACAATTAGAAAAACAATATAACAGCTGGAATTTACCCAGCCCCAACCAAAATCTATTTATAGACTTAATGCAGGAAATTGCCACCGAATTAAGTTTATCTAATTGTTGGATATGTGGTGGCTTGAAATCGGCCAAAAGATGGCCATGGAAGGGAGAGGGATTAACCCCGGAACAATTGCTAAAATGGACAGGATTGAAATTATCCAAAACAACACGGAGACCCGAGGGTTGGGTAATTGATAAGAGAATAATTGGAACGTTTTGCATTAGCCGGGAGGGAAAAGAATTTACCGATTTAGTAGGGTACACCCCGTGTGTAAACACTCTCACGGTAAATTCAGATAAAAAAACGAAGGTCTGGCAACCAGAACCACCCGAGGGTTATTGGAGCCACTCTCGGGAAAATAACTGTGAATGGGTAGACATAATTGGACTCTGTTGGAATAAAAACCATGGGGCAAATCCCTTCCATACATTTATAGGCCTGAGGGAATATTGGGAGGACCCGGCAAAATCAAACAAAGGTTGGGAGGCACCGGACGGGATTTACTGGATATGCGGAAAAAAAGCATATAGTGAATTACCAAAGAAATGGAAAGGATCCTGCACACTTGGGATAATTCGGCCTTTTTTCTTTACATTGCCTAAAGACGAAAGTAAGTCTTTAGGTGCTCCCCTCTTTGAAACATTAGCCCGGCAAAAGAGGGAATTGAAACGAGAACTACCGATGGTGGGAGGCAACCAAAAGTGGAAAGAGGAGGAGTGGCCTGCCGAAAGGATCATTCAATATTATGGGCCCGCTACCTGGGCAAATGACGGCAGCTGGGGTTACCGAACCCCCATTTATCTCCTCAATCGGCTTATTAGGTTGCAGGCTGTAGTAGAAGTAGTCTCAAATCACACTTCAGAAACCCTAGAACTCCTAGCGAAACAACATTCACAGATGAGAGCTTTTGTACATCAAAATAGATTAGCTCTCGACTATTTGCTAGCTGAGGAGGGAGGAGTGTGCGGTAGATATAATGAGTCCGAGTGTTGCATGGAGATTGATGACTACGGAGAAACTATAAAGGGACTAGCAGCAGAAATAAAAAAGGTGGCACATGTGCCAGTCCAAAAGTGGAATTCCATTTTGCAAGCCTCCTGGTGGGACCAAATTTTTGGACAGGGGGCTTGGTGGAAAAAGCTAGTTTTCTTTATAGGATGTTCGGTTGCCGGAGTTATCTTCCTGCCTTGTCTGATTCCTTGCTTGATCAGATTGATACATTCTGTGGTACAAGGAATGCAAATTGCCACCCTCCCAATAGACCCAGAAAAAGCACAAGGGAAAACAACCCTTCTTTCTAAATTAATGAAGTTAGAAGAAGAGAAAGAAAGTAAAAATGCAATTAAAGCCTGTCATGGAGTTAGTTTACTTTTAAGGAAGTTAAAGTTGCTGGGGACTCCTGGGAGTCTTTTCTCCTGACCAATTATCGGTCATTGCTGAGAATTGACAGCAGTTTTAGCCATTGAAAAGTAAAATCCACTTGTGAACCCCACCTTAAAGTGTACAACCAGAAGTCTGTGGGGTTCTTTGTTCCCTGACTGTGAAGGGTGGCGGAGCTCCGGCTGGCCTCCGGTTCCTTGCCCAGGCCATGCGGCCGGGGGGGGGGGGGGCCGGGCCGGGCCCGCCGCGTCTCTCGTCTCCCGGCTGGGAGATGAGGCTTGCCCCGGGCCAGGTCGGGCTGGGCCGGGCCCGGCCCGATCTCTGGTTCAGCTGGAGGTTTTGCTGTAACTACATTCACTAGAAAACTGCCGAGTGAAGAAGGAAAAGAGCTCTGAGCCCGCAGCAAGCAGAGATGGAGGCCACGCTCTCTAAAGCAGCTATAAAGGACTTTCCATCGCAGACGGCTACAGCTCCTGTTCAGCAGAGATCACCGAACCATCTACAAAAGCTTGGGCAAGATTTTAACTCTTTCTTATCCAGATGAGACTTGCGGATTAATCTTTTTATCCAGAGAGAAAAAGGGAGAGTGATCAACATGAGAAGAGACTTTATAAACTACAAGTGGCAAGAAAGAAAAGAGACTTCAAGAAAGGTAGAGAATTAAGAAGATGCTTTAATTAAGCTGAAATATCTTTCTGTTAAAACTATGGAGATGGACAATGAAGTCCTGAAAAGAACTCCTTTAATTCATAATAGAGTATGGGGAGGAATAGAGTGTTCAAAGTGTAAATTTGAGTAAAAAACAGAGTAATTGTGGTATAGTGAAGTGCTGGGAGATTTGAAGCCTTGAGAGGCAATGAGAAAACTGTTTTCTAGTGAAGCGCATAAAAACAGATAAAAAATACTGTTTGCCTTTGACTAACTTATCCTTAAAAATGCTATCCCCAAACTTATGACCCATAACACATTTCAGAGTGATGTGGAATGGGAGGAGTGAACTTTGATAGCAGCAGCTCTGAGCAGCTGATATCAAGGAGACAGAAAACTATAACGAAATAGCTTTCTTGTGAGAAACTCCATAAATTAACAGAAAGGAACTTCTGTTTCTCTACAGAAACTGAGGAAAAGACTATAAAAAGAATTAGAACTGTTTAAACCATCAAAATTATAAAGTTTTTGTCTCTGTTGTCATGTGAACGAAAGAATAGTGAGCAGTGAGAAATGAAAAGGTTTTTCTAAAAGTTTATTCTGGTGTTCTTATTCTTGTAGTTTGTCAATAAACTTTTCTTTATTCCTTTTAAGTTTTGTGCCTGGTTTGCTCTTATTTTGATCCATATCTCACAGCAAGAAATAAATAATTCTTTTTTCCCCTTTTTGTTAATTACTGGTTCAAAACCACGACAAAGCCTTGGAGGAGTTTGAAAATAAACACATGTTATCTCAAGAAAATAATGAGGGTACACTAACAAACTTGGAAGAAAATGAAATTGACTAAGGGGAATACCAGTATTCCTCTTCCAGGACGAGTAATTAAAATACGAATTTTTAATAGGATGAATTATTAGGCGGGGGACTGTAATAAATTAATCTGTAAATAAAAATTCGTAAAAAGTATAAATAAGATATGTATGTGTTGTAATGATATAAAATCCAAAATGTAAAAAAAAAAATCCTTCTCCGGGTCTGGTTGGGAGTTCCCTCCGAGAGGTAACAGATTGCAACCAACACCCAGATAACGAACATCAGCTCAGAAAATAGACAGGACGAGGGGCATCAAGAGGACAAAAGAGCTGGCTCGGAGGAGATATCCATCTCCGGACCTGAACAACGCCCTGCAAACCTCTGTTGGAGAACAATCAGGTCGACAAAAAGACAAGTCCCAAGAAGGTAGACGTCGCCAGACCTGAACACCCCACCTGTCAAACCGGTGTTGGAGAAGCAATCAAAAGAAACAAAGGGGAAGGCTCCGCCGAGATATCCATCGGCACCAGCCCGGATCACACCACTCTGCCTAGATGACACAAATTGAAATACATACAGAATCTCTTTGCATATGAGGAGATCCTGTCCGGACACTTGTTAGCTCTATTTTTCCATGCCAGGAAATCCATTCACCAGACAATCAAGGACACTTGGTGAATGGAGCCTGCTTGGAATTCTAGCCTGAGGACATAAAATCTCTATAAAACCCCAGGCTTGAGAACACTCAAAGGTGGATTTGGGAATCCTACACCACTGGTGTAGACCCGGACCACCCAGCGCTGCGCTGACCGTTTTATTGTGGTTTTTTTCTCGTTGTTTGTTCTTTGTTGTTTATTAATAAATTTCTCTTTTTATTTTTATCCTGAATTTGCCTTTGCATTTATAACATTCTGAAATCAAGGGCTCTCAGGCAGAGATCCTGGGACAGGAATAACAGTTCTTTACTAGTATGTATAATGAGGCACACAAACAACAATAACTACAGCGTTAGCAACAAAACAGAACCAGGGACCCCGTGACAGCCTTCTCGACCGAGACAGGAAAGGATGGAGGAGAGAGAAGCTTTGCTTCACAAACCCCCTCGGACGGGCAGTCCCGGTGCTCCTGCAGAGCTCTGAGGAACGCTTAGCTGGAACAGCAGGGATGAGCTGAGATCCTGGGCCGGTGGCTGAGGTGTATCAGCAGCTCTGCGGCAGTGGCTGGCACTGCCGCACGTCCCGGCAGGACAGGGGGTGCGAGGCCCAGCAACGAAGAGGGAAGAAGGAGAAGAAGAAGCAGCAGCTCCGTCTGGGTGATGGCGAAATTCCCTTCTCTCCATAGCAACAGCTCTCTGCCCCAAAGTGTCCTTCTCTGAAGCTGAAGAAGCCTGCCAAACTGTCCCCGCCCTCCCCTTTTCCTGCCCCCTTCCCCCCTGGACCCAGCCGAACTCTTTGTGTTTCTCAAGTACCCACCAAGTACCCGGCGTCAGGTTTTCCCCCCTCAACTAATGGGTAAAAATTCCACAGGAAAGCCAGAACTAAAAGAAGGACACACCTAACCCCCAACAACTGTGTATTATTTACTTGGCTGGTATCTCAGTGTTTTAACTATAAATAAATGCTCTTGTAGTTTGTTTTGCCTTAAGTACAGTAGTTAAATATTTCAATGTAGAGTTCTGAAGAGAGAGCTTTTGAGCATCATCTAATTTTCCTTTACACTGATGAGTTCATCTTGATATACATACACACATATAAAAAACATAAAGACTTCTACTCTGAACACTGAAAGACAAAGTCTTTTTGGCAAGCTGTAAAGGGGAAAAAAAATGCGGACAGGGACATCAAACCTTTCAGCATTACCCTTTTATCCTCTTCTCCCTTCTCCTCCTTCTTCCCCCCCCCCCCCCCATCTTAAAATGAAGGACATAAGATTTTTATATTCCAGTCATGACCAGTTAACTCTAACTTGTCTTTTCCTAACACTGTCATCCTTTAATCTCCAGGAAGAATTTTTATATTGCGCTATGTTTGAAATGCATCATAATAAAAGATAAGCTTACAGGCAAAGATTCCTTCCCTAAATTCTATATCAACAAATACTAGTTGTGCTATTACTTTACCAGAAAGAATCATTTTGCTAAAAGTTTGACATCTCTATTTGCACATCTGAAATGTTTACTTTATTTCTTAATAACACAAATGAAAGGATTTTCTAATCAGCCTTCAATGTTTCATCCTGCTGCAGTATCCGTTAAGAAAAAGAAAAGCTAAAAAACCTCTTATTTAGCTCAAATGCAGTTAAGCCTGCCACATCTGTTTCAGTCTGAGCCTGAACAGCTAACCTGTTATTGTCATGAATAAAATCGCCCAAGAAATCCACCCCGGTTAAAATACTGTGTTTAGTTATGAACGGTTAATGTTCTTATCCCATTTGTAAACCTTGTACCCCTTGTTTACTCCGATGGTTATTAGTAATGTTAATTACTTACCGGTTTCTGAAGTGTTTTAAAGGTTCTTATGAGACATTCCTGTACCCTTTCCCTTACTTCCTTGCTACTATGTAACAAAGCTGCTCCCATGGGGGCTGGGTCAGACTAACAAAAGCTACCCATTAGAAAGGTATGCCACAGACCGGGGCAACTCCCATGGACACTATGCCACACTAAAACAAAGAAACTCCCAGGAAGCTGTGCAACCAAGTAATATGCAAACTAAGGCATGCAGGACACCAAAACAACAAGCTAACAGAGGAAAAAAAGGAAAAGGAAACATAGTCTAGCAAGCTATGATAAAAGACCATCTCCCTGTTATAAATTATATTGCGATATTGACTTTCGCAGGTATTGAGATTAATATTATATGCTAAATACTTTTTAGCTATGTATGTACTTTTTTTCTTGCTAACAAGTTTTAAGCTTAAAAGAATTTCCTAGGTACAAAGCAAGGAAACCCCAGAGGGCAAATCTTTTTACTGCCGCTGAAAATTATTTTGTCTCTCTTTTCACAATATGAAATGCTGATCATCTCTCTGATGATTGCTAAAGAGTTATTGTGATGGTGTGTTTAGCTAAAGATCAGGCTCAGAACTGCCATGATTTCTTGTTCTTTTGAATTTGCCAAGAGTGCACATGTCTCTAGAAGTGCTTGTGTTGTTTTGTAGCTGTGCTTATTACAGAAGCAGAAGTGGACCCAGTTAAAAGATTAGAATTAGGATTGTTGGTGTTTTGAATTGAGAAGAGAATTGTGGAGACTCTAAACTTGGTCTATTTTAATAAGTACATGTGTTAATTTAGAGATGAGTCTTATTCTGTGAAAGAAGAGTTTGAAAACAATTGTAAGACTGGTTCTTGCTATAGATTGTTCATAGTATATAAGCTGCGAGTATTGTTGAAACATAAAGGTATTGTCAGAAACTTGTCAATGTATCTAAATGCCTGTAAGAATAAAAGACCTGATCATATCTTGTCATGAGAAAAGTTACACTAGAGATTATTCACATTAAGCAGCTGTGTGAGGACAGACTCCTTTGTACTTGTAGAAGAAAATTTAGAGAAGAATGATGTCTGTGTCTTCATTTCTAGCTTGACTGAAGATCTGTTCAAGGGAGTGGAAATGGTAACTGCAGGTTTGTTTTAGTTGGTAAAGGTAGCTGGCTAGTTGACTGGTCTCTCCGGCCTTTCTGCGGAGGTCATCTGCTCTGCATTGATGTGAGCTGTGTCTAGCGCCTTTGATGGCTTTGGGGAGGGTCCCCAAAAGGAGGTGTTGGAATTTGTAGTTGATTCTGAGGCAGAGTAATTTGTGTAGTGGAGATTCTGGAGGGATGTGGAGTAAAGAGTGGCGAGATGATAGTGGCAGAGAGAGAGAGAGAGGTTTGCGATCCCTTTCATTAGAGTTGTAGAGATTTTTAGAAAGAGAGCGAGAAGTGTCTTGTTGGCTCCGAGAGTGAGCACTGGCTTGTGGGGAGAAAAACTTTCAAGCGCGATTAGAGGTGAGAATTGTGCCCGAAATGGGGGATGTTAGGAGCATCTGGAGCGCTGGGTTAGGAGTTGCTAGGTTTAGGTGTTGTTTTATTGCTTTTATGTAAAGCGGCTGCAGCAGGACCCGGTCCCTGGAAGTGGCGAACAGCGGGGCCCAGAGCGGTGGTTCCTGGTCCTCTCCCACCCAATGTGAAGGGTGCAGAGCGTGGTTCGTGAGGGGCGCTGCTGGAGCGGGACCCGCCGTGCCTGTGCCGGGGTCTTGAGGGGTGCGGGGCTGCCGGCAGCGCTCGCCGGCCCAGCAGCGGCGCTGGGTGCCGTTTGCTGCTGAGGAGCAAGCTGGCCCAGCAGAGGAGCCCCAGACCAGAGCGCTGTGGACTCCGGGCTCTGCCCCTCGGCTGTGGTGGGAGCTGAGTGTGTTTGAAAATGCCAGTCCTGTGTGTGAAGGGACGGCACAGCGGGGAGAGAGGGGACACGGGCTTTGCCCCAGGGTCGGCACGCAAGTGACAGCCTATGGGCCCCTCCCTGCAGAGTGAACTGCTCAAACAGCCTGCTCGGCCCAGAGTTGCGGCAGCAGGGGTGGGGGAGAGAGATAGCCTGAAAAACTGCTGTGAATGGGAAAGAAGGAACGGAACAAAAGCTGAGAAACAGACCGGTGGATGATGAGACCAAAGCAAAAGTAGTCTCGCTTGCTAGGTTCTGAAAACCTCATCAAGGTGTTTAATTTCTTGAAATAGGATCTCTTTTTCTCTTATTTTTTCTTCCCTTTCTTTCTTTTACTCTTGTTGTTAAAAAGAAGGGGTTTGTTCTAAGAAACCGATAAAAGAAGTTTGTGAAGCTAAACAAGTAAATATTAACCAAAGGGTAAAAAGGTAATAAATGTAATTTATTTGAAGTTAAAACCAACCTAGCCTTTCTTGTTTAACTAATTTGAACGCGCAGAAAGATTGGCTCCTAGGTTTACTGTTAAATTTCGTTTAACCCAAGAATTTTAAAGAATACTGATGGAAAATTTTGATGTGATGTTTTCACTCTCCCTGTGTTATTAAGAAATCGTTTTCAGGTACTACTGAAAGAGTGAAGTTGGATTCACACCAATAAGATCAAAAGACCTGAGGACTGGACTATAACACCCAAACCGAGTGATACCAACTGGACTCTTGGATAGAGACCGGCGGTAATGAACTGAGACAATCCAAATAATCCAAGGCATGAGCTAAGAATCACGCCTGAGAAGTAAGACCAAGCCTGTATCAGTAGTTTCAAGTCCTGCCTGGACAAGTTCTGAGACACTTTCAATATCCACCTTGGGGAGGAAAACTCCCACTCCAAACAGGAGGATTGGGGCTGTGTTGATTGGGAGATCCTCATATATTTTTGCTTTTGCCTGTGATGTGTATAAAGGAGGGGAGAAAACCACAACTTCCATCAGTGCCACATCATATACCTTGTCTAAATCATCCCAATACGAGACATGCTACCTGGATTAAATATAAGTGTTGAAATTAGAGAAAAATAGGTATTGTGGTTCACAAAGTTAAGCCTCTCATTGCAGGAAGTGTTGTGTGCCAAATCTATTAAGAATAACTTAAATGATAACTTTTTTTTACAGATGGGAAATTACTAGTGCGTGTTGAGTGGGAAATACCTGAGGAACGGTGAGAAACTGCTGTTAAAAGGTGTCAAAAGAAATTTGCTTGGAAATAACAAAAGAGGAAGTGACAAGGAAATAGGGGGCAAGACCAGACTGACCACTACAACTCGCCACCGAGAAGAATATAAAACACCTGCTGTGAGCTGCAACCTCATAGGCAGGATTGGTGGGGGTGTAAGCCATACTGGACCCCTATTATTCCTTCTTCTGTCACTTATCCTTTTCCCTTTTGGGACACCAGCAAAGCCATGTTACAAATGCTATCGAAAGCTTTACATGGAAAGACACTGGGGTTTCTTTCTTATTACCCACACCAGTATCAATAGTCACTGCTATAACCCATCCAAGTTAAGTACCTGTATGCATAAAAGGAAAAATATTAGACCACAGAAAATCTAGGAACAAGTAGTAACAGATTAGAAAACAACTGCCCAAAAGGAGAAAAAGATGGATTTGCTTCACAGTTGTTGCCAGGAGAAATAAGCAAGATTTGGTAAGAGAGCAAATGGTAAGTGAAAAGATAAAGCCAACACAGCAACCTAGACCTGTATTAACCTCATGTCAGGACCTGTAAGCAAAGCTCAAACAGCAATTAAATGGAGAAAATTTCTTCATGAAGTGAGAAATACTCCTGGTAAAAAGTATAAAGTTGGTAATAAAAATTTTACATAGTAAGTTCTAGAGAAACCAACTCTGTATTAGACCCAAAGGAAAGTAAAAGAAAAAATGTGTATATGGTAATAGAACCAGATTCTCCCAGTGTAATAGTACAGGGAAAAATCCTTACTCTGGAATCCCAGAAATAGCCAAATTTTGGGGAAATATAAATCAACAGAAAAATGACTATTAGAAAGCACCAGATGTCTTATTTTGGGATATGTGAGAAAAGGGCATACCCAAAGCTCCCTTCGCAATGGAAGGGGAGTTGTACTCTGGGAATGATTCAACCAGGATTTTTCCTTTTATCAGGACGAGACAGAAATCAATTGGGGGTGTTGGTTTTTGAGGACCTAGAAAGAAATAAAAGGAAATGGTTTGGAGCACCTGAAAAATGGGGAGATGAGAAATGGCCCCTGAACGCATATTGGAAACATTCTTGGGCACAAGATGGAAGTTGGGGATATCGAACCCCAATTTTTGCATTATGAAACTCCAAGCTGTTGTAGAAATCATAACCAATGAAACAGCTGGAGCTATGGAATTAATAGCCAGTCAGTGATGCAAAGCCACAGCTGAAATATATCAAAATAAGCTGGCTTTAGACTATTTATTGGCTAAAAGAGGGGGTGTTCTGTGAGAAAATTAATACATAAGATTGTTGTTTTCAATGACAATAAAAATGCCGTTCTAGATATCGCCAAGGATATCAGAAAAATGGCCCATGTGCCAGTCCAAAAATGAAAATCAGTAATGACCACTAACTGGTGGGATAATGTATCGGGGATAGAGTAGTAGAAAAAGCTAAATTTCTTCCCCTTGTAGCAGTGCTACAGCTGGTTTAATATTTCTTCCTTGTTTAATCCCCTGTTTAATTTGGCTAATCACCAAAGTAGTGCAAGGCATGCAAATAGTAGAAATGCCTACAGACTCAAAATTGGCTACATCTGGAACGGCACAAAAAAATCATTGTATTAAGAAAACAAAATAATGTGAAAGATCCGTTGGAAGAAGCTAAATTGATTTGTGAAAAAAAAAATGAACGAGTGCTAGAAGCTAGAAAACAAGAATTATTGCTCAAGCCAAATGATTTATAAAAAAAGAAGAGGAGGGGTTTGTTATAAATTATATTGTGATATTGGCTTTCGCAGGTATTAAGATGAATATTGTATGCTAAATACTTTTTAGCTATGTATGTACTTTTTTTCTTGCTAACAAGTTTTAAGCTTAAAAGAATTTCCTAGGTACAAAGCAAGGAAACCCCAGAGGGCAAAGACAGTGGGGCCCAAGCTGCTTATCAAGAGAACAATAGAGCCCAAACTGTTATCAGCAGAAGATATGAAGCCCAGCTGCCCTCAGAGGAAGGATGAGGGGCCCGGACTGTTATCAATACTGACCATTTGCAGAAGAAAGGAAACCAGACTCAAAATAATGGTGGTCAGCAAAAATAATGATGACCAGCAGAAATAATGATTGTCAGCAAAAATAAAATCTATACATATCATGTTCTAAATAGGTGGAACCAGGGAGGGGACATGCTTTGAATATGCATTAAACCTTCACAGCAGGAGGGGATAAAAAGAGTGTTCCCAAGATACCAGGGGTGTTCCTGGCAACCCGCCAGGGCACCCGGCCGTTTTAACCCTTTGCTTTATTTCCTTTGTCTCCTAATTGTCTTTTTGTTTATATTAAACTTTTTATAATTTATTAAGTGAATCTCATTTTTAATATCCCTGCATCACCTAAGCCTGCTTAGAAACCATCTTCCTGCATCACCATGACCTAAAGAGGACTGGAAAGGACTGACCCCCCTAGACAACGAGCCAGAACAACAGGCCTCCTGGCTACTCTCATGAGGACAGAAGCCTCAGCTCTGCAGCATGTGCTGCAAAGCTGAATTGTGCCTCCTCCTTGGAGCTGCCAGTGTGGGAACGGCCGTGGTGCAAGCAACCCCTTGGGCCCCCCCCCGCCCCAAGAGCTGAATCGTAATAAAGGCATCAAACAGGGGTCTTGTCTCCTGGCCAATTTCTTTCATTATCACTAGGTTCTGATGGCCTGCATGGCTCGAGTAAAATCTTGTTTCATTTCGAAGATATCTCAGCCCCTCTGCAGGACTCAAATGACACAAGTTCCCCTCCCTTCTTCTGTGAAGGGGTCCAATCCTCCATAAGGAGCCAACATACCTCAGTCAAAAGAAAGAGTAACTGTGATAAATGTGGCATTGGATAAAAATTCGTGAAGGAGAATAAAGAAATATATGTTATATTTATAATAATGTAAAGATATAAAATGTAGTATGATCTAAAGATTCCTTCCCGAGTCAAGCAGTAACGATCCACTCAGGCGGTAACGATCCACAACGACGCTTATCAGCCCGAGATAAAGAGCAGGACACGAGCAATCAAGTCAGACAATGAGAGTAGCCCGACTGAGATATCCATCTGCTTTCGCACCGGACCTGGACACTCCACCCCAGGAGTCCACCCAAAAGATGCAATCAGAAGGCACCCAGGACCATTCGCATGTGAAAGGACTCTGCCCAGTTGACTATTGACTCAGCTCCACGGATCCGGGAAATCTATTCAACCGCACATCTAGACTCTTTGTTGGACAGTGAGTACTCCGGGTTTTGCCTCAGGATACGAAAATCCCTATAAAAACCCCCGGACTTCGTGGATTTGGGAAAATCTGTACCTCTGGGTATAGACCCCTGTCCACCCGGCGCTGCGCTGATTTATTTTATTGTGGTTTTTTCTCTCGTTGCTTGTGATTGAAATTGTTTTATAATAAATTGCTTTTTATATTAACCTTATTTTGCTACCCCGTTTATAACAGTAACCAACTGGGCAAAAATGAGCTCCTGTTTTGTGAAAGACTCTTAACCAGTTTAAAAGCAACCTCTTTAGTTTAATGAGATTATGTCCTCTATTGCATGTCTGAGCACAACTCTTACTACCACTGAAAAGGTTTCCCTCTCCCCACAAGAGTTTTTCTTAAGCAGGTATGTATGTTAGCCTTCCGTCACACAAGCTGTGTACTGCATGTAAGTACTTACATCTGTGGAAGCTCAAAGCTGAATGCATATTCATGCCTTCCTGAATGAATGGTGTAAAGGCCTTCTTCAGAATTGTCATCATCTAGAAGGGAAAAACCCAATATGCTATTCCACCTGTGAACATTTTACATAGCATAATATATTATATAGGTTTATTTTCCAGAATAAGAGGGATTTATACATTCTTTACAATACTAAGAATACAGTGTCTCAGAAACAAGTCTCTCCAGTCCATTTGTATTAACTGCTAGATGTATCGCTGCAGAACTTTTAAGGTTAGGTGAGATTCCAAGATTCGCCTGACATAAAAGCAGAAGTTAACTTGTTTTAATTTATGATCTTGATTCCAAGTACTGACATAGTTGTAACTGCTGCCATTTCAAGGTCTGCCCGAAAGATCTGTAATGGAAACTGTTTTCCAATATGACTTCTAGTTAAAATGAAATAGAGCTCTCTAATAGTATTAAGTGATCTTAGTATTGTCTGCTACATTAATCGATTACACGTAGTAATTCAGCTTCCTCCTATCACCTGCCTAGCAAGTGTCCAAAAATTGTTTTTTTTAAAGAGTGCGCAAGCACCGCCTAGAAAGTACCAAACAAATTCAGGGGCACGAGAAGTGGCAAGCTGCCCAATTAATGTTGTTAAGAGCTAATGTATCAAAAATTCAAAGTTTAGCTTGATTTTGCTTGGATAGAAAAGACCCAAACATTTCCTAATTTCAATGAGAAAGCTGACCTTGTTTTATAGTCATGATTCCTTGTATTGCTTTAAATGCCCCAATAAATTTGTGGTTTGTTCCAATATAATTACCATGAACCCAGAAAAACCCCCGCTGATTCCAACAGAATAGAAAGTTATTTAGATAAAACAATTGAGCATTTCATATACAAAAGGGTTGGCATAATAAAGGCACATATAGTGGGATTACACAAAAGAGCCTTCCTGTTGTTAATAGTCTGAAGCATCATGAAGGAACAGTGCTACATTTTAAGATTTTTTTAGTTCCCACTGTTCTACAAAAGTGCTGATGCTCCAATTTCTTTAGTGCACCAGAAATGCTGAAACAAACCTATGCAAAAATATAAAACCCCTAGATCACTATTTACACAAATGCACCTGCAGCACGTAATGTCACTAAATAACGATCTTTGACACACTGAAAGAGCAAAGCAATGGGTATAATACTTTTTTGTTGTTGTTGTTAAGAAGCGCTTGGAGGGCTTTGTTTTTAATTAAAAATAATAGTGTTTTCCTTGAACATACATTTTTTCATCCTTTCTTTACTTCCTGTCAGATCAGCAGTCCCATTGAGCCTGAACAGCAGCAGCAGAATTATGGTAAGCAAATACTGAGCTGTCAGTCACAGACTAGGCTGGAGCAGGAGAGGACTGGCCTAAACAGGCACGAGCACATCCCCTGCCAACCACTCATATACATACAGTATACATTACACCCCGCTACATTTGCTCAGCAACTCTGCTCACAGTCTGGCCTGACTACCACAGAGGTAAGGAGAGAGGGGGAGGGCATGACCCATGCCTCACCGTCCGCTCTCCTCATACCACAGGGCCATGCTGCCGGCTTGTCCCGTGCAGACACCCCAATCCTGCACTTCTCTGAGGAGCATGTGCTGACCATTACTGAAAGGCAATTACAGATAGTGATGGCCAGGGGCGTGAGACAGGAGAGAGAACCGAGTGAGCGATGCAAGAGGCTGCAGGGCCGTGTGTCCCAACAGCCGCCCCTGCTCACAACTCCTTGCTGGCCCAGTGGATGTGCATGGCAGAAGCTTGAATACTTCTGTCTGTCTCCAGAGGTGAGCATTCCCAAGAAAGGCAGTGTGCCTTCTGGAGCCACTTCGCTCCGCCCCTCAGCACAAACACACTAGAGAGCGGGCAAAGGAGCTTCCCCCACGTCCCAGCCCACTACAATCAACGGCTGGCATCACCTTAGCAACAGGCTAACAAACCCCAGCAGGCCAATGACAAGGCAGGGACAGGGAGTGGTCTTCTAGACTATGCTAGGGTACAAGGCGTAGAGTTAAACTCCACTCTGCTGTGCAGCGAGTGTTCACAGTCCTGCCGCTGCAGCCAAGGGAAGGACAGTGGTGTCCCGGGACAACTGCTTAAGACTGTACGTGCTGCACATGCAGCACCAGTCTTGCTTCTGGTGTCGGAACGTGTCATATCTGTCCCTTCCCTGCCACCTTTTGTTCCCTTTCCAGACAAAACCAAGCACCTACTATCGAGGTCAGCATTTGGATCTACAGGCCACATACAAAGTCATTGCTGCTGCTTAAGCTGACAGACGCATAGGATCGCCTTTTTACTCGTAAGGATACATCCTGCTATGAATGACTCATGCATGCTTGAATGTTTCTGTCATCTGCAAGCCAGAGGTGAATGAATTTTTCACATGAGAGAATTATTCCTAAGGCAGCAGTATAAAGAACGCTTGAGCTAGAAAGACACCCCATGAGTGACCCGAGCTTGCTTGCATCACGGTAACATAATTAAAATCGATAGCAACTGCTATTTGCAGAGGATCTCTGCAGTAAATATACTTCAAATTAAAAAGCCAAAACAAAAACACACACACACACAAAAACCACACACCACCCCCCAAAAAAAGCCAAAACAACACACCAAAACACCCAACGAAATTATGTACTCAGTTTTAACATTTCCTCGTCCTAGGAATTGAGTCATCACCACCACCTGACGTGTGCAACCAATCTGCGGAGAGAAGGAATACTCCCTCCCTTCTTCCCAGGACTGGCCCCAAACAGGATTGAACCGCTTCTAACAAAGGGTAGAAACTTCAGAAATAACAAGCTTAGAGTCCCTTGTACTTTCACAACGTAACTATGCAAACAATAGATTAGCAAATTTAAGATCCACAATCCCACTCACAATGTAATACTCCATTTCCATACACAAAAATAAGGGAATTTGCAGGGCACTTTCCATTACTATAGGGGCTTAGCAGACTAGATTTTCACTGAATGCAGGTTCCAGAACTCCTCAGCTCAGAAGCGATGCTCCAATCATACAACCACGACCTCTTATTTGGCCTTTCAGACAGGTTTTTACATCTGGGCCCCCCACGTAGGAGTTGAATAAAAGAAATTAAAGTAATTTACAAGTATACTAGTTTAGAACAAAGGAAGAAATGGAAAATTACGGGTGCGGTGGTGATAGCACATCAAAGTAATCCACAGGAAATCTTTTATCTGCTAACAATGAATCAACCTTAAAAATAATTCTGCAAGTCAGACCTGTATCTGTTATGCGTCCAAAAAGTATAATGTTACATTTTAATTACACTTATGATTTGATAGGATGCTACCAAGAAAGTAATTTATTACATATCTGGTTTTGATTTAACGGCTATTTTCCCCATAGAGAAACAAATCACGCTAATATCACTAAGAAAAAAAAAAAACAAACAACAAAACAAAACAACGAAAAAACATTGTATATTTAAAAACACATATTAAAAACAATGCAAATCCTTATGAAAAGACTGTTAAAAGGCAGGTATTTTTTAAAAAAAGTCCTGTTTTCAGGTAATTTGAAAATGCACCTCAACATGTTTTTAAGTAAACGTTCAAATAATCAAAAATACAACCTAAGAATGCAACCAGCATTTCCTCATCTTTAGAAATAGGGAACGCTCTGAGACTGCATATTAAAAAGGGATAAACCAAGCAAAGATGCATATTTTTTTTCTGGAAATATGTCTGCATGTAGTGAATGAATAAGCGAAAAGCTTACCTCTTCCATGCCCAACTAGAACGTCCTTATGGTTAAAATACTCTATTTCTTCGGTGTAATTTTGTGTATAGGCAGTGTTGGATCCAGCATTTCTAGATTCGCTCCAACGTACTTTTGCATGTCCTCTTGCATGAATTTTAAGAGCTTTCACTCTAATTTCCCCAGTAACTTCAAAACTGATCCTTCCTGAGACTGTGTCCCCGCTAGAATACACGGGGATATTGCTGTTACTGAGACAGTCAAAGCTTATTGTCAAACTCTTCACCTTCCCCAGCACCATGATTTTTAACGGAGTGCATAAAAATATACTGTAAGGAAAACAAAAAAATAGTCAAGGTCTCATACAAAACGCGACCTTCGCTTTACACTGAACAACACCTCTGCTGCGTAAAGAGCCTGCCAACAAGATCAGCGTGTCCCCTACGAACACTTCATCGGAATGACTGTGAAGACAACGGCAGCCGCCCAACACTTGCGATATCCTTACAAAGGCAGCTGGACCGCACGCTGCCAGCTCACTTTAAGAACAGCTTTGTGAAAAAAAAAAAAAAAAACAAAAAAACACCACCCCCGCGCATGCGCAAAGCGAGTCGTGGCGGCGGTTTCCTCCACCGCTTGCGTGTCTTTCCTGTCGCGTTCGTTTTTCTTGTGTTATTACTTCTGTCTGTCTCGTGCAGAGAGAGCACTCCCTGGTGGAGTCAGGGCTCTACTGCGAGTTCGCAGTACAGTATTGAGATACGTACTGAAGAACTGAGAGAAAAACGTCTGGGGGGCCGGGGTGGGGGTGGTGCGAGGGCTCCTTGTCAGGAGGGTCGTCTCGTCTCTTCTCGTCTCATCGCCTGGCACGGCTTGGGGATCCTGGCTGGCTGGTTGGGAGGTTGTCTCGGAAGAAGCTGGCAGCTGAAATCGGGCAGCAGTCGGTGGGCACCAGGCCCCGGATTCTGGCAGCCGGCGGCATGGGTTCTCCCCCTCAGCCAGGGGTTGCCTGGCTAACAGTAAAGATCGCAACGATTCTGTCGGGGAAATGCTCGGCACGTCGCTCAGTTACAGACGTTACCCAAAACTTTTGTTCGTGAAGCGGATAATCCTAAGCAAATTATAGACAGAGCCTCGGCAGGTGAGGGGGGCACGGCTGCCTTTGCCGGCCTCCCCCCCTCCTCTTGCAGCACCTGCCACATTAACTGAGGAGCGAGGGTACAAAAGTGTGGCATTATCAAAAGTAAACATCTAAACCTCTATCAATGTGAAGTTTTCTATTAGTAGCCCTAACTTGCCTATTTCCCACAACAACATCAGCAACAAACAAACCAGACACCAGACTAAGATTTATATTACGTACATTTAAAAGTATTAAAATAGAAAACTATTGCAGGTGCTGCAAGAGGAGGGGGGGAGGCCGGCAAAGGCAGCCGTGCCCCCCTCACCTGCCGAGGCTCTGTCTATAATTTGCTTAGGATTATCCGCTTCACGAACAAAAGTTTTGGGTAACGTCTGTAACTGAGCGACGTGCCGAGCATTTCCCCGACAGAATCGTTGCGATCTTTACTGTTAGCCAGGCAACCCCTGGCTGAGGGGGAGAACCCATGCCGCCGGCTGCCAGAATCCGGGGCCTGGTGCCCACCGACTGCTGCCCGATTTCAGCTGCCAGCTTCTTCCGAGACAACCTCCCAACCAGCCAGCCAGGATCCCCAAGCCGTGCCAGGCGATGAGACGAGAAGAGACGAGACGACCCTCCTGACAAGGAGCCCTCGCACCACCCCCACCCCGGCCCCCCAGACGTTTTTCTCTCAGTTCTTCAGTACGTATCTCAATACTGTACTGCGAACTCGCAGTAGAGCCCTGACTCCACCAGGGAGTGCTCTCTCTGCACGAGACAGACAGAAGTAATAACACAAGAAAAACGAACGCGACAGGAAAGACACGCAAGCGGTGGAGGAAACCGCCGCCACGACTCGCTTTGCGCATGCGCGGGGGTGGTGTTTTTTTTGTTTTTTTTTTTTTGGTTTTTTTTTTTTCACAAAGCTGTTCTTAAAGTGAGCTGGCAGCGTGCGGTCCAGCTGCCTTTGTAAGGATATCGCAAGTGTTGGGCGGCTGCCGTTGTCTTCACAGTCATTCCGATGAAGTGTTCGTAGGGGACACGCTGATCTTGTTGGCAGGCTCTTTACGCAGCAGAGGTGTTGTTCAGTGTAAAGCGAAGGTCGCGTTTTGTATGAGACCTTGACTATTTTTTTGTTTTCCTTACAGTATATTTTTATGCACTCCGTTAAAAATCATGGTGCTGGGGAAGGTGAAGAGTTTGACAATAAGCTTTGACTGTCTCAGTAACAGCAATATCCCCGTGTATTCTAGCGGGGACACAGTCTCAGGAAGGATCAGTTTTGAAGTTACTGGGGAAATTAGAGTGAAAGCTCTTAAAATTCATGCAAGAGGACATGCAAAAGTACGTTGGAGCGAATCTAGAAATGCTGGATCCAACACTGCCTATACACAAAATTACACCGAAGAAATAGAGTATTTTAACCATAAGGACGTTCTAGTTGGGCATGGAAGAGGTAAGCTTTTCGCTTATTCATTCACTACATGCAGACATATTTCCAGAAAAAAAATATGCATCTTTGCTTGGTTTATCCCTTTTTAATATGCAGTCTCAGAGCGTTCCCTATTTCTAAAGATGAGGAAATGCTGGTTGCATTCTTAGGTTGTATTTTTGATTATTTGAACGTTTACTTAAAAACATGTTGAGGTGCATTTTCAAATTACCTGAAAACAGGACTTTTTTTAAAAAATACCTGCCTTTTAACAGTCTTTTCATAAGGATTTGCATTGTTTTTAATATGTGTTTTTAAATATACAATGTTTTTTCGTTGTTTTGTTTTGTTGTTTGTTTTTTTTTTTTCTTAGTGATATTAGCGTGATTTGTTTCTCTATGGGGAAAATAGCCGTTAAATCAAAACCAGATATGTAATAAATTACTTTCTTGGTAGCATCCTATCAAATCATAAGTGTAATTAAAATGTAACATTATACTTTTTGGACGCATAACAGATACAGGTCTGACTTGCAGAATTATTTTTAAGGTTGATTCATTGTTAGCAGATAAAAGATTTCCTGTGGATTACTTTGATGTGCTATCACCACCGCACCCGTAATTTTCCATTTCTTCCTTTGTTCTAAACTAGTATACTTGTAAATTACTTTAATTTCTTTTATTCAACTCCTACGTGGGGGGCCCAGATGTAAAAACCTGTCTGAAAGGCCAAATAAGAGGTCGTGGTTGTATGATTGGAGCATCGCTTCTGAGCTGAGGAGTTCTGGAACCTGCATTCAGTGAAAATCTAGTCTGCTAAGCCCCTATAGTAATGGAAAGTGCCCTGCAAATTCCCTTATTTTTGTGTATGGAAATGGAGTATTACATTGTGAGTGGGATTGTGGATCTTAAATTTGCTAATCTATTGTTTGCATAGTTACGTTGTGAAAGTACAAGGGACTCTAAGCTTGTTATTTCTGAAGTTTCTACCCTTTGTTAGAAGCGGTTCAATCCTGTTTGGGGCCAGTCCTGGGAAGAAGGGAGGGAGTATTCCTTCTCTCCGCAGATTGGTTGCACACGTCAGGTGGTGGTGATGACTCAATTCCTAGGACGAGGAAATGTTAAAACTGAGTACATAATTTCGTTGGGTGTTTTGGTGTGTTGTTTTGGCTTTTTTTGGGGGGTGGTGTGTGGTTTTTGTGTGTGTGTGTGTTTTTGTTTTGGCTTTTTAATTTGAAGTATATTTACTGCAGAGATCCTCTGCAAATAGCAGTTGCTATCGATTTTAATTATGTTACCGTGATGCAAGCAAGCTCGGGTCACTCATGGGGTGTCTTTCTAGCTCAAGCGTTCTTTATACTGCTGCCTTAGGAATAATTCTCTCATGTGAAAAATTCATTCACCTCTGGCTTGCAGATGACAGAAACATTCAAGCATGCATGAGTCATTCATAGCAGGATGTATCCTTACGAGTAAAAAGGCGATCCTATGCGTCTGTCAGCTTAAGCAGCAGCAATGACTTTGTATGTGGCCTGTAGATCCAAATGCTGACCTCGATAGTAGGTGCTTGGTTTTGTCTGGAAAGGGAACAAAAGGTGGCAGGGAAGGGACAGATATGACACGTTCCGACACCAGAAGCAAGACTGGTGCTGCATGTGCAGCACGTACAGTCTTAAGCAGTTGTCCCGGGACACCACTGTCCTTCCCTTGGCTGCAGCGGCAGGACTGTGAACACTCGCTGCACAGCAGAGTGGAGTTTAACTCTACGCCTTGTACCCTAGCATAGTCTAGAAGACCACTCCCTGTCCCTGCCTTGTCATTGGCCTGCTGGGGTTTGTTAGCCTGTTGCTAAGGTGATGCCAGCCGTTGATTGTAGTGGGCTGGGACGTGGGGGAAGCTCCTTTGCCCGCTCTCTAGTGTGTTTGTGCTGAGGGGCGGAGCGAAGTGGCTCCAGAAGGCACACTGCCTTTCTTGGGAATGCTCACCTCTGGAGACAGACAGAAGTATTCAAGCTTCTGCCATGCACATCCACTGGGCCAGCAAGGAGTTGTGAGCAGGGGCGGCTGTTGGGACACACGGCCCTGCAGCCTCTTGCATCGCTCACTCGGTTCTCTCTCCTGTCTCACGCCCCTGGCCATCACTATCTGTAATTGCCTTTCAGTAATGGTCAGCACATGCTCCTCAGAGAAGTGCAGGATTGGGGTGTCTGCACGGGACAAGCCGGCAGCATGGCCCTGTGGTATGAGGAGAGCGGACGGTGAGGCATGGGTCATGCCCTCCCCCTCTCTCCTTACCTCTGTGGTAGTCAGGCCAGACTGTGAGCAGAGTTGCTGAGCAAATGTAGCGGGGTGTAATGTATACTGTATGTATATGAGTGGTTGGCAGGGGATGTGCTCGTGCCTGTTTAGGCCAGTCCTCTCCTGCTCCAGCCTAGTCTGTGACTGACAGCTCAGTATTTGCTTACCATAATTCTGCTGCTGCTGTTCAGGCTCAATGGGACTGCTGATCTGACAGGAAGTAAAGAAAGGATGAAAAAATGTATGTTCAAGGAAAACACTATTATTTTTAATTAAAAACAAAGCCCTCCAAGCGCTTCTTAACAACAACAACAAAAAAGTATTATACCCATTGCTTTGCTCTTTCAGTGTGTCAAAGATCGTTATTTAGTGACATTACGTGCTGCAGGTGCATTTGTGTAAATAGTGATCTAGGGGTTTTATATTTTTGCATAGGTTTGTTTCAGCATTTCTGGTGCACTAAAGAAATTGGAGCATCAGCACTTTTGTAGAACAGTGGGAACTAAAAAAATCTTAAAATGTAGCACTGTTCCTTCATGATGCTTCAGACTATTAACAACAGGAAGGCTCTTTTGTGTAATCCCACTATATGTGCCTTTATTATGCCAACCCTTTTGTATATGAAATGCTCAATTGTTTTATCTAAATAACTTTCTATTCTGTTGGAATCAGCGGGGGTTTTTCTGGGTTCATGGTAATTATATTGGAACAAACCACAAATTTATTGGGGCATTTAAAGCAATACAAGGAATCATGACTATAAAACAAGGTCAGCTTTCTCATTGAAATTAGGAAATGTTTGGGTCTTTTCTATCCAAGCAAAATCAAGCTAAACTTTGAATTTTTGATACATTAGCTCTTAACAACATTAATTGGGCAGCTTGCCACTTCTCGTGCCCCTGAATTTGTTTGGTACTTTCTAGGCGGTGCTTGCGCACTCTTTAAAAAAAACAATTTTTGGACACTTGCTAGGCAGGTGATAGGAGGAAGCTGAATTACTACGTGTAATCGATTAATGTAGCAGACAATACTAAGATCACTTAATACTATTAGAGAGCTCTATTTCATTTTAACTAGAAGTCATATTGGAAAACAGTTTCCATTACAGATCTTTCGGGCAGACCTTGAAATGGCAGCAGTTACAACTATGTCAGTACTTGGAATCAAGATCATAAATTAAAACAAGTTAACTTCTGCTTTTATGTCAGGCGAATCTTGGAATCTCACCTAACCTTAAAAGTTCTGCAGCGATACATCTAGCAGTTAATACAAATGGACTGGAGAGACTTGTTTCTGAGACACTGTATTCTTAGTATTGTAAAGAATGTATAAATCCCTCTTATTCTGGAAAATAAACCTATATAATATATTATGCTATGTAAAATGTTCACAGGTGGAATAGCATATTGGGTTTTTCCCTTCTAGATGATGACAATTCTGAAGAAGGCCTTTACACCATTCATTCAGGAAGGCATGAATATGCATTCAGCTTTGAGCTTCCACAGATGTAAGTACTTACATGCAGTACACAGCTTGTGTGACGGAAGGCTAACATACATACCTGCTTAAGAAAAACTCTTGTGGGGAGAGGGAAACCTTTTCAGTGGTAGTAAGAGTTGTGCTCAGACATGCAATAGAGGACATAATCTCATTAAACTAAAGAGGTTGCTTTTAAACTGGTTAAGAGTCTTTCACAAAACAGGAGCTCATTTTTGCCCAGTTGGTTACTGTTATAAACGGGGTAGCAAAATAAGGTTAATATAAAAAGCAATTTATTATAAAACAATTTCAATCACAAGCAACGAGAGAAAAAACCACAATAAAATAAATCAGCGCAGCGCCGGGTGGACAGGGGTCTATACCCAGAGGTACAGATTTTCCCAAATCCACGAAGTCCGGGGGTTTTTATAGGGATTTTCGTATCCTGAGGCAAAACCCGGAGTACTCACTGTCCAACAAAGAGTCTAGATGTGCGGTTGAATAGATTTCCCGGATCCGTGGAGCTGAGTCAATAGTCAACTGGGCAGAGTCCTTTCACATGCGAATGGTCCTGGGTGCCTTCTGATTGCATCTTTTGGGTGGACTCCTGGGGTGGAGTGTCCAGGTCCGGTGCGAAAGCAGATGGATATCTCAGTCGGGCTACTCTCATTGTCTGACTTGATTGCTCGTGTCCTGCTCTTTATCTCGGGCTGATAAGCGTCGTTGTGGATCGTTACCGCCTGAGTGGATCGTTACTGCTTGACTCGGGAAGGAATC